>NC_091632.1:46819665-47122695 GCF_027580195.1 Bos mutus | reverse complement strand
AGAGTCCCTTGGACCGTAAGGAGATCCAACCAGTCAGTCCTAAAGAAAATCAATCCTGAACATTCATTGAAAGGACTGATGCTGAAGCTGAAATTCCAATACTTGGGCCACCTGATGCGAAGAACTGACTCACTAGAAAAGACCCTGCTGCTGGGAAAGACTGAAGGTAGGAGGAGAAGGGGACAACAAAGGATGAGTTTGAGTAAGCTCCGGGAGTCGGTGATGGACAGGGAAGCCTGGAGTGCTGCAGTCCATGGGGTCGCAAGGAGTCTGAGACACAACTGAGCGACTGAACTGAACTGGTCAAGATAGAAACAATAGGAAAGGTGTATTCAGGAATGGCAAGAATTTCAGGGAGAGGTAGAAGAAACAGACCTTAGGGCCAGATCATTACGAAATTTGACTTTGAATTATAGGTGACAGAAATTTTCGATGAAGGGTTTTAACTTTGGGAGTGATAAGGACAGTGGGTCTCTCTGTTCTGTGGGTTCACATGCGTAGGGATATTAGTCTTACTGGTATTCAGACGCACAGGGAGAGTTAATCATACTTGACAAGTCATGGCTTATTATCATTTTTTTATCCTGACAAAACTCTCCTTTTGTTTATTCTCTTTTTATCCTGATACTCTTTCTCATTGCCCTTAACTCCTACCATATGCAATCATGATAGGTTTAATGATATACATTGCTGTTCAGTTGCTCAGTTGTGTCCGACTCTTTGTGACCCCATGACTGCAGCACGCCAGGCTTCCCTGTCCTTCACCATCTCCCAGAATTTGCTCAAATACATGTCCATCGAGTCAGTGATGCCATCCAAACATCTCATCCTCTGTCGTCCCCTTCTTCTCCTGCCTTCAATCTTTTCCAACATCAGAGTCTTTTTCCAATGAGTCAGTTCTTCGCATCATGTGGCCAAACTATAGGAGTTTCAGCTTCAGCACCACTCCTTCCAATGAATATTAGGGTTGATTCCCTTTAGAACTGACTGGTTTAACCTCTTTGCTCTCTAAGGAACTCTCAAGAGTCTTCAACACCAGTTCAAAAGCATCAATTTTTTGGCATTCAGCCTTCTTTATGGTCCAACTCTCATATCCATACATGACTAATGGAAAAACCATAGCTTTAACTATCCAGACCTTTGTCGCCAAAGTGACATCTCTGCTTTTTAATATGCTGTCTAGGTTTGTCACAGCTTTTCTTCCAAGGAGCAAGTGACTTTTAATTTCATGGGTTTAGTCACTGTCCACAGTGATTTTGAAGCCCAAGAAAATAGTCTGTCACTGTTTCCATTGTTTTCCCATCTATTTGCCATGAAGTGATGGGACCGGATACCATAATCTTAGTTTTTTCAATTTTGAGTTTTAAGCCAGCTTTTTCACTCTCACCTTCATTAAGAAGCTCTTTAGCTCCTCTTCTCTTTCTGCCATTAGAGTAGTGGCATCTGCATATCTGAGGTTATTGATATTTCTCCAGCAATCTTGAGTTCAGCCTGAGCTTCATCCAGCCTGGCATTTCACATGACGTATTCTGCATATAAGGGGCTTCCCTGGTGGCTCAGAGGTTAAAGCCTCTGCCTGCAATGCAAGAGACCTGAGTTCGATCCCTGGGTCGGGATAAGCAGGGTGACTGTATGTATATATATATATATGGAAGATTTATGTATAACAATGTATATATTTTTTTTAAGATTTTGTTTATTTGTTTATTTATTTTTGGCTGCACTGGGTCTTTTTTGCTCTGTGAGAGCTTTCTCTAGTTGTGGTGAGCAGGGTCTACTCTTCGTTTTGGTGCACAGGCTTCTCATTTTAGAGGCTTCTCTTGTTGCTTAGCATGGGCGTTAGGTGTGGGAGTTTCAATAGTTGTGCAGCACAGGCCCAGCTGCCAGGTGGCACTTCAAATCTTCCCAACCAGGGACTGAACCCAACTCCCCTGCACTGGCACTGACTTCTTAACCCCTGGACCACCAAGGCAGCTCTAACGATATTTTTTTTGTTTTATGTGTTCTTACAGAATGTGCACACTTTTAATTTATGTAAATGATAGTTTGTCACACAGTTCATTCTTAGTGGTTTTTTTTTCTTTTGCTGCCATTATTTAGCATTTTTTAACTAAACATTATGGTTTTAAAATGTATCCATATGGCTCTGTGTATATCTAATCTGTTTACTGTAATTGCTATACAGTACATAAGGGTGTGCAGTCATTACATTTTACTACCCACTCTTCAGATGATAAACATCCAACTTCTTACTATCATACCAAAAAAAAGCTACAGTGAAAGTCCCCTTATGTGTCCGTCATACATCTGTATGAGAATTCCTTTGGAATATATACTTAAGAGCTGGGACTTCTCTGGTGGTCCAGTGGTTAAGACTCCATGCTTGCAACACAGGGGGAAATGGTTCTATCCCTGGTTGGGGAAGATCCCACATGCTGCACGCCCACTCCACCCCCCAAAAAAACCCAAAAAACATACTCAAGAGCAGAATTACTCATTACTCATTACTCAAGAGCAGTATATACATACAGGGTATGTATATACATTTTCCCCTGAAATTAATATTATTTTATTTTAAAAACTTTTTAAATTGGAGTATAGTTTTTTTACAATGTTGTGTTAGTTTCTGCTGTACAACATGCATATACTTAATTTGACTATATCATGCCAGGCTGCTCTCCAAAGTAGCTATACTAGGCTACAGTTTCACCAGTAATGAATGAGGGTAAATTCCCTCCCCTTGCCTACACTTTCTAGTATTTGCCAGTTTATTTGCTATAAACTGACATTTCATTCATGTCAAAAAAACTGACATTTTTATTTGCCTGTCTCTGATTACCAACAACCAGCTTCTCCTCATAAACTGATTGGTTTTTCAACTTTCCTCTTCTGTAAACATCTTTGGCCTTTTTTTTTTTTTTAATTCTTAGACATTTTTTCCCATTGGGGCTGCTGTCTTTTGTAAGAATACTTTCAAAATAGTCTACATTCTACTGTCCTCAGGTAGGTTTAGACATTACAAATACTTCTTCCTATTATTTCCTTTGTTAACATCATTTATAGAACTACTGAGTTTTGATATAATCACATTTGTTAATTTTTTTTCTTACAGTTGAAGCTTTTATTTAACAAGTCCTTTCTGGCCTGAAATCACAAATATATTCACCTACATGTTCTTCTACTAATTTTGTCATTTAACCTTTCACTTTTAGATCTTTCATCCACCCATAGTCCATTCTTTTATATGGTGTTAGGTGAAAGTAGGTCTTAATTTTCCCCATATAATATGCCAATTTCCCCCAAATTATCTTTTTAACAATCCATTCTTTCTCTTGGGAGCAAAACAGGTTTTTTTGTTTTTGTTTTTGGAAGTTAACTGGCAGAGTGATGATGGCAAAAAAGCATGGATGCTTGCCATCAAACAGACTTAATTTGAATCCAAGGTTCAGCCATTTACTTTACTGTTCTAAACCTTTATTTTCAAAGAAAAGATGGTTTGTGGGAATTGGTTTATTTTTTACTGTGATGACATATATATATACAGTTAACTTCTGAATTCTCCATAGAATCTTTTAACTCTTGAGAGAGTTAATTCCTAGGCAGGTTGATAAGAAGTCCAGGGTTCCTGAGGAGGAGAAAGGGGTCTGGGGTTCTTGAGGAGACAGGGGTCTGGAATTCTCAAAAAGAAGGAAAGGACAAATTGTTGGTTTGTGTTTTTTTTTTTTTTTTTCCCTCTACATTCCTAGTCACATAAAATGTTTTTGTTTTTTTTTTTAAGCCTGGAACTGATGATTACACAACAAACAACTCAGCTTAAACTCTGTACTAAGGATTATTATATAACAACAATGTAACCTGCTTGAGGACAGTTTATCCTTCCTGAAAACCTTCTGGCTAATCCTGTTATCTTAAAATGTAAGTTATGGGAGTGGGTCTAGTAAGATCTTTACAGCCTTGAGACATTCTTTTGATTTATTGTAATAACTAATTTAAAAAGTATATAATTCCCTTGCTAACACTAGCGAGGGGGGCACTCTCCGTCCCCCTTCTGATGTCTATGTCAGAAGCTTTCTCTGTCCCTTTTTATACTTTAGTAAAACTCTGCTACACAAAAGCTCTTAAGTGATCAAGCCTAGTCCCTGGTCCTGAAGCTAAATCTTCCTCAGAGATTACGAATCAAACATCGTTCACCGGAAGCTATCACCCTGTAAACCTCATGCTTCTGCTAAACACATTTTCCACACTTGCTCTGAATTCATTTCTTCAGGATACCCTGGTTATTTGTTCTTTTCATAGTATGTAAAATTGAAGTTTTAAGTTTTCCCAATGTCCTAATACTAGGATGTTACTGCATCCTGATCTCACTCTTTGCAGGTAAGGAAAATAATCATATTAAGTTTGAGAAAGTATTAACCCTTATTAAAAAAAAACTTGGCTAAATTATAAAACGTTTTAATATGATATTTTAGAATGTCATGAATTTTGGAAGCTAGAGCATAAATTATGTGGCAACACCTAGGTTATCTTCGACTATAAGTAAATATTTACTGCCAGCTAATTCCAAAGATTCATCTAAGTAACATAAAAATTGTAGGGTAGGTCCTTGAATACTGAAAAACCCATATTGTCCTTGAAAAGAAATGAGCACCAGAAGAGAAAATAAAGGGTGATTGGCAAGGAAAGGACTGCTATGAAGAGTATCCTATCATCAGATGAAGGAACAGGCACCTTTTTCCAAAACACCTTTATTAAATGCAGATGTATATGAAGTCTAATTGCTTACACTGTCTCAAGCAAAAGATCATTAGGGTCATTATTCCCAAGAAGCTAGTTTCAAAGACATTTAGAACTGGAAGGGGATTATTGAGATCATCCAGCTTAGTCTGCTCCTTTTCCAAAAAGGAAACTGAAGATCAGAAATGTGACTTGCTCTCAGTAACCAGATCACGTGCTCCTTTTGAATCCCCTAACCTCAGCAGCAATTGCACCAAAGCATAAGTTATCCAGTAAATGTGCAAAATTTATATTCATGAAAAAAGGATGGGAAGGGTCATTCTCATGATGTTTATATTCTAGCTGTTCTTTTGGAAGAATGTTTGCCAAAGGAAAGATTTCTAAAATAGGGGAAAGCAAGAATATGACAGAATGTGTCACTGAGAAAAATCTTTAAAATTTTTTTATTGTGGAAATTTTTAAAAATTAATGAAAAGATGAACATTGGGGTACACGTGTCTCTTTCTTCTCAGTGTGTATGCCCAGCAGTGGGATTGCTGGATCATAAGGCAGTTCTATTCCCAGTTTTTTAAGGACTCTCCACACTGTTCTCCATAGTGGCTGTACTAGTTTGCATTCCCACCAACAGTGTAAGAGGGTTCCCTTTTCTCCACACCCTCTCCAGCATTTATTGCTTGTAGACTTTTGGATAGCAGCCATTCTGACTGGCATGAAATGGTACCTCATAGTGGTTTTGATTTGCATTTCTCTGATAATGAGTGATGTTGAGCATCTTTTCCTGTGTTTGTTAGCCATCTGTATGTCTTCTTTAGAGAAATGTCTATTTAATTCTCTGGCCCATTTTTTGATTGGGTCATTTATTTTTCTGGAATTGAGCTGTAGGAGTTGCTTGTATATTTTTGAGATTAGTTGTTTGTCTGTTGCTTCATTTGCTATTATTTTCTCCCATTCTGCAGGCTGTCTTTTCACCTTGCTTATAGTTTCCTTTGTTGTTCAGAAGCTTTTAAGTTTAATTAGGTCCCATTTGTTTATTTTTGCTTTTATTTCCAATATTCTGGGAGGTGGGTCATAGAGGATCCTGCTGTGATGTATGTCAGAGAATAGCCAGGACATGGAAGCAACCTAGATGTCCATCAGCAGATGAATGGATAAGAAAGCTGTGGTATATACACACAATGGAGTATTACTCAGCCATTAAAAAGAATACATGTGAATCAGTTCTAATGAGGTGGATGAAACTGGAGCCTATTATACAGAGTGAAGTAAGCCAGAAAGAAAAACACCAATACAGTATACTAACGCATATATATGGAATTTAGAAAGATGGTAACAATAACCCTATATACGAGACAGCAAAAGAGACACTGATGTATAGAACAATCTTTTGGACTCTGAGGGAGAGGGAGAGGCTGGGATGATTTGGGAGAATAGCATTGAAATATGTATAATATCATATATGAAATGAGTCGCCAGTCCAGGTTCGATCCAAGATACTGGATGCTTGGGGCTGGTGCACTGGGACGACCCAGAGGGATGGTATGGGGAGGGAGGAGGGAGGAGGGTTCAGGATGGGGAACACATGTATACCTGTGGCGGATTCATTTTGATATATAGCAAAACCAATACAATATTGTAAAGTTAAATAAAATAAAATTTTTAAAAATTAATGAAAAGAGAATACAATGTATGCCTATGTATCCATCACCACCTTAAATAATTATTGATGTTCTGCCATTCTTATTACAATATGAATTGTTTTTTTTTTTCTTTTGCTTTGTTTGGCTAGAATATTGAATATTTTTAAAGCAAAACTGAGACATTGTATCATTCTATTTATAAATATTTCTATATGTATCTCTAACAGATGAGAATTTTTGAACAACATAACCACAACTGAAACAGAAGGGGGCTTTCTTGGTGGTTCATTGTTAAAGAATCCACCTGCCAATGCAGAAGACGTGGGTTCGATCCCTGGTCTGGGAAGATCCCATATGCCACAGAGGAACTAAGCCCCTGTGCCACAACTATCGAGTCTGGGCTCAGAGCTCAGGAACTGCAACTACTGAAGCCCATGTGCCCTAGAGCCCATACTCTGCAAAAAGAGAAGCCACTGCAATGAGAAGCCCTCATATAGCAACTAAAGAGTAGCCCCCGCTCTCTGCAACTAGAGAAAAGCCTTTGAAGCAATGAAAATCCTGTGCAGCCAAAAATAAATAAATAAATAAAATTATTTTTTAAAAAAGAAAAACAGGAGAGAAGGGGGCAGGGAACAATCTTTAAAATAATGACATAAAAATGCATGCATGTGTGCTAAGTCACTTCAGTCATATCGGACTCGTTGCAACCCTATGGGCTGCAGCCTACCAGACTCCTCTGTCCATGGGATTCTCCAGGCAAGAATACTTTAAGGGGGTTGCCATGCCCTCCTCCAGGGGATCTTCCCAACCCAGGGATCAAGGAATCTCCTGCGGTTCCTGCATTGCAGGCAGATTCATTATCCCTGGACATGAAAAAAAACTAGTTAGAACCAACTAGGTCCAAAATGGCAGAAAATCTGACTTGCAATGGACCTTGAGCCTCATTATAAACTCATTATAATATTCAGTTCAGTTCAGTCGCTCAGTCCTGTCCAACTCTTTGATACCCCATGAATCACAGCACGCCAGGCCTCCCTGTCCATTACCAACTCCTGGAGCTTACTCAAACTCATGTCCATCAAGTCAGTGATGCCATACAGCCATCTCATCCTCTGTCGGCCCCTTCTCCTCCGGTCCTCAATCCCTCCCAGCATCAGTCTTTTCCAATGAGTCAACTCTTCACATGAGGTGGCCAAAGGATTGGAGTTTCAGCTTCAGCCCTTCCAGTGAACACCCAGGACTGATCTCTTTTAGGATGGACTGGTTGGATCTCCTTGCAGTCCAAGGGACTCTCAAGAGTCTTCTCCAACACCACAGTTCAAAAGCATCAATTCTTCAGCGCTCAGCTTTCTTCACAGTCCAACTCTCACATCCATACATGACCACTGGAAAAACACCATAGCCTTGACTAGACAGACCTTTGTTGGCAAAGTAATAATCTCTGCTTTTTAATATGCTATCTAGGTTGCATTAGCATAAGTTAAGTGACACACCCACCATTGCCAAGACATTTCAAGTATAACAATCAGAGATCAAAAAATGGGTGGTAAAAATAAAAAATGCATGGCAGCCC
This sequence comes from Bos mutus, assembly GCF_027580195.1. Lineage (NCBI taxonomy): Eukaryota > Metazoa > Chordata > Mammalia > Artiodactyla > Bovidae > Bos > Bos mutus. The sequence continues at coordinate 47,114,751 of NC_091632.1, read as the reverse complement.
AATTCCTGGAAATCTCTGCCCCTTCCCCAAAACAGTTGGAATAATCCTCCCATCATTAACCTATGAAATTACCCAGTCCATAAAAACTAACAAAGCCGTATTTCGAGACCCCTCACTTTCTGAGATGGCCCACTCTATAGAGTGTGTTTCTCTCTAAATAAATCCATTTCTTACCTATCGCTTAGTCTCTCACTGAATTCTTTCTGCGATGAGACATCAACTGAGCTTTATTAAGTCTTGAAACCAGGTGTGTGATCTCAGTTAAAAAACCATGGGTTCAGGCCCCAATTTGAATTGCATGGCTTCACAGTAATATTATCATACCCCTTAAAATTAACAATAAACCCTTAAAAAGCTAACATCTAGTTCAGGAGAAATTTAGCTGTATGGAAGTTTTCAAGAATGAATCAAGATTGCAAGTCTTTCAATAAGGCCTGATAAGCTTTCAATAAGGCTAAGAATTCAGAAGAGAAGTACTTCAAAACTAAAGACTGCAATCTCATTTTTTTCTTGTGCTGCTCTGCAAATATAAATCTGGACACTCAGATTCCAAAAGAAGATAAAAATAGTCTATGAATCAAAACCATTAATCATATCCTGTTATTTTTAGTTATGTTTCTTCCTGATATTTTAACTCAAAATCAGTTTAATATGTTTAATCACACTTTTTTTTTTTCAGGGAAAAAATATTTTAGGTTGAGGTGGAAAATTCTGACCAAAAGATACATTGAAAGCTAAATCAGGGTGGTTGTCAGGGTCTGTATCCACGACCTTGGATGAAGAGTTACTTAGTCACTTGGAAAGTCTTGTATTAATAATCTGTCCTATGACTCAACTGTCTGCCTCATAACACCCTCACAAAACACCCTCAAAAAATTCACACCTAGAAATGTAAAAACGTCACAAAAAAATTAATGGTAATTGGGTGACAGGTCACATTACCTTCCATACTAAAAGCAAACACTAATAACGGAAATTTTGAGATAGCTTGTAAAAAAAAAATCTCTGAGTAAACTTCAAAGTCAAACTACCAGCGTTTTGCTTCTGTTGGAAGACCCCTCCATCCACAGAAGATGCTCAAGAACACCTGCTGACTGGGTTTAACACTGGAACCAAACTTTTTTCGACATAGTAACTATTAAATTCCTGATTATGTAAAATGCAATGGATATGTGTTACTTCACATTCTGGAACTGAGTAGGAGAAAAGCTTTTTTCTCATGCGTGTTTTGCTCTGCACTCAGCACTTTTACTGCTGTCCCCAATTTATACATTTATATTCAAGGTTCATGCTGAATCTGCATCTGTGTGAATGGAGACTGCAGCATCTTTACTTCAACCCCACTCCCAAATTCCAGGAAAGCCAGAGGACTGTCCACGGGGTAGGTGATAATGGGGGCATTTTCTGGACACTGATAGGAAGGTACTTGTCAACACTTTATTTTTGCACTAATTCTTCTGGATAGAAAGTCTACTCGATAAGAACATCAGACCTCTCCAGACAATTCTGCTTCATCTTTTCCTGACCTAGAATTCACTAGACCTAAGTAGACTTTACATTATCGTGTATGCTTCTAATTACATACCAGCTTATATATAAACACATTCCATCAGCCCACATATCAGTTTGGAAGCACACCTTCACTCCTAACAGTAACATGAATAAAACAATAGCACTTGGCCTCTCTCTGAAGCCGTAGGCTGAATTTTGCAGAAGGGATCATATGGGCAAAAAAATTTATATTCAGCTCAGTTCAGTCGCTCAGTCGTGTCCCACTCTTTGCGACCCCATGAATCGCAGCACGCCAGGCCTCCCTGTCCATCACCAATTCCCGGAGTTCACTCAAACTCATGTCCATCGAGTCGGTGATGCCATCCAGCCATCTCATCTTCTGTCGTCCCCTTCTCCTCCTGCTCCCAATCCCTCCCAGCATCAGGGTCTTTTCCAATGAGTCAACTCTTCACATAAGGTGGCCAAAGTATAGCATCAGTCCTTCCAATGAACACCCAGGACTGACTCCTTTAGGATGGACTGGTTGGAACTCCTTGCAGTCCAAGGGACTCTCAAGAGTCTTCTCCAACACCACAGTTCAAAAGCATCAATTCTTCAGCACTCAGCTTTCTTCACAGTCCAAATCTCACATCCATACATGACTACTGGAAAAACCATAGCCTTGACTAGACGGACCATTGTTAGCAAAGTAATATCTCTGCTTTTTAATATGCTATCTAGGTTGGTCATAACTTTCCTTCCAAGGAGTAAGCATCTTTTAATTTCATGGCTGCAATCACCATCTGCAGTGATTTTGGAGCCCAGAAAAATAAAGTCTGACACTGTTTCCCTATCTATCTCCCATGAAGTGATGGGACCAGATACCATGATCTTAGTTTTCTGAATGTTGAGCTTTAAGCCAACTTTTTCACTCTCCTTTTACTTTCATCAAGAGGCTCTTTAGATCTTCTTCACTTTCTGCCATAAGGGTGGTGTCATCTGCTTATCTGAGGTTATTGATATTTCTCCCGGCAATCTTGACTCCAGCTTGTGCTTCATCCAGCCCAGCATTTCTCATGATGTACTCTGCATATAAGTTAAATAAGCAGGGTGACAGTATACACCCTTGACATACTCCTTTTCCTATTTGGAACCAGTCTGTTGTTCCATGTCCAGTTCTAACTGTTGCTTCCTGACCTGCATACAGGTTTCTCAAGGGGCAGGTCAGGTGGTCTGTTATTCCCATCTCTTTCAGAATTTTCCACAGTTTATTGTGATCCACACAGTCAAAGGCTTTGGCATAGTCAATAAAGCAGAAGTAGATGTTTTTCTGGAACTCTCTTGCTTTTTCGATGATCCAGCAGATGTTGGCAATTTGATCTCTGGTTCCATTTATATTACCTAGAGCCAAAATCAAACCAACCAACCAACAAAAACTGATGTGGCTTGGGCTTCCCTGGTGGTCCAGTGGTTAAGAGTCAAGCTCTGGTTTGGGGAGATCTCACATGCTGCAGAGCAACTAAGCCGTGTGCCATAACTACTGAGCCTGCGCTCTAGAGTCCGGAAGCTGCAACTACTGAAGCCCATGAACTCTAGAGCCTGTGCTCTGCAATAAGAGAAACCACCACAATAAAGACTAGTCCCCACTCACTGCAACTAGAAAAAGCCTGCACACAGCAACGAAGGTCTAGCACAGCCAAAAACAACTAATTGAATAAATGTTTTTTAAAAAGCTGATGTGGCTTGACTAAGTTTTTCTTATTAGCTATGGTCCTTTCTCAGTCATCCTTGTGAACAGGAATAATGCCTTCAGTATATTTGCTTTCTTAGAACACTACATCAGAATCATAGAAAGAAATTTTTAAAACCATGAATCCGCAGGAACCCCCAGCCCTTTATCACAAATCCCAAAGTGTGAGACTCAAGAATCTGTGATCTTAAGTTCCTCAGATGCTTTTTCTATGGCCAGCACCAAGAGTGTGTGAGAATCACTGCCCAGAATACCTAGAACATCACTCTATATACAGTTACTTTATATAAATGTTTTTAATATTTATTTATTTGGCTATGCTGGGTCTTACTTGTGGCATGTGGTATCTAGTTCCCTGATCAGGAATCAAACCCAGGTCCCAGGTGCCCTGCATTGGGAGGCTGGAGTCTTAGCCACTGGACCACAGAGTCCCTACAAATGTTTTATACACACACACACACACACATACACATATATTTGATGAATGAATGAATAAGTCAAGACTGTGGAAATCAGCAACTCTCTGAGTTCTAACCATACCCAAGATCTACTGGTCTAGTGTCTTTTATATATATATATATATATATATATATATATATATATATATGTATGACTTCATTGAATTTTCCTAAAGAACCTTTGATCTCAGCCCTCTTGTACAGATAAGGTCTAGTCTCTTCTATCTTGCAACTTGCATTGTCTGACCTAGACAGATGCTGACTGAATTCTGATCTGTGTGACCTCACCCCATTCCACCCCAAGCAGTCACCAACAATCCTACTCAGCCAAAAAACAATGATAAGAAAACTGCTTTATTTTTACCCCTCGACTGGTAAAGTAAATAGACTGAAATCATAAACCATGGCCTCACAGAAATACCTCCTGATATTCAACATAACTACTAATTGGTTATCTACTATAGACTGTATATGTGGCAGGCACAGTAGAGAATACAGAATGATTACAAGACTTGATACTTAACCTTGAATATTCAAGTTGATAAGACAGAAGGATGTGTCACATCCTATGCTGGGAGCCTTTTGATATCATCTTATTCATTCCTCAGAGCAATTCTCTAGGGGAGAAAAGTATTATCATCTCTAGGTTACAGGTGAAGAAGTTGAGGCTTAAAGAGGTTAAATACCATCTCACAATTATATACTGACAGAGTTTGTATTTGAATTTTTCTTCTTTCTGACTCTAGAATTGAAGCTATAGACCCTAAACTACTGTATATTGTTCAATGGAGATAATTATCCATTCAATGTTATCCACTCCAGAAGTATGTAATAAGCATTTACTATATACCAGGTCCTGGCATAGATGCAGATACACAGGGTCTCTGTCTTCATACAGTTTCTAGTTTAACTGGAAAAGGAGGTATTTAACATTAAATGCAATGAGGGTTATAAGGGAGAACTACAGGATGTTATTCAGGAGTGGGTAACCAGGAACTTATTTTGGTCTAAGGATACAGGAAGTAGCCAAATCCTTCTAAACTCAGGAACTTCACTTCCCAGCTGCAGGATCTAGGGAGAATTACACTTCCTTATTTGCAAAATAATGACAGTAACACCAGCTACAGATTTTGTGAAGGTTAAGAGATACAGTGTATGTAAAGCACAGAAACTGACAAAAAGTAACCACTCAATAATTATTAATTAACAGCTATCTAAAATTTTCATTCATATTTAAGAATACACAAAAGCAGGGGTAAAACAGAGAAAAGAGCAATAGGAGAAGGAAAATGCAGGGCAAAGGCCCTAAGCCAAGAGGGGCAAAGTATCACATAACTTGCTGTAAGATCCAGTCCTGGAGAAGGTCCCCAAGCTTTTTGGCAGCAGGGACCGGTTTCATGGAAGACAATTCTTCCACAGGCCTGAGGAAGGGGGATGGTTTCAGGATGATTCAAGTGCATTACATTTATTATGTACTTTATTTCTATTATTATTACATCAGCTCTACCTCAGATCATCAGGCCTTAGATCCCAGAAGCTACGGTCCCCTGCTGTAGAGAGCTCTGCCAGAGACAGCTGGACAGGCAGGTGGGGACCACATCAAGCCTTCAGGTAAAGATGTTTATCTTTGAACAAAGGCAACTGAAGCACCTAAAGGAATTTAAGACAAGAAGAGACTTGTTGAGATTCAAATTTTAAAAGACAACACCAAGGGAGGGTGGAGAGAATTTCTGTTTCATTTTATCAGATCAGATGAGATCAGATCAGTCGCTCAGTCGTGTCTGACTCTGCGATCCCATGAATCCAGCACGCCAGGCCTCCCTATCCATCACCAACTACCGGAGTTCACTCAGACTCACGTCCATCGAGTTAGTGATGCCATCCAGCCATCTCATCCTCTGTCGTCCCCTTCTCCTCCTGCCCCCAATCCCTCCCAGCATCAGAGTCTTTTCCAATGAGTCAACTCTTCGCATGAGGTGGCCAAAGTATTGGAGTTTCAGCTTTAGCATCATTCCTTCCAAAGAAATCCCAGGGCTGATCTCCTTCAGAATGGACTGGTGGCTCAGACAGTAAAGCGTCTGCCTACAATGCCGGAGACCTGGTTTCAATCCCTGGGTCAGGAAGATCCTCTGGAGAAGGAAATGGCAACTCACTCCAGTACTCTTGCCTGCAAAACCCCATGGACGGAAGAGCCTGGTAGGCTATAGTCCGTGGAGTCGCAAAGAGTTGGACACGACTGAGCGACTTCACCTTCACTGTGTGTGTGCGCGTGTATATATATATATATATATATATAGGCAAATTGCCAACATCCGATGGATGATCGAAAAAGCAAGAGAGTTTCAGAAAAACATCTATTTCTGCCTTATTGACTATGCCAAAGCCTTTGACTGTGTGGATCACAATAAACTGTGGAAAATTCTGAAATAGATGGGAATAACAGACCACCTGACCTGCCTCTTGAGAAACCTGTATGCAGGACAGGAAGCAACAGTTAGAACTGGACATGGAACAACAGACTGGTTCCAAATAGGAAAAGGAGTACGTCAGGCTGTAGATTGTCACCCTGTTTATTTAACTTATATGCAGAGTACATCATGAGAAACGCTGGGCTGGAGGAAGCACAAGCTGGAGTCAAGATTGCTGGAAGAAATATCAATAACCTCAGATATACAGATGACACCACCCTTATGGCAAAAAGTGAAGAGGAACTAAAGAGCCTCTTGATGAAAGTGAAAGGAGAGTGAAAAAGTTGGCTTAAAGCTCAACATTCAGAAAACTAAGATCATGGCATCCGATCCTGTCACTTCATGGCAGATAGATGGGTAAACAGTGGAAACAGTGTCAGACTTTATTTTTCTGGGCTCCAAAATCACTGTGGATGGTGATTGCAGCAATGAAATCAAAAGACGCTTACTCCTTGGAAGGAAAGTTATGACCAACCTAGACAGCATATTAAAAAGCAGAGACATTACTTTGCCAACAAAGGTCCGTCTAGTCAAGGCTATGGTCTTTCCAGTAGTCATGTATGGATGTGAGAGTTGAAGTATAAAGAAAGCTGAGTGCTAAAAAATTGATGCTTTTGAACTGTGGTATTGGAGAAGACTCTTGAGAGTCCCTTTGACTGCAATGAGGTCCAACCAGTCCATCCTAAAGGAGATCAGTCCTGGGTGTTCATTGGAAGGACTGATGTTGAAGCTGAAACTCTAATACTTTGGCCACCTGATGCAAAGAGCTGACTCACTGGAAAAGACCGTGATGCTGGGAAAGATTGAGGGCAGGAGGAGAAGGGGACAACAGAGAATGAGATGGTTGGATGCCATCACCAACTCGATGGACATGGGTTTGGGTGGACTCTAGGAGTTGGTGATGGACAGGGAGGCCTGGCGTGCTGCAGTTCATGGGGTTGCAAAGAGTTGGACACGACTGAGCAACTGAACTGGACTGAACTGATAGGCTTCCCTGGTGGCTTAGTGGTAAAGAATCTTCCTGCCAATGCAGGAGACTCAGATTCTATCCCTGGTCCAGGAAGATTCCCCTGGAGAAGGAAATGACAACCCACTCAAGTATTCTTGCCTAAGAAATCCCATGGACAGAGGAGGCTGTCAGGTGGGCTACAGTCTGTGGGGTCACAAAGAGTGAGACAAGACTTAGCAACTGAACAACTATATATGCATGTGTGTGTGTAATAATTTCCAATTAGTCTGCACGTGCAGCTTTAGTAATTTCAGTGATGAGTGTGTTACCTTGATTGTGGTAATAGTTTTACAGGTGTAAGTCAAATTTTATCAACTTTTACACTTTAAATATATGCAGTATGTGCACGCGTGCTAAGTCACTTCAGCCATATCCGACTCTTTGTGACCCTATGGACTGTAGCTTGCCAGCCTCCTCTGTCCATGGGATTCTCCAGGCAAGAATACTGGAGTGGGTTTCCATGACCTTCTCCAGGGGATCTTCCCTACCCAGGGATTGAATCCATGTCTCTTATGTCTCCTGCACTGACATGTGTGTTCTTTACTGCTGGCACCACCTGAGAAGCATATGAACTATATTTTATGTCAAATATACCTTTCACTTTGACCCAGCTTTCTGGAGCTATTAGTAATTGCTCTCCACTCTTCCCAGTAGCATATTGGACACCTTCTGACCTGGGGGGGTTCATCTTCCAGTGTCATGATCTTTCTGCCCTTTCATACTGTTCATGGGGTTCTCATGGCAAGAATACTGGAGTGGGTTGCCATGAACTTCAGCGGACCATATCTTATCAGAACTCTCCTCTATGGTCCGTCCGTTTTGGGTAGCCCTGCACATAGCTTTATTGAGTTACGCAAGCTCCTTCGCCATGACAAGGTTGTGATCAATGAAAGGGATTAAACATAATAAATTATTTTCTTAAAAATAAGCAATTTTTATCAAAGATAGGAAGACAAATTAGCAGTGGCCAAAATACTCTACTTAGATGACGGATGGTGAGGGCTTAGATTATTATGATGGCAGCAACTGGAATGGAGAAAAAACTTGATGCTTCATTGGATATGGAGGGTATGAAGGATAAAGTGTGAAAGAGAAGAATCTGGGGATTTTCCAGATTACTAGTTTGAGCAAGCTAGGTAGATGGTGGTATTGCAAGTTAAGTTCCCTAGAGAAGAAACAAAAACTAGCATGCAGAACTTTAACTAGACTGCTCTTGGGATCAACACCAGTGAAAGGGGGAGAAGAAAGCAGAATTAGACTGAGAATTAGCTAGCCCTTTGTGGAGCTCTGGAACAGAGATGGCCCTTCAAATAGCCCACAGAGGAGGTTGAAAGGCCAGACCTTTACACCATCACACCAATGGGACAAGAGGAAGGAGGAGCAGCCTTGGGCAAAGCAGCTCTCTTCAGATGAGGCAATGCCCAAAGAGGACTCATATCTGCAGGCCACTGCCAGCCAGCCATCTCTCAGGAACCGGAAAAATAAGTCATTAATTTGGGCAGCATATATCAGGGTCCTCCACTGTTGGGGACCCTCTCACTGAGAGACATAGGACACTTAGTTCTTAGACTGATAACAACTTTACATATAATGAAGGCACAAACAGCACTCAAGGAGGATTCTATAAATAGTTTGATAACAAAGTCTAAATCTGATGGTTACAAAAGGGTTTTAGAAGCCTCACTTTCTGAAATCACACCACTGCAGGAAAAACTCTCCAATTTCTTAAGATGATAATGATGAAGTTTCTTTGGAAATAAAAATAATCTGAGGAGACTGACTCTATTTCTCTATTTCTCTCCATCCACACTGTAGGATTCAAACCCACCTCCCCACCCCAAGCCCTGACTACTCCTTTGATTATCATTCTAGCCTCCTAAAACAGTTGCTCCTATGCTCAGCCAACCTGTTCTCTCCATTTCAAATACTAACCATTTATACTAACTACTAACCAGCAGCTAGCACAGTGCCTGGTGCATAGTACCTGCTCAATTAATACTTGTTGAAAGAAAAAAATGAGTAAGGAATAATATACATTATACTGTATTCAATGTATAATGCCACGAAAATTCATGAATTTCACCTAGACTAGATAATATCCCAGTATAAATTCATCCAAAGGCTCCTCTTGCCCCTGGGGTAGAATCTGACTCAGTTTATAAGGTTCTTGGCAGTATAGTCTCTGATCACCTCTGCAGTTTTGCTTTTTACTCCAATCTCTCCTCTTTCTCCTTACGTCCTCAAGGAGTCCTCAAACATGCCATGTTCCCTTTGGTTTAGGGGTGTGTTTCCACATGATGTTTCCTCTGCCTGGACCATTCTTCACCCTTCTCTATATACAAGCCAACTGCCTCTCTTTCCCTAAACACTGTTCTACTAAATATTGCCATACCTCCCCCATCACAGACACACACTCATTCTTAACATACATCCACATATGTCGCTAATTCCTATACAATGTTGCTGCTGCTGCTGCTGCTAAGTCGCTTCAGTCGTGTCTGACTCTGTGTGACCCCATAGACAGCAGCCCACCAGGCTCCTCTGTCCCTAGGATTCTCCAGGCAAGAACACTGGGGAAAAAAAAAAAGAAGAACACTGGACTGGGTTGCCATTTCCAATGCATGAAAGTGAAAAGTGAAAGTGAAGTCGCTCAGTCGTGTCAGACTCTTAGCGACCCCATGGTCTGCAGCCGACCAGGCTCCTCCGTCTGTTAGGATTCACCTTCCCTGACCAGCCCTCTCTGCAAATCTGGTTTAGGTGCCCATTCTTTCAGTTCACATGCTACCTTTTAATTCCCTCATCAGACCATTTATAACCATTAATTATAACTACTTGTAATTTTTTTAACCTCGCCCCACTTGATTATACTCTCCCTGAGAACAGGAGTTTAGACTGCTTTATTCATTTTTATCTCCTTTGTGGCTGGCACAGTGCCTAGAACATCATGCATGCTCAGTCGTGTCCAACTCTTTTTGACCCCATGGACTGTAGCCCGTCAGGCTCCTCTGTCCATGGGATTTCCCAGGCAAGAATACTGGAGTGGGTTCCCATTTCCTTCTCCAGAGGATCTTCCCAACTCAGTGATCAAACCTGAATCTCCTACATTGGCAAGCGGATTCTGTACCACTGTGCCACCTGGTAAGTTCTTAATAAATATTTGTTGAAGGAAAAAGAAAGTATAACATATATTAAATGTTACATATTAAAATCAAAGTAAATGATACAGATTCATGATACACATCATGACATTTACAAATAGACAAATGGCAAATATGCCATTTGAGTAATGTATTAAAAATTCCCATTCCATTTATTTTCTGCTATCACTTCAAAAAGGTGAATTCTGCCCATGACATGAGGTCATTTCATTGACCTCATGAAATTCTATGGAACACTTACTTGCAAGATTGATGTAAATTCTTTAAAGCAAAATTCCCTCTAGGCTGATTTAGGGAAACTGTCTTCTAATACAAGGTGGCAATAATTAGCTATGATTTGTTAACAATCCACTTCATCTTAATAAGTCCTTAAACCCTCAACTATTACCAAGGGCTGGCTGGCCAGCTCAGAAGTCACATTGTTAGAGAACAGGCAACAAGTTGTTGCTCCTTGTTTTTTTCCTCCACTGTACCTGGAAAAAACTTACCTTATGCAAATCTGAGTGAACAAAAAATGATAATGATAATCTTGAGCCCAAATTTTCTTTAATATTTTGATCTTAGATAAAGGTCAAGAAGCTTTCCTGGTGGTCCACTTCTACTGTACTCCCGGTGCACTTCCACCGCAGGGGCACAGGTTCACTCCCTGGTCAGGGAACTAAGATCCTGCATGTTATGTAGCCTGGCCAAAAAAAAAAAAAAACAGTCAAAATGTCCAGCAAATAACTAGAACTTATATTTGCATGGTACCAAATAAGCATAAATACTTTCTCATTACCTCCTCGTTTCATAACACTGGTAAAGCTGGATAATTAATTCATTGCTGAATTGTTGATTCAATTTGAATTTTAAGGAGAATGACTGTGGATTTCACTCTCTAAATCAATAAGCTGGTTACTTCAGTGTTTTTATTTGTATCAGACCAAATTACTGTTGATGTATTACTTAATGATTTTAAGCAACAGTATTTCTTGCTTTTGGTGTTGACCTTTTAACAATGAATATTTGTTCATGCTTATTCTTTCTGTGCTTTTTAAATAATCACTTTAAATCACATCCTGTTGTTGAGTTGAGGGCGATTTCACTAGTAATGGTCATGTAGCATAATGCTCTACTGGTAAGAAAAGAGCCTAATCTAGTCAATAGCATCATCACTGTCCCTCCAGGTTAGACAGCAAGTGATGAAGAGATACACTCCTTGAGTGAGGGTCACAGAAAGTATGCAAAGAGCCTTCCAGACAAGCTGGGAGAATGATGACATCAGCCTTGCTTGAAGCTAGACCTAAGTTCAAATACCAACTCTAGCACCAATCAGCACTGTGAGCTCAAAGTAAGCCCCAGATCCTTTTGAGCACAGTTTTATCAACTGCATTGCAATCTGCCACGTAAAATGATATGTGTAAACTACCACATAATTGCACTCATCTCACGCACTGGCAAAGTAATCCTCAGAATTCTCCAGGCTTCAACAGTGTGTGAAGATGAACTTCCAGATATTCAAGCTGGATTTAGAAAAGGCAGAGAAACCAGAGATCAAATTGCCAAAATCCATTGGATCATTGAAAAAGCAAAAGAGTTCCAGAAAAACATCTACTTATGCTTTATTGACTATGTCAAAGTGTGGATCTCAACAAACTGTGGAAAATTCTTCAAGAGATGGGAATACCAGACCACCTGACCTGCCTCCTGGGAAATCTGTATGCAGGTCAAGAAGCAACAGTTAGAACTGGACATACAACAGACTGGTTCCAAATAGGAAAAGGAGTACATCAAGGCTGTATATTGTCACCCTGCTTATTTAACTTATATGCAGAGTACATCATGAGAAATGCTGGACTGAATGAAGCACAAGCTGGAATCAAGATTGCCAGAAGAAACATCAATAACCTCAGACATGCAGATGACACCCCACTTACGGCAGAAAGTGAAGGAGAACTAAAGAGCCTCTTAATGAAAGTAAAAGAGGAGAGTGAAAAAGTTGGCTTAAAACTCAACATTCAGAAAACTAAGATCATGGCATCCGGTCCCATCACTTCATGGCAAATAGATGGGCAAACAATGGAAACAGTGACAGACTATTTTGGGGGGCTCCAAAATCACGTAGATGGTGACTGCAGCCATGAAATTAAAAGACACTTGCTCCCTGGAAGAAAAGTTACAACCAACCTAGACAGCATATTAAAAAGCAGAGACATCACTTTGCCAACAAAGGTCTGTCCAATCAAAGCTATGTTTTTTCCAATAGTCATGTACGGATATGAGAGTTGGACTATAAAAAAAGCTATGCCGAAGAATTGATGCTTTTGAATGGTGGTGTTGGAGAAGACTTTTGAGAGTCCCTTGGACTGCAAGGAGATCCAACCAGTCGATTCTAAAGGAAATCAGTCCTGAATATTCATTGGAGGGACTGATGCTGAAGCTAAAACTCCAATACTTTGGCCACCTTATGCAAAGAACTGACTCAATGGAAAAGACCCTGATGCTGGGAAAGACTGAAGGCAGGAGAAGGGGACGACAGAGGATGAGATGATTGGATGGCATTATCGACTTAATGGACATGAGTTTGAGTAAGCCTCAGGAGTTGATGATGGACAAGGAAGCCTGGCATGCTGCAGTCCATGGGGTTGCAAAGAGTTGGACATGACTGAGTGACTGAACAGAACTATATTAAAAAGATTCAGAATAGTGCTGGCCCCCATTAAGCATGTGATAATTTTTTTTAGTTTTTATTGAATTTGTCACAATATTACTTGTATTATATGTTTTGCTTTTTGGTCACGAGGCATGTGGGATCCTGACTAAGGATTAAACCTATACCCCCTGCATTGGAAGATGAAGTCTTAACCACTGGACTGCCAGGGAAGTCCCAGCATGTAATAATTTGCAGCTATACCAGGGTTATATGCAGTAGTTAATGCAGCACCAACAGCCAAATGAGAAACACAGCACTGATGTGTTCAGTTGCTGCCAGGGGCTCCTCAGGCCAAACTTCTTGGTTTTCTGCAACCTGGCTAACTCCTCAAGGTTAAAAGAACCTTCTCTGTTTATCAGACAAGGCTCCCTTCCTCTTGCGTGCATACACGTTAAGTCGCTTAAGTCATGTCCGACTTTTTGAGACCCAGTGGGCTGTAGCCCGCCAGGCTCCTCTGTCCACGGGATTCTCCAGGCAAGAATACTAGAGTGGGTTGCCATGCCCCCCTCCAGGGGATCTTCCAGACCCAGGGATCAAACCCGTGTCTCTTATGTCTTGGCAGGTGAGTTAGTGGTCTCCAGAAAGGGCATCTTCTCAGCACATCATAGAGATCAGAAGGAGACCTTAATGTGGAAGAACTTTAGAACTAAGATCTATGTCCCTGCTTCATTGCAGCCAGCATAGGGTAACTAACTGCCCCATCCTGCCCTGGACTGTTTCCTGGATCACGGGACCTTCAGTACTAACACCATGACAGTCTCATGCAAACTGAGATGACTTATCATCCTAGCATTTTCCAAGACTGGGCAGGTAGCCTGATAATATGTAGCCTAACAAGTAAGTGGTGGGATGGTTAGATAGCATCACTGACTAAACGAACATGAATTTGAGCAAACTCCAGGAGATAGTGGAGGACAGAGGAGCCTGACATCCATGAGGTTGCAAATAGTCAGACAAGACTTAAGTGATCGAACAACAATAAATTGTATTAATACTATAATGATTAAGACTTTCCAATTAAAACTCTCATGTAGGTAATAATGAACATTGAAATGAAGAATTTCATTTCATTGCAATTTACCCAGGCTATTGAAAACTTTGAGAAGCTTTTTCTCATTCTCTTTGAATCACTATTTCTCTTTTCTTTATAAAGTTAACAATGGTTCGAGTATTGTGCTATTAATTCCCATTTGAAGCAATTAACTCACTGATACTCTTAGCAACACAAAGAACTATTTCTGAAATAACTGTTTAATTAACCCCAGCAGAAATAAGAATGGAGAATACAAAGAAACAGAATCTGAACTGGGGATGAAATTTTGAACCACATGAAATTCTCTTCTTTCACAGAAGCCTGCTGCTACTGCTGCTAAGTCGCTTCAGTTGTGTCCGACTCTGTGCGACCCCACAGATGGCAGCCCACCAGGCTTCTCGGTCCCTGGGATTCTCCAGGCAAGAATACTGGAGTGGGCTGCCATTTCCTTCTCCAATGCAAGAAAGTGAAAAGTCAAAGTGAAAGTGAAAAGTGAAAATGAAGTCACTCAGTCATGTCCGACTCTTAGCGACCCCATGGACTGCAGCCTACCAAGCTCCTCTGCCCATGGGATTTTCTGGGCAAGAGTACTGGAGTGGGGTGCCATTGCCTTCTCCGCCATAGAAGCCTAAAGGTTATTCAAAATATCTAGTTCTAGTGCTAACAAAGAAATGTACTATCATGAAACAATGCCATTTGCAGGAACTGTGGATGGAATTAGAGATTATCATACCAAGAGAAATAAGTCAGAGAAAGAGAAATATCATATGATATCACTTATATGTGGAATCTAAAAAAAAGATGCAAATTAACTCATTTTCAAAGCAGAAACAGACTTAAGACAAAACAAACATTATTACCACAGTGGAAGGGGTGGTGGAGGGATAAATTTGGAGTTTGGGATTAACAGATACATACTACTTTATATAAAATAGATAAAGGAACTATATCTTGTAATGGAACTATATCTTACAATGGAAAAGAATCTGAGAACACAGATGCATATGTATATATATATATGTCAATTAAAAAAGAGAAATTTATTATCAATCTTATTTTCATTACTATGTGGCAATAAATGATTTGAATTCGTGGCTTCTTTTACACATTTTACATACAATCTGTTGGGCAACAAAAAAGTTAAAAGTGACTTATACTTTCAGAAATGCTACAGGTAGCAACCAAAGTTACAATTTTAGACATAATAACTGAGTACTGTATTTATGTTTATCAGCAACATTTCAAGTTTCTCTTTCTGGCCTAAAACATTTAGAAATCACCTTTTCTATATTTTCAATTACCACCTGCCTAGCTTCTTTGCAATCATTTCTACTTTGCATTCCCTAGATCTCTCCCTTTCCTTTTGGCCTCTGGATCCTTGCACTATAACATTACTCACTTCCTGACTTCGGTGAGTAACTTCCAACCTGAGGCAAAACTGTAAACCAGTAAGTCTCTTTCCTCCATCTCCTTCCTCTTCCCCTTTCTTCTCCATGATACTCTCAGTTCATTAATGACATTATACCCTCTTGACTTAAATCCACTGCTCCAAGAACTTAGTTTCTCTTCTCAGCTAAGAAAATTCCGGGGGTGGACAGTAAATCCCAATTATTCAAATTTCTTTGACGCACAACTTGCAATGAATGAACAATGCTTTTATCCAAAAAGCACCTTTTATTCCATTATTTTAAAAAAGGGTCTGCTAAGCAAATTAATAATAGTCTGACAAATAATGAAAATCTTTAAAGTAATATTCCATTATTTTATACATAATGGAATATTTTTATATAACATACAATATATTTAGTATATAACTTCTTAGAAGTTCACAGAAGTAATTTTTCAAAGCACTGGCAATACATTTTCTTTATTGGCAAAATTACAATATCTGTTGAGGTTTATAAAATGAGCTTACAATTTCATTCAGTATTTGGGAATTATGGTTTTCATTACATCAGGCTCATACTATTTCACAATTTACTAAATATGATATGCTGGACTACTGGTGAAAGGAAACTAAAATTGTCAGGTGCACACAAACATTTAAGAAACACCATTACTAATGAAGCATGAAACCTTCATTGGTTCTTTTTCATCGCATACCTAATAAATTTTCAGTATCTACAGGTTTACAGATTCAATTTCAATGAGAAGGGTAGAAACTCAATGAAACCACTAGCTAATAAGGCTCGACAATCACAAACAAAGCAGGTCATATTGTTTGGAGAATCAATTTGTTTTCAGTAAAAAAACTAGACTGTCCTTATTTCATATATCAACTGGCAATTTGCTAATGTTATCTTAATGTTTAAAAAGCACAACAGGAAATTAAACGCATGTTTTCATTCAAACTGTCATGAAAACATTTTTGTTACCAATGACAAATTTATCTACACCAAAAGGGTGTTAGGGGAGATTTGCAAATAATCCAAAACAAAATAAAACTTTTTAAAGAGTACTATTTGGCTTTGGACATTGCACCAATACCTAGTGATGGCAGTCAGATTTTTCCCAAGATATTTGAAATAGGGATGATAAGACCGCTTCCTGAAAGTTAAACTTTAAGATTATATACAATGGATACGAGCAGAAGTAGGCAAAGTCACCTTTAAAATGCAAACTTGCCTGACTTCATTGTGACTTGATTTTATTGAAGAATATTGCTAAAAGGTTTGGGTAGCCATGGAAACAGAGAAAAGAGCATACAGAGGCACCTGAGGGCCAGTGTCCATCCAAATGCTGTCAGGAGAGAAGACGCCCAAATCAACAGAGCAGCAAGATGTCCCTACTGTACTGGAGATCAATATATAAAGCTCCAACTATTGGAAACTGAGTATTTCTATGTTTGGGATGAAATTGTCCTGTCATGGAGATAGATGAATCAAGAACAGTCTATACACACAACTCAGCTTGTTCTGAATTTGTGCTCATCAAGCAACCTTCTGATAATGTCTTTGGTTTCCTAAGTAAGTTTGTCTACATAGAAAATGCACTGGCTTTCCATCCTGAGTATTCAGGTACACAAATTACAGCTCTTGGAAATTAATAACTATTCTGGTTGCACATGCTAGTCTTGTGACCTTGGTTAAGGTAAGTTCATCTGATTGCTGGAGCTGTTGCATGTTGCTAATGAAAGACACTTCTGTTCTAACATACTCCAGACAACATTCTAGAGTATTCTGGAAAATTCACCAAAGTAATGCTTCCTGTCTGCTTGAGGGCGGCCAGCAGGCCTTTCCCTGGCTATGCCAGCCAAGTGCTTCCGTTTCAAAAGATCATTGATATCAATGGTGTGGGGGCTGAATGCCTGTGATTTACCTCTCTTTATTATTTTATTTGTTCCAACACTTCTACAGTGACAATTTCATAATCATAATGGTGTAGAAGACAGCTAACCTGTTTGAGCTTTATTTAAAGGCTAAAAAAATGCAATCTTTTTAAATCTGACACACAATGCTATATAGTTACACATGCATGCACACTGCTGCCAGGCTGTTAAGTCGCTTCAGTCGTGTCCGACTCTGTGCGACCCCATAGACGGCAGCCCACCAGGCTCCCCCATCCCTGGGATTCTCCAGGCAAGCACACTGGAGTGGGTTGCCATTTCCTTCTCCAATGCATGAAAGTGAAAAGTGAAAGTGAAGTCGCTTCAGTCATGTCCCACTCTGTGAGACCCAGTAGATGGCAGCCCCCCAGGGGCAGCCCCCCATCCGTCCATGGGATTTTCTAGGCAAGAGTACTGGAGTGGGGTGCCAATATATACACTGTACATATGTATGCACACACTTATCATTCGTTTCTCATAACAACTTTATGAGTCATGAATTTTTTTCATTACACATTAAAACTCTTCCTGGGACTTCTGCTGTGGTTCAGAGGTTAAGACTATGCCTTCCAACGTAGGGGTAAAGGGTTCAATCCCTGGTGGGAAAATCAAGGTCCCACACGCCCGTGGGTGCAGCCAAAAATTTTAAAACAAAAAAAACCAAACCATTTTTCTGACTGTAAAATCTGGGTATTATAGAAAGGTGAACTTAACATTTTTTTAAAAATCTGATGGCTTTAAACACTATTAATGTGTTCGCCTTTACAAATAGTTCAAAATATATTTTAAAGTTTTTTCCTATAAATATGCATATGCTAATGCTATGCTAAGTCGCTTCAGTCGGGTCGGACTCTGTGCGACCCCATAGACGGTAGCCCACCAGGCTCCCCCGTCCCTGGGATTCTCCAGGCAAGAACACTGGAGTGGGTTGCCATTTCCTTCTCCAATGCATGAAAGTGAAAAGTGAAAGTGAAGTCGCTCAGTCGTGTCCGACTCCTAGCGACCCCATGGACCGCGGAGCCCAGGCTCCGCGGTCCATGGGATTTTCCAGGCAAGAGTACTGGAGTGGGGTGCCATTGCCTTCTCCAAAATATGCATATATGTGTTTTTTTAATATGTGTGTTTTTATAACATATTTACGGCATAAGCATATTATGGCTTAAGCACTTCCCTTATCTTTAGATATTACTCAGAATTTAACAGCTTTCAAATATTCCATAATATCAATATATCATAATGTATTTATCTCTATATCTTTAACAACACACAAGTATTGGTGTTATGAGTACTGAGTGTTGTGTTTGCACCTTTCTAGAAAATACCAACATATTGCCAAATATCAAGGTTAAATTTTACGCATAGCTTAATTTTAATTAAACTGTCAAACTGTTGTTTGAACCAAGTCACACAACTATCCAACACCTACCAAGAGTGCTCACTTCTCTGAAGCATAACAACCTGTAATTGAGGTCTCTCGAAGAGTTTTTGGAGAGATCTCAAACAAAATCTTTGCCCTGCAGCGCGAGCTCTAATCTTTGGAACGCCCTCCGAGCAGCAAGAGGCGCCGTAGCCTTCCGCCGGGGTTGGGCCGCCACGGAGTCCTCACGTGATCCGGCCGTCTCCGCGCCGTGGGGGCGGTCTCGGGGATTCGCCTTACGCACGCCGCCGCATGACGTCGTACGTAGGGGCTGGCTAGCCGCCATCTTGCTTCTTTTTCTCGCTCGCTATCTGCCTCTCGGGCGGCAGCGAAAGTGCTTTGGCGGTTTGTCCATCCTGTAGCTTAGGCTTTCCGGGTCCCGTGGTCCTTCCAGCCGCCCCCTACCCCTATTTCCCCTTTCCCTTTCCCCGTATCAGAACTCGGCGGAACCCCTCGAAGTGCGCAAACACACTCAGCTTGACACCCTGGCGGGTAAGGAAAGCGAGGGCGTAGGAGCTGCGATCAAAGCGGGCCCCATCGGGGAGGGCTGGCGTGGGGCGGCCCGGGGCATGGGAGCGCACCCCGACCCTGGTGCCCAGCGTCGGGGGAGCCGCGTGCAGTGGGGCCTTCGAGTCTGGCATCCCCTTTTTCTCGTCTACTACCATCGTCTCTGCTTCTGGGGGAGCCTCGGCCTCCTGCTCGGGGAGCGGGAAACCGGAGTCGGATCCGCCCCATGTGGTCTGCAGCGGGAGTTCCGGACCGTCGGTCTCCTCCCACCCAGGCCTTAGCTCAGGCCCTGAAGGGGGATTACGCGTGTTGCCGGTTAAGGGAAGGGAGTTTTCCTTCCCGCAGGAGAGACGGGTGCGCGGTCTCTTTTCGTAGTGTGGGCACGCGTTCCCCAGACTGAAGGGCTCATGTAGGCCCTTTAATGCCTGCCTTTTCTTCGCGTTCAGTGAAGGTGAAATTTGCAATGAGTCGTGTGCGGGAGAGACCGGGTTAAAGATCGGCTCGGTCAGGGGCTCTTGAGGGAATCAGCACCGTTCCTACTTCCGCTAGGGACGTGCTGCCCCCACTCCAGAGGCGGCTTCGGATAGCCTTTTCTCCCCATAGGCCTCTCCATCCCCTCACCTGCAGGGTGAATCCCACCCTGCGGCTTCCTGGCTTTGAGATAGCGTTAGTATTGGTGTTACGGTAAAGGCCCCACTTTAGGACTTGAAAAAGACATGCTGGGTGGGAGCGGGCAATAGGAATCCTGTTAAATTCTTCCTTTCCTCGAGGGGAATATGTCTAATTCCTTTAAAGGGATGTATATTTGTTTTGACCTGATCTGAGATTCTTTTGAGGTTTCTGACATGCCTGATGTTTGCTGGCTTCTAAGGCTACCCGGATTTCCGCATTGACCGATCTTCAACCTAGGTCCATAGATTCATACCTCGCCAGGGTACTTGGAATTGTACAGTAGGCGGCTGTGCTGTAGGATTTTCATTTGGAATGCCCTCAGAAGAATCAGTATTCTTGATTGGAAGGCTTGATAGGTTACTCTTGCAGATAGAAATGATAGGATGATAACTTAAGCGCCCATCAAGTCCAGCTCCAGCATTTGTTAAAAGTAGATATAACCGCCCTTGTTGGTAATTAAGATGCTGCTTTGACTGGAGCCATTTTTAGGTGTGTGCCATCAGATGCACTGCAGCATCTTTTCTGGCCCACCTCAGATGCATTGATCTCCTAAAAAGAGGAGGAATAGATGGAATTTGAGTTTCTAGCATATAATCAACTAGTAATTCTCTCCTTTTCCGTAGTGGAATTTTCAGAATATAGACTTTTAATTTTACTTTTATATTTTGGTCGAGTGAGTTCTATATATGGTTGTTTTCCCACCTCCACTAGTTGACCTTTACTGAGCACAGAAATATGCTCTTTACATACATTCTCTTTGTTAATCTTACAACAAGCCTTTGAGGGAGGTACTATCATCATCCCCATTTTACAGATGAGGAAATGAAATTTGAGAAATGAAAGTGGTTTGACCAAGGTCACAGGGCAGTTTTTGATGGTGCATAGGTTCAAACCCAGATTGTCTAAACAGAAAGGGGATGCTTTGAGCTATCAAGCTGTCTCCCTGTTCTTTGTAATTTTGTAAACTATAGTAACTAAATAAGATACAGTATTATTAGCCTAGTTTTTGTTTTGCTTGAGTCAGTATAGAAACATTGTTGCATGTGAAGGTTAAAGTGTCGCAAGATGTAAAAAATAGATTACAGCTATTCTGGGGATGGGGTAGAAGCTAATTTTTGTACTTTATATGATTTAAAGGACAATTGAGTAACAGCTCTATGGTATAACATGAGTTTTAAATTCTGCTATCTGGCCTGTATTGATAAAATATTTTCTCATCTGTAAACTGGAGATGATAATAACTCCTTCAAAGAAGTCTTGCCATAGGATTATCATAGATAATGTATGTAAAGGGCTTATCGCTGTGCTCATACATACTAAGATGTCAACTAGCAGTGGAAGGAGAATGGCAGGATAATGGTAGAAGAAAACACTCTCAGCAGAGGGTAACCTGTATATTTTCAGAACAGGGTATACCTTCTTTGATAACTTAATGAATAGTCCACCCCCCCCTTTTTTTTAAAGATATTTTTAGACCTAAATATCTTTTTTACAAAACACGTGTGTGTTAGGTTTTGTTTCTTAAAGATTTCTTCATGTTCTGAAGTCAGTACACCTGGTATCAATATATTGGACATAACTGAAAATACAGAAGTTCTGCCTCATCCCAATTCCTGTCTCTCCTTTACCCTTACCCCTCTGTCTTTACTGGTAATATATCTTTGAAGACTAAATTATGTCCTCCAAGACTATATTAAACCTCCAAGTGGTTTCCTCCCTCTGTCATCTCCCAAACACCACTTCAGTATGTAAGTCACTTGAGTAACTTGTGTTTCAGATTCTATTTATGCTGTATTTGTGTAAGGCAAGGATTGATTACTGATAAAATGTTAACACAAATTGGTATAGAATCCTGTTCTTACCATGAAGGAGATCCAAAAGTTGTGTCTGCTTGAGTTATGACTAATATACCTTCAGTAAAGCAAAACTTGTCATTTTATGAACTGGCAAACCCCATGAAAACTTCTCAGTCTATGTTAACTGTTGTTTAGAATTGATATTTTAGTTTTGAGTCATAACATTTTAAACTTCTCAGTAATGCCCTTGATGCATCAGTCAGTACATCTTTTGGGATAAAAGTGTTCTCTGGGGAGGCTAGCTTCAGTAAACTTTTTATTGTGTATCCACCACCACCACCCTCACCCCAGGCTAAATATAGTCTGACCTTTTTGCCAGTTATATTTCTAGTCATTATTTTGCTCTTGATTGACAGAATGCCTATCACATTTTGGGGCCTGTGTGTGAACATATTTGCTGGCAAATCAGAAGAAAGGCTGTTACTGAGTTTCAACAGTTGTCTGGTTGACAGACAAAAACTTTTATGTGGTTAGTCTGTACCTAGAGTTGAACACAAGATAGCAATGAAATTATTTCTGTCAGTGTAATACACTGATCCATATGTGGTAGTGCTGGGTGTTCTACATTAAAGAAGAGTAGGACATCATCAGCATTTGTGGAGCACTTCAAAACGTTATTGGGTGTTATTTACGTAACAGTATCTAGTAGTATTCTATTTACTTGTCTGTTCTGATACTAGTCTGTTTTCCCTTACTAGACAGTTTCTGTGTTCTTATCACTTTGTACAATACTTGGCATACGCCTAGAGTTTATTATATGTTAATGAATGAGACTAGGAAACACAAAGATTAGACCCACAACTAAGGTTCAGCTGACAAATAGTGGGGCAAAAGAATACCCCATCATCCCTCGCCCCGCCCCTTTATTTACCTACTGGAATCAAATGCTTTCAGGTAGTTTGTGTTTCTGTACTGTACATTGTGAGATTTACTTGCATCAGATTATCCTTCCTAATTTTTAGATTTATTCAACAACATTACAGTTCTTTTAATTTTGTAAGACACAGTGCATCAGAGGGAAATGGCTTTTGGTTCCTACTTCCAAGATGCTCACAGTCTTTAATATTAAAAGTTACTGTGTGATCTTTGGATTCATACTAGAAAATTAAAAATATACAGGCAGGCAATGAAAATTTGGGCAGAAAATTCATATATGGAAAACTGTCTATAGTATAGGTCAAGTGTCCAGTTGATTACAAGTAAAGGCATGATGGCCAGAAGAGACTTAACTGTAATTATTAATAGTCAGTGAGCACTTATCATGCCAGGCACTGAACTAAGAACACTTTGAGGATTCTCTCATTCCATACAATAAGTCTACAATGTGGATTATTTTATTAACATGACACAAGTAGAAAACTGGGATTTAAAGAGATTTAGTAATTTGTTGAAAGTTACTTAGCTAGTAAGTGAGATTTGAATCATTGACCCAGGGCCTCAGTGCTTAACTTGTATACTACATGAATTTCCCAGTGGCC
This sequence comes from Bos mutus, assembly GCF_027580195.1. Lineage (NCBI taxonomy): Eukaryota > Metazoa > Chordata > Mammalia > Artiodactyla > Bovidae > Bos > Bos mutus. Next base: position 47,091,437 of record NC_091632.1, on the reverse strand, counting down.
ATTGTTTCCCAAACTTTAGTCATTTACAGTTTTTGTTTTATCTTCAAACCATCTGTCAACATTTTTCTTTAATTCAGCTTACCGTCTTTTAATTAAATGAATTTGAAAGAAAAATTTACATGATTATTCGGTGTTAGAGTTTCCCCTCATATGTGTTGAAGTAAACATGTAATTTTAAATATCCCCTTATGGACCACTTAAAATCATGTAATATACCATCAGTAGTCATTTGTATTCCACCCTTTGGAACAAAACTGCTGTAAGAAATGAATACTGCATAGAATCAGGCAGCAGTTAGCATTAATGAAGGCCAGAAGTGATGAAAGTCCAGAAATAGATTCATCAAACAGGAAATAGCATTGCAGGAGTAGAGATAGAAATTAGAACCTTAACTGCATACTTGGGTCAGCCATGACCAGGATAAACTGCAAGGTAGAATGGGTTTATTTAGACAGAGAAATGTAATAGGATGTCTAAGACAATCTATGGCAAGAGAAGGAGAACACTAATGAGTAACTTGTCACTACAGAAATCAAAGTGAAAGAGAAAAGTCTGAAAATTAGGTTTTGTTAGAGCCAAATATAGCCAAGTTCAGAAAAATATGTGAAAAGTGGCTCTTAGGCTTTGGCTTGAGTGATTGGTGGTGGACCCTAACAGAATGTAGGTCAAGTAATGAGGTTGAAAGGTTAAGCATGGAGGAATTAGTAGTGAGACGTCTTAATTTTTAGGTAGGTTGAATATTCAAATAAGCTCCGGACTAGGAGTTTTAAAACCTAGGGTTAGTCCTTTTGTCACTTTGTGCCAAAAGCTGTTAAACTTTTGGGGCAACTGACTTGGCTTCTTCAAATTGTAGATACACTGTATTCATCTGGAAAATAAAGATAATGCCTGTTTTCCCTATCTTAGTGGATTGTTACAAAGATCACATTAAATGTGTTTCCTATGCTTCGAGAGTCCCTTGGACTGCAGGGAGATCCAACCAGTCCATTCTAAAGGAGATCAGCCCTGGGATTTCTTTGGAAGAAATGATGCTAAAGCTGAAACTCCAGTATTTTGGCCACCTCATTCGAAGAGTTGACTCATTGGAAAAGACTCTGATGCTGGGAGGGATTGGGGGCAGGAGGAGAAGGGGATGACAGAGGGTGAGATGGCTGGATGGCATCACTGACTCGATGGATGTGAGTCTTGGTGAACTCCGGGAGTTGGTGATGGACAGGGAGGCCTGGCGTGCTGCGACTCATGGGGTTGCAGAGTCGGACACCACTGAGCGACTGAACTTAACTGATGCTTTTTGAATGTAATATTCTTTGACATCATATGAGTCTTCCCTGATGGCTCAGAAGATAAAGAATCCACCTGCAATGTTGGAGACCCAGGTTTGATCCAAGTTGGAAAGATTCCCTGGAGAAGGGAATGGCTACCCACTGCAGTATTCTTGCCTGGAGAATTGCATGGACAGAAGAGCTTGGTGGGCTAAAGTCCATGGGATCGCAGAGTCAGACACGACTGAGTGACTAACATGAGTCCTAACCACATTTAAAACAGAAAAACATGAAAAATAGAAATTGGAAGGCTTCCATTGAGGATATTCTCAATGAGACTGGAAGATCTCCTCATGGATGTGTATGTAGTTAGAGAATGGGTGTTTACAGAAGTTAAAATTGATCTTCCTTCCGCATTCTTTCCTCATTTATAATCTGAAAGTGCAGGGCTGCTGTCTCTGGTTGTACCAGTTGTGTACTGCACAGATGCCAGGCTGAGGGAGGTAGCAAGGGCTGAAATCCATCCATAATCTGCTTGCAGAGTCCTGTGCCCTTTGTAGGCCTCCTAGGGGAAGTACTCTTGCCTGGAAAATCCCATGGAAGGAGGAGCCTGGTGCACTGCAGTCCATGGGGTCGCTAGGAGTTGGACACGACTGAGGGACTTCACTTTCACTTTTCACTTTCATGCATTGGAGAAGGAAATGGCAACCCACTCCAGTGTTCTTGCCTGGAGAATCCCAGGGACGGGGGAGCCTGGTGGGCTGCCGTCTATGGGGTCCATAAGAGTCGGACATGACTGACGTGACTTAGCAGCAGCAGTAGGGGAAGTTGTGCTTCCTCTTCTCCCTCCCAAGGCATCAACCCCCTCACCAAATGGAGTACCTGTTTCTTCCCAGAGGGTGTGTTTTCCTGTTTGCACAAAGGCCCTGGGAAGGCCAGTGCTCTGAAAGGCTCCTTAAGGAGAGATGTTAAGGATGCGTTTAGAATGTCAAAAACAACTGGGAGACTGGAGAAATGGTCTCTAGGAACAGAAAGCCTAGAACTTACTACCAAGATGGGTTAAGTAGTTGCACAACAGCAAGTACAGAATTTCAGTTTATCTAGTATATTTTAAAGATGGGCACTATAACGTATTAAACATTTCTAGTAATTTGGGAACAGTATATTAAAATATACATAGATTATCAGCTTTCAGAGAGGCAAGAGCATACATGAGTAAAACTATACTTACTATTTAATCTTTAAAAAAAAACTAAATATTTTGGCAATATGATTATTGTTGCTTGACCTGTACTTTTAAGTAACTTAATGTTTGGTTTAAATTTTGTAGATCTTAACTGAAGAATATTACATGAAAAATTGCTTCTGAAATGAGACAGAGGAATTTTGTTTCAAAAGCAGGAAAAGGATTTTATTGAAATCTTTTGACAGAGATATGGAAGGTTGGTTATATTGCTGTATAAGTGTTAAAATTAGATTAAGAAAAACTGGATTTTTCAATGTACAGTTCTGTAAGTTTTGGTAATGTGTAGTTACATGTAGCCACACAATACAGAATGTAGAAAGGTGAAATATCTCCCAGCTGTAGAATCAGTCTTCTGACATTTTGGAGACACATTATCTCCCTTGAAGAAAGAACTGTTGAATATGGATTGAAAAGTCAAGAACAGCTTACATGTGCTGATTGCTTGAAATCCTGACCTTACCATCACCACCACCAACCCACCCCACCCCCCAAATTTTTTTTCTTTCGGTTGTATTTGTCACAAACCTGAAAACATAGTATAAAAGTGGAAGTAGAAAGAGCTGGGTAAGTTAACATGTCTCGAGACAGATCGTTTTAATGGTGGAGGAATAGAGCCAGTGCTTGATGGGGAGGGATGCTAACCAGTTTTCTATACTTAAAAATTAAAACTTTAAATTCCAACCCTTAAAGACAGCTTTTTAGTCGTATGAAAAGTTTTGAATAATTAATGATGTTGGATGACCATCTTAGGACAGTGCTTCTCTTTTTCTTCCGTAATATCCAACATACTTAACCTTGCAAAAAAACAAAGTTCACTAAGAAATTACTTATTTTTTATTTATTACATATAAGTTTGAAAGTGTTAAATTAGCATTTATTAAGCTCATTATTAAGTACTAGACACAATTTAACAGCTCTGTACACACTTAAGACTCACAACAGGCCAGAAGATGTAGCCCACAGATGGGGAAAGAAAAATTCAGAATTACATTTAATGACAGAAAATGCTTATGCCATAATATGTGTATGCCACAATTATGCTATAAAAATATCACCCAGCTACTAAATGTTAGCGCTGAGATTTAAACTGAATCAGTTTTTAAGAGAAGTAATTGTGTAATAGGAACAATTTTAAAATATTTCAGATTGTCCAAAAGAGTGCTCTGACAGTCACTTTATAGAGGAAGTGATAGGCACACAGCTTCACTTTGCGGGTTTATAGTAGTTTATAGTACAGAAGATTTGATAGCTACATTTCTTTTCTGATTTTTAAGGCTTTCTTGGCCCCAGAGTCTTAATTTCACATTTCATTTACTAAGAACAGCCTGAGTGCTTCTACCATTTTGATTAGAATGCCAACAGATCTATTTATATTACACTTTGTTTTTTTAAATGACAATTTTTAATGCTTTTGCTGTAGTGATATTGTAGTAGAGGCATTCAACATATGGCGATATTCTTAGCTTTACTATTACAGAAGCAGATGATCTTAAGAAATATTGGCTGTCACTCTTTGCTTTATTTTTTTAATTTATTTTCTATCAAAATGTGGTTGATTTACAATATTAGTTTCGGGTGTACAGCACAGTGACTCAGTTATACATATATATTCTTTTCTAAGTTATTACAAGATGGTGAATACAGTTCCCTGTGCTATACAGTAGATCCTTGTTTATTTCTTTTATATATAGTAGTATGTATCGTTAATCCCAAACTCCTAATTTACGCCCCCTTTCCCCAAATTCTTTTCTCATTGGGAACCATGTTTGTTTTCTTTGTCTGTGAATCTATTTCTGTTTGGTAAGTCAGTTCATTTGTTATTTCCCTAGATTCCACATATAAGCAGTATCATATCCTTGTCTTTCTTGTCAGAGTTACTTAGTATGATAATCTCTAGGCCCATCCATGTTGCTGCAAATAACGTTATGTCATTCTGACTTTAGAATTACTAATTATGAGCCTCCCTGGTTGGCTCAGTGGTAAAGAATCTGTCTGCAGTTCAGGAGATATGAGTTTGATCCCTGGGTCAGGAAAATCCCCTGGAGATGAAAATGGCAACCCACTCCAGCTTCTTGCCTGAGAAATCCTATGAACAAGAAGAGCCTGGTGGGCTACAGTTCATGGGGTCACAAAAGAGTTGGATACTATTTAGCAACTAAACAACAACAAAGTGATTATAACAATTAAAAATGAAAGTGACCATAGAACTTGACCAGTTCATTCTCATTCAAAGCAGAAGTTACCTTTTAAAATATTTTTGATAAAGGCTTATCTTGGTTCTGCTTGAATGTATCTGGTGCCCAGGAAGATGCTGTAGTTGACCTTTGGCATTCATATTTTAAGGTCTTCTAAGTTTCCAAATATTTGAACACCATAATAGCATTCAGACCTCTTCACTTTCTCTTGGCTTCCATCATCTGCACCAGAATTTGGCTTTCTTTTCAGAGCTCTTCTTCCCCTCCCCACCCCCATCTCCACCCCCACACAGGGAAACAGTTATGTATCTCTTCACAAGAGTTACTGTTTCTCTAAAAACCAAAACAAGCCATGGGCATGGAACATCAGGAGGGAGAGAAAATATCTTAGGTTTATTTCCTAGAAGCACCCTTCTCTCACATACCTCATGGTATTGGATGCACATTTTGTGCCTCAGCAAAAATACGTATCACTTCATTTCACAGCTCTTTGGGTTGCTTGGCTAATGGTGAAAGTAGAGAATGAGTTTAAGATATAACTTCTTCCACCTGTGGATAAACTGAACAGAAAGTTTTTCATTTGTATCCAGTTTAGTTTGTTTTTATCGGTTATCTTAAGAATTGAGAGTAATACTCTATAAACAGTGTGATAAGCACAAGATTCAGTAGAATTGTCACAGTTCCAGAGTTGTACATTAGATTTCTGTTAAAGTAGCAGTTTTTATAAAACAGTAGTATCACACTTGGAGAAGGCGATGGCACCCCACTCCAGTACTCTTGCCTGGAAAATCCCATGGACAGAGGTGCCTGGTAGGCTGCAGTCCATGGGGTCGCTAGGAGTTGGACACGACTGAGGGACTTCACTTTCACTTTTCACTTTCATGCATTGGAGAAGGAAATGGCAACCCACTCCAGTGTTCTTGCCTGGAGAATCCCAGGGACGGGGGAGCCTGGTGGGCTGCCGTCTATGGGGTCGCACAGAGTCGGACATGACTGAAGTGACTTAGCAGCAGCAGCAGTATCACACTGCTAGCTGTCACTAACTGTCCTTTTTGATATGAACAGACTAAATCTGTATTCTATATTTATGAAAGTCAGTTCTTGAAGTATGACTATATAGCTATTTATTAGATCTAATTTAGTTCTACTCAACATTTGAATATCTTTTTAAATCTTAAGAAAATCATTTAATGCATTGTTACTCTTTCAGATGTATGTGTCATATGTGGTGTCTACTTTCCAGGTCTTTATTGAGGTTTTTGACAAGAAAAGAAAGGACAGGCTCCAATATATTCATATTTCTGGTCCCATTAATTCATATTGACTGTTCAAATATCAAAATAATTCTCAGCCTCAAATATTTTGTGATTCTCATTTGTCATGTATTTAAGGAGTACATAAAGATTAGTACTTTGATTAGTGTGTTTAAAGTCAAGCAACTAGAGGAGGGATTAATCAAAAATAAGCTTTTTAGAAAGATAATATTTTACAACATTGTAAATCAACTATATTCCAATAAAAGTTAATTTTAAAAAGAAAGGTAGAATTTTGTGACTGCTAGTTGACCTGGAACTCAAGAGTGTGGTGAATGTCTTGACTTCTTTACTTGAAATGGAAGATCTAGTTAAAATTTGAGTGATGAATGCTGTTTTCTGAAGTTATATATCAATCTTCTCTATCTTTGTTAGCTCCAGCTACCATAAGAAAAATACCTTAAACAAGGTTGCTTAAACAAGAGAAATGTGTTAACCACAGTCCTGGAGGCTGGAGGTCCAAGACCAGGATGCCAGCATACTTGGGTTCTGGTGAAGTCTCCCTGGCTTGCACATGGCTGAATGCCTTCTAGCTGAGTTCTCACATGACTGAGAGAGAGCTCTAATATTTCTTCCTCTTATAAGAGTTCAGTTCAGTTGCTTAGTCATGTCTGACTCTTTTTGACCCCATGGACTGCAGCATGCCAGGTTCCTGTCTATCACCCACTCCTGGAGCTTGCTGAAACTCATGTCCGCCGAGTCGATGATGCCATCCAATCATCTCATCCTCTCTCATCCCCTTCTCCTCCTCCCTTCAATTTTTCCCAACATCAGGGTCTTTTCCAGTGAATCAGTTCTTTGCATCAGGTGGCCAATCCTTCAGCTTCAATCCTTCCAATAAATATTCAGGATTGATTTCCTTTAGGATTGACTGGTTTGATCTCCTTGCAGTCCAAGGACTCTCAAGAGTCTCCTCCAATACCACAGCTCAAAAACATGAATTCTTCAGTGTTCCGCCTTGTTTGTGGTCCAACTCTCACATCCATACATGACTACTGGAAAAACCATAGCTTCAACTAGACAGACCTTTGTTGGTAAAGTAACATCTCTACTTATGCTGTGTAGGTTTGTCATAGCTTTTCTTCCAAGGAGCAAGCATCTTTTAATTTCATGGCTGCGGTGATTTTTGGATACGAAGAAAATAAAGTCTGTCACTCTTTCCATTGTTTCCCCATCTATAGGCCATGAAGTGATGGGACTTGATGTCAGATCTTTGTTTTTTGAATGTTGAGTTTTAAGCCAGCTTTTTCACTCTCCTCTTTCACTTTCATCAAGAGGCTCTTTAGTTCCTCTTTGCTTTCTGTCATAAGGCTGGTGTCATCCGAATCCCTGAGGTCATTGATATTTCTCCAGGCAATCTTGATTCCAGCTTGTGCTCCATCCAGCCCGGCATTTCGCATAATGTACTCTGCGTGTAAGTTAAATAAGCAGGGTGACGATATACAGCCTTGATGTTCTCCTTTCCCAATTGGAAACCAGTCCATTGTTCCATGTCTGGTTCTAACTGTTACTTGTCAACCTGCATACAGATTTCTCAGGAGACAGGTAAGGTGGTCTGGGATTCCCTTCTCTTTAAGAATTTTCCAGTTTGTTGAGATCCACACAGTCAAGGCTTTAGGGTAGTCAATGAAGTAGATGTTTTTCAGGAGTTCTCTTACTTTTTGTATGATCCAACAGATGTTGGCAATTTGATCTCTGGTTCCTCTACCTTTTCTAAATCCAGCTTGAACATCTGGAAGTTCTTGGTTCATGTACTATTGAAGCCTGGCTTGGAGAATTTTGAGCATTACTTTGCTAGCGTGTGAGATGAGTGCAGCTGTGGGATAGTTTGAACATTTGGCATTGCCTTTCTTTGGGATTGAAATGAAAACTGACCTTTTCCAGTCCTGTGGCCACCACTGAGTTTTCCAAATTTGCTGGCATATTGAGTGCAGCACTTTCACAGCATCATCTTTCAGGATTTGAAATAGCTCAGATGAAATTCCATCACCTTTGCTAGTTTTGTTTGTAGTGATGCTTCCTTGACTTCACATTCCAGGATGTCTGGCTTAGATGAATGATCACACCATTGTGATTATCTGGGTCATGAAGATCTTTTTTGTACAGTTCTTCTGTGTATTCTTGCCACCTTTTAATATCTTCTGCTTCTGTTAAGTCTGTGCCATTTCTGTCCTTTATTGTGCTCATCTTTGCATGAAATGTTCCCTTGGTATCTAATTTTCTTGAAGAGATCTCTAGTCTTTCCCATTCTACGTTTGTCCCATTCTAACCCACGTATATATATGTTCCCATTCTATAGTACTTATAGAGTACTAAGCCCATATGAGGCTCACTCTCATCCCCTCAGTTAACCCTGGTTACCTCCCAAAGGTGCCAGCTCCAAATACCTTATGTTAATTGGTGTTTAGGGCTTCACCATGTGAATTTTGGGGAGACACAATTCAGTTAGTAGTCACCCCTCCTTTTACAATCTATAGTGCATTGATTCAGAGAAGGCAATGGCACCCCACTCCGGTACTTTTGCCTAGAAAATCCCATGGATGGAGGAGCCTGGTAGGCTGCAGTCCATGGGGTCGCTAGAGTCAGACACGACTGAGTGACTTCACTTTTACTTTTCACTTTCATGCACTGGAGAAGGCAATGGCAACCCACTCCAGTGTTCTTGCCTGGAGAATCCCGAGGACGGGAAGCCTGGTGGGCTGCCGTCTATGGGGTGGCACAGAGTCGGACACAACTAAAGCGACACATCAGCAGCAGCAGCAGTGCATTGATTCTTACGCTTTTTGCATTAATATACTTCAAAATGATGTTTCTACAACAGTTGAAATACATTTGTTGATTGAGATATCACTGTCTTGTTGCTTTAACTTTTTATCCTTGATATTCAACTCTATTATAATACAGTAACTTTTGATACTGAAAACTTGAATCTTTAAAAATCTCTTAATCTCAAATGATATTTATTACTACATATTTTAAATGATGTTTATTATTCCATGTTTGATGTTTATTTCTTCTGTAATGAAAATTGAGTTCTGATTTTCATATGGTGAGTTTGCCTTGGTTACTGGCTTTGACATCAAGTCATCACTTCCTATATTATGAGTTTTATTAAAGTTATTTCTTTATTAGTAAGTTTTGGTGACTTAGGCTTTGAGCTCTTACATCCAACTGATATTTTTACATTCTGCATCTCTATAGCTCAGATTTAAGTAACAATTTGGCTTCAAGAGACATTACTGAGTTAGACTGTATAGAACTTGAATCCCTCTTTATGTTAGAAATGGGAGACATAAATATCAAAGATTACTCAGGGTTTTAAACCAGAGGTTAAGGGAAATGGTTATGGTAAAATCAGGGAGAACATGTTTTGGAAAGCAGATAAACATTTTTTGAAAGCTTCTTTTAGGGGAGGGGGAATAATCTTTCATCTCCCAAAAATGTTGCAAAAATAGTTCCAAGAGGGACTTCCCTGGCTGAGACTCCCTGTTCCCAGTTCAGGAGGTCTGGGTTTGATTCCTGGTCAGAGAACTAGATCCTCCATGCCTCCGCTAGGAGTCTACATTCGACATAAAGATCCTCAATGCCACAGTGAAGATCTCAAAGATCCTGCATACTGCAGCTAGGACCTGGCGAGGTAAAATAAATATTTTAAAAAACAATACAAAGAATTCCCACATGTGTTCATCCATAGTCCCTGACTATTAATGGTTATTACTGTATTTGTTTTACCATTTTCTGTGTTGTATGTGTGTACACACTCAGTGCATGTTATGTGTACTTAACTTTTCATTACCTGTAAACTTAAATTCAAATGACAAGCTCCTATGCCTCCACTTTTCTCACACAGATAGTACACTTTCTCCTGTTTTGTTGTTGTTGTTGATAAATGAACAAAGCAATCAGTAATAAACTTGATTCAGCAAGCATTAAATAATCACTATTGCTAGAGTTTTTAATTCAGTCTTTTTGAAATTTCCAGTCCCTTCTACCTTCCTTATTTTTTTCCAACTTCTCTTCATTCTTGTGAAGTTTAGACTTTCTTGAAATGTTACTCTAATCATTCTGGCAGTATCCTTACCTCCCTTTTCTTTACACCTATCTGACACAACTCTAATTTCTTATTCAGTCCAGCTGCTTACAAAGCCTCCCATTACTCCCCACTCCTAGACGTGCTGCTAAACGTTGTTCAGTCGCTCAGTCGTGTCCAATTCTTTGTGACCCCATGGACTGCAGCATGCCAGGCTTCCCTATTCTTCACCATCTCCCAGAGTTTGCTCAGACTCATGTCCATTGAATTGGTGATGCCATCCAACTATCTCATTCTCTGTTGTCCCCTTCTCCTCCTGCCTTCGATCTTGCCCAGTATCAGGGTCTTTTACAGTGAGTCAGCTCTTTGCGTCAGCTGGCCAAAGTATTGGAGCTTCAGCTTTAGCATCAGTCCTTCCAGTGAATATTCAGGGTTGATTTCCTTTAGAATTGATTAGTTTGATCTCCTTGTGGAGAAGGCAATGGCACCCCACTCCAGTACTCTTACCTGGAAAATCCCATGGATGGAGGAGCCTGGTAGGCTGCAGTCCATGGGGTCTCTAAGAGTCGGACATGACTGAGTGACTTCACTTTCCCTTTTCACTTTCATGCATTGGAGGAGGAAATGGCAACCCACTCCAGTGTTCTTCCCTGGAGAATCCCAGGGACAGGGGAGCCTGGTGGGCTGCCGTCTCTGGGGTCACACAGAGTCGGACACGACTGAAGTGACTTAGCAGCAGCAGCAGCAGTTTGATCTCCTTGTAGTCCAGGAGTCTCTCAGGACTCTTCACCACCATTCTAAGGCATCAGTTCTTCAGCGCTCAGTCCTTTTTATTGTCCAGCTCTCAGAGAGTCCATATGTGACTACTGAAAAAACCATACTTTGACTATATGGTCCATTATTGGCAAAGTAATGTCTCTGCTTTTAAATACGCTGTCTAGGTTTGTCATTGCTTTTCTTCCAAGGAGCAAGAGTCTTTAATTTCATGGCTGCAGTCAGTCCACAGTGATTTTGGAGCCCAAGAAAATAGTCTCTCACTGTTTCCATTGTTTCTCCATCTGTGTGCCATGAAGTGATGCCATGATCGTAGTTTTTTGAATTTTGAGTTTTAAGCCAGGTTTTTTCATTGTTAACAGTCTTCAAACCACAGTCTTGGGAATACTTGTGTCCCTGGTTTCCAGCTGCTTCTGTGTTTTCAATGCCTCATTTTAGTAGTTGACTTTCTTTCCTCCCAGTTCTTTGAACATCTTTTCCAGCCTTCTCAAACCTATACTTAGTTGATGGAGATCAGCATATGTCTTTCATTTGTTCCTAGTATTGCCTGATAATATAGTAGACACTGAGTAAATGTTTTTGTGCTTGAGTGGGGGAATTAGATGTTTTTAGTTTGTAATTCTGTCAATAAATTTAAGTGAAGATATTTTGTTTTATACACAATTAAAAATGAATGTGTAAAGATTGTAGCTTGATGGAAGGGTTTGGTTGGGAATTATCCTTACTGAAGCAGTGAACAGTATATTAGATGGCCAAAGAGGAAAGCACATAGAGAATAGAAAGCTGACAAAACCAACTCTCCTGTATAGGGATAGGAAGAAAAATGATACAGATGTCAGTTACAGGAACCAATGAAAATGGTTTACACATAAGGTCTTTATATTTGTATGTGATACTTGACGATTAGTAGTGTATATTCTTCTTTTATTTGTTCAATAAAACGTTTGTTAAATGCGTCCAGTGCGCTTCTCTGGAAATGTTTGCAGTTTCTTTTTAATGTTAGACAATTTAAATGAGTGGGACGTTGTGCTGTGTTTCCTAAAGAAACTAAACAATCACCATAAGAACGTTGAGGGAAGAGAAGTAAACAGATCTTGGATACCTAGAAGCTCATGGAGGCCAGAAAGATTATAATTCTGTCATTTAATTGAATTTTGCAGGTTGGTGATTTGCAAAAGTATGATGTCACCCTGTAATATACTAGATTTTAAATATCACTTAATATTCTTGGTTTGGAATACTTACAAATCTTTTTGTAATTATAAATCAGTCACCTTAGAATCTTACAATTTTTGGCACTGAAGAAATTTTAGAAATGGTACCTAATCTCTTGGTGTGTGGATATCCCTTAAGATTTTTTTCCCACAAATATTCAGCCTGCAATACCTGTCCTATCATGAAAACCATATTTGTGTTATCATTGTTCCATTCTTTCATTTCAAAAGGTTGATGTTTATATTATGGTAAGCTGCTGCCTTTCATATTTCCCTTAAGACCTTTTGGAAACAGACTGCTTTGAAAGAACTGACTTCCTTTTTTTCCCACTCTCCTCCATTTCTTCCTTTCAACTTTTTTTTTTGTTTTTTGCTCAAAAAAGGTAACATATTCACTGTTCAAAATTTAGAAAATGTAGGTGCATGTTTTGCTACATCTAATTTCAGTGGGGAAAACAACTAGTTTCTTACCAGCTTTGCTCAGAGTCATAGAACTTTGAATTTAGATGTTCACTTTTTCTTTCCTTAAACAGAGAAAGAGGATCTATTATTCACACAGCTTTGTTTTTGCAGACTGACCCTCAAATCATAATGATTTAGACTTTTAAGTACATAGTAGACAGGGTAGTAATATATATATAAATTTTAAAAATCAGTTTTATGTCTAGAAAATGCAAATATTTGTGGTTTATAATGTATAAACCATATAAAATATGTATATATTAAATATAAATATGTATGTATGTTTGTATTTTGGCCTCACTGTTCAGCTTATTGGAATCTTAGTTTCCTGACCAGGGATTGAACCCAGGCCACCACGGAACTAAAAACTATTCTTTATACAAATGATAAAAAGCTTTCAAAATTAAAAGGGATACAAATAGAGGATATAGTTCTTTGGTCTCTCGTAACTGTCCATGTGTTTTTTTGAAATCAGAAGATAGCAAGTTTGAAGAGAGTATTCCTCTAGAACAGACAGCTTCAAAGGTTTTTTTTTTTTTTCTTTAATTACTAATTTATGTCAGTTGTACCCTTTTGTTACTCAAGATGTGGGTCTACTGAATGCAGTCATGCATTTACTCAGAAATTGAGATTTTTTTTGGATTATTTTCTCCTCGATTGGAGAAGGAAATGGCAACCCACTCCAGTATTCTTGCCTGGAGAATCCCCATAGACAGAAGAGCCTGGTGGGCTACAGTCCATAGGGTCACAAGGAGTTGGACACGACTGAGCGACTTCACTTTCTTTCTTTTTTTTCTCCTCCATTGGCTCTTCATGACATTTAGAACAAACACATGGATGATAACTCTTTTTCTTAGCCTAAAATATTCTGCAAAATTTGACCTCTGTCTACCTGACTTCCTCTCCTGCCTTGTTTTCAGGATCAGAATTGCTTTGTTTTTCTGGTGGTTCTCAATCATAGCTATCCTTTAGAGACACTTGGGGAGCTTTTTAAAGAATGTCATTGGCAGACCTAGCCCCAGAAATTCTGATTTAACTGGTCTAGCACTGAGACCTGGACATATATTATCTTTCAGGATCTTCCTGGATAAGTCTGTGCAACCTGCATTGAGAACCACAGATGGATTTTCTTAACTCATATCCCCTTGTGCATAGAGGTCTTTCAAACCTTCATCATCCTGTCTAAAGTCTCTTTCCTCTCTTTGCTGTCCCTTTACCCAGTTTTTTCATTTCCATGTTTTCATTTACTTATCGTCAAAAGTTCCATGAACACAGGGGCATCATGGAAGTTGGTAATGGACAGGGAAGCCTGGCATGCTGCAGTCCATGGGGTCACAAATAGTTGGACACAACTGAGCAACTGAACGTTTAAAACAACATTTGGCAGTTTATTAGTTCTCAGCACATTTGTTTTATAAATGTTGAATGGATATTGTCACTGCAGCAGTAGGGAGGTATTTCAGAAGACTTGTTGTTTCTGTGTAACCTGTAGAGGGTTGCTTTGCTAAATTATATTTCAAAGACTATACCAATTACTCCAGCAGGCTTTAAGAGAACTTAGGTTTCATTATTTCAGGTTTTAGTATGCAAGGGCAAGAGCACACCAGAGAGAAGATATGTTGTCCCTTGGATACAGTATTGTTGATGTGGGTTAGGTTCCCATGCCAGTGCTCAAAAGGAAGAGCCATTTCTCATTACCACACTTGGAAGGACCTTTTACGATATAGGGAGGAATAATGACAATGGTGTTGTACTCAATGAACACAAAGTATTTTTATACATGTATTTGGATATTACTTTTTTCTGGTTTTTATTTGTTGTGTAAACTACAAGGCAGATCAGGAGAAGTCAAATGAACTCACCAGCTTCTTTTGCTTTCTTCCCCTGTTTATGCACGGTAAGTTGTTTCAGTCGTGTCCAACTCTCCACCAGGGTCCTCTGTCTATGATTTCCCCAAGCAGGAATACTGGAGTGGGTTGCCATGTCCTCCTCCATGGGATCTTCCCAACCCAGGAGTTGAACTCATATCTCTTAGGCAGGTTCCTTACCACTAGCGTCACCTGGGAAGCTTCTTTCTTGCCCCCCCCCCCATCTTCTCTAAATCTAGTCTTTCCATCTTACTTAATGTCTAGTTTTTCACGCTAATCTTTTTCATTCCTCTTAGTGTTAACGTAAAATTTGAATCATTGACTTCTTGTCCTTGACTCCTCTTTCCTACACTCCTGTGTCTAGTCTCCATTTTTCAGCCATGGCCTATCTCTTGTCCCTAAGCTGTGACAGTCTGGTATCTTCATATTCCACGTATGGGCCCCTGCAGTCTCTTCTCCACGTTGTTGCCAGAATGATACATATATTTTTGGCCATGCCAAGAGGCTTGTGGGGATCTCAGTTCCCCCACCAGGGATTGAACCTGGGCCACAGCAGTGACAGTGCCGAATCCTAACCCCAGGATCACCAGAACTCCCAGAATATCTTTGAAACAAAAAGACAGCCTCTACTCAGAGTTCATTTGCTTCAAAGATAAAATTTTAAATCCTAATGGTCATCCAGCCAACCCTCTCTTAATAGCTTCCACTTCACCACTTTTTTGTTTTTGAACATGATTAGCATATCAGTATGGGAAGGCCTTTGCCTTTGTTTTTCTTAAGCCTTGAAGCTGCCTGCTTCTCTGTTAGGTTCAAGTCAGAAGCTCTCTCTCAAGTCAGAGAGGCTGATACTGATCCACTGATCCAAAGTACTTTAGTTCTACCCTTTTGTACTTTCTCATGTTGTCCTGTTGGTTTTATTTACAGTGTTTGTCACCATGTGAAGTGATGTTATTTACCTGTTATTTGAGTTGTCAAACTGAAAAGATTTGTGAGAGCAGATTCTTGGCTCTTACATCTCCAGTTCAGTAATGTTTCAAAATATGGATCACTTAATGACTGACCTAGGTTATAAATAAATTTTATCACATACCATATCATAGTGAATATCCTATGTGTATGTGTATTTTGCACATTAGTATTTTTTTAGGATAGATGCTTAGACTTCGGTTTAGAACGCAGCTGCTGCTAAGTCGCTTCAGTGGTGTCTGACTCTGTGCGACTCCATAGACGACAGCCCACCAGGCTCCGCCGTCCCTGGGATTCTCCAGGCAAGAACACTGGAGTGGGTTGCCATTGCCTTCTCCAGTGCATGAAAGTGAAAAGTGAAAGTGAAGTCGCTCAGTCGTGTCCAACTCTTAGCGACCCCATGGACTGCAGCCTACCAGGCTCCTCTGCCCATGGGATTTTCCAGGCAAGAGTACTGGAGTGGGCACAGCTTAAAACATTCTTGGTTTCCAAGCCTTACAAAACAGGCCACAGACTGGATTCAGCCATAAGCCTTAGTTTGCCAAGACCTGCATTTAGTTCACTGTAAATAGCATGTGACTTGTCTCTGTTTAATGTCAGAATTCTCCTGTGAAATCACCTGGGCCAGACACTGTTTGAGGATGGGCAGTTTTTGAACAACGTTGTTTATTTTTTTTCCTGTATTGTTTTTGCCTGTTTATTTTGAGCCAAATCTGATAATTTCTGTTTTCCTAGAAAATACTTATTTCAGAGCATTCTCTTCATGTGTGTATTTTATTGTATTTATCTCATTCTTCTTAATGTTTAACTTAAAATTAGAGTGATTCAGTTAATTTCTATATTATTTTTTTCCAAAAGAGTCAGCTCTTGAATTTATAGTTGTTGTTATTCAAATAAAAATTTGATTTTTATTTTCTGCTCTTAATGAGGTAACTTAAAATGATTTGTCTGGTAACGAAAGTACTTAAGAGCATTCCTTTCAATTATATGATGTATGCAACATAGTTTGACAAGAGGTGTGTTTATTTTTCATTTCCAGTTGATTTTCTTGTATGTTTCTAGTTTTGTCCTTTGGTTAACTTTATAGCCACAAGAATCTTAAACTGCTTTCTTATCAATCCCAGGAACAAAAGCAGTTTGTTGATTTCTTGCTTATTATGTTCTGACATTTTCTTTTGCTCCAGTATTAGCCCCATTTTTACATTGTTCTTCATTATTCCTTATCAGGCCTACTGATTTCTCCAATTTCATATCTTACCAGCCTATTTCCTGCCCTGCTGTTCCCATCTTCTTTCCTTGTACAAATTAAAAACACTATTTTATGTCTCCTATACTTTTAATATTCTACTGACATTTCTGGTTGCCTTGTGAGGTGGGGGGAGAGTCCCCACATCAAGCAATTAGATTTTCGAGCCGTTATCCGGGTATCTTAAAAATCTAACTCCTTTCTGACCTAGGTACCTGGAGGGCATCACATCCAAGAGGTTAGTACAGGCTCAGTCCCACAAGACTGTCTCTTATCCCCCCAACACTTCAGATGCCAGTCGAAAGTCCAGATTGTTACCTATCCTTCTGACTGGCAGGCTGGCTATAAGTCAGGTTTGATTAATTTCCTGGAGCAGTTCACAGAATCCAGGAAAACAATTTACTTATTAGATCACCAGTTTATTACAAAGTATTAAAGACTCTTTGACCCCATGGACTGTAGCCCACCAGGCTCCTCTGTCCATGGAATGCTCCAGGCAAGAATACTGGAGTGGGTTGCCATGCCCTCTTCTAGGGGATCTCCCCAACCCAGGAATCAAGCCCAGGTCTCCTACTTTGCAGGTGGATTCTTTACTGTCCAAGCCACCAGGGAAGCCCTCTCTTCCTTAATTTGCCCTGGTAGATTTGTATGGTAATATTCTTGTTTGTTTTCAATCTAGAGGGCCTTGATCTTTTTAAAAATATTTTTTATTGACAAGTAATAAACTGTACATACTTAAAGTGTACTATTTGATATTTTGCATATACACATCATGAAACTTAACCACAGTCAAGATAAGGAACATATCAATAAAAATTCCTTCTGTTCCTACCCATTCCCTGTACCATAGATACGTTTGCATTTTGTAGTGTCGACTACAACGTAAAAGTTGAGAATTACGTTTTATTTGGTGGACAAAACTGAAGACGAGTCTGGAAGTTAGCTTCTCAGGTGGCTCTTAGAAATCAGTCTAAAGAGGTAAGGGAGGAGCCAGGATATATAGAAATTTTACGAAGAAACCCAGGTAGTTGGAACATTGAAAAACTACTGTTAATTACAGAAAACCAGACATCTCAAGTTAATGAACTTAATGTTTTTCTATGTATGATTCAAGGGTCTAGGCCCCTTGAAATCATTCCTTTTATATGCACCTTAACTGTCTTGGGCCAGTGTCCTCCTTTTCTTCATCCTGAATCCCCTCACGGTGCACAGTTGACATTGGGAGCTGTAGCTGCTGGCTTGATGGCAGTAATATCCTTTGTTTACTGATAATGGAAGGCAGTATTTTTCATCCAGAGTTAAATTCTGTATATAGTGTATATGTTGGAAATCTAGCGTCTTTCAGCATAATCACTTTGAGATTTATCCATGTAGTTACATTTACCAGTAATTCATTCTTTTTTACTGCTTGGGTATTCATTTCTTTTATGTATATACAACAATATGGTTTTCCAGTCACCTGTTGGTGAAACAGTTGGGTTGTTTCCAGTGCTTGCCTGTTACAAATAAAACTATGAACCAGAGTACAAGTCTGAGTCTTCATATGGACGTATGTTTTCATTTCTCATATAAACATTATTAACAGAATTGTGATTGTATGGTTGTTGGATGTTTTTTCTTCTTTAAGGACCTCCGAACTGTTTTCCCAACTGGTTATAACATTTTACACGTGAGCAGACTTTGAGAGTTCCAGTTCTTCCACATCCTTATCAACACTTGGTTTAATCTGTAGTTTTAGCCAGTACAGTAGAAGTATAGGGGTATCTTACTGTGGTTTAAATTTGAATTTCCCAAATACTAATGATACCGAAATGCTGAGCGTCTTTACATGTGTTTATTTGCCACTTATGTATCTCTGGTGTCCAATCCTGTGCCCTTTAAAAAACAACTGGATTGTACTGTTACTAGGTCTCAGAGTTCTGTACATGTTCTAGATAAAAGTCTTTCATCAGATACATGATTTGCAGATGTTTTTTTCCCAGATACTAGCTTGTGTTTTCATTCTCAACAGTGAGAACTTTCAAAAGGCAAAAGTCCAATTTAGAAATTTCACCTTTTATGGATTGTGTTCCCCATCCCCCATGTGGCTTGTTCCCAGACCATGGATGGAACCCATGCCCTCAGCAGTGTAAGTTTAGAGTCCTGACTACTGGACTGCCAGGGAATTCCCTATAGATTGTGCTTTTAGAGTACTAAGCAGTCTTTATATAATGTAATCCAGAGTCGCAAAGATTTTCTCCTATGTTTTCTCTAAAAGTTTTATAGTTTCAGGTTTTACATTTTGTCTGTGTCTGTAGTTCTTTTTTTTTTAATAGTTGTTATTGACATATGACATTGTGTAAGTTTAAGGTGTATGGTGATTGTGGCTGTAGTATTAGCTAAACCCTCCACAAATCACATGCATAATTATCATTACTTTGAGCGTGGTGACAGCATTTAACATCTTAGCAGCTTTGCAGTACATATACAGTATTGTTGACTGTAATCATAATGCTGTACATTAGCTCTCCAGAACTTAACCCATCTTTTTGCTGCCCATGGACTTTATCGAGTTACAGTGAGCAGGTTTCTCATTGTGGTGCCTTCTCTTGTTGCGGAGCACAGGCTCTAGGGCACGTGAGCTCAGTAGTTGTGGTGCAAGGGCTTAGTTGCCCCATGGCATGTGCAGTCTCCCTGGACCAAGGATCAGACTCATGTCCCCTGCATTGGCAGTTCAGTTCTTGACCACTGGGCCACCTGGGAAGTTCACAATTCTATGTATAAGTGACATCGTATGGTATATGTCTTTTTCTTTCTGACTTCACTTAGTATGACAGTCTCCAGGCCCACCCACCCATGTTGCTGCAAGTGGCATTAGTTCATTGCTTTTTATGCCTGAATACTGTTCATTGTCTATATGTACATGTTTATCCATTCATCTGTTGATGGACATTTAGGTTGCTTCTGTGTCTTGGCTATTGTAAATAGTGCTGGTATGGGGGTGGGGGGATGCATGTCTGTTTTCACATTAGAGTTGTCTTGGCATATATGCCTAGGAATGGGATTGCTGAAAGTGCCCACACATAACTGGCAAACCATTATGGTGCAGTTGGCTTTTCTCATGTATCCAGCATTGTTTACGATTACAAATTCTTTGTCTTTAGAAATGCATATTCTCTTATAGAAATGGATACATTGTGATAGTTTCATCTTTGAATTATCTTTTGATAATTATCATTTGTACTAGCTTCAGTCATGTGTATTTATGATTTACTTTTTGGGAGAGTTAGTTGGTAGTATAAAGCTTTTTTGGGTTTTATATTACAGACTCATATGCATATGAAAGAATAAATTCTCTGTTCTGTTGGCCTGAGAATCTGACTCTATCCATCTTTCTTACCTCAGAATACACCCAGTGTGTATTTGGTTCATCTATTTGGTGAAAGAGGATGCACTGAAGGGAGTACCATATAGGCAGTAGTTTTATTAATAGTGGAAGGAGAAACTCTGTACAGAAGTTTGAACCTTAAAAAGAACTACTCGAACAGAAGTTTTTAATATATTTTCAAGAACTTTTCTTTTTCTTTGTATTTGGAAATTCCTTATAATTTATAAGACATATTTTTATTTCATTTTACTTTTAAGTAGGAAAATTAAAGTTCATTTTGTGATTTTTTTTTTCCAAGCTCTAAATGTTTTGTGATGACTGAATTGAATTAGATATTCTGTCACCCTGTGGTTAGATTGTGTTTTGTTACTTTGTTTTCCTTGTGTAAACATATGGACAGGCTGAACTGCCCTAACTTGTTAGTTTTGTTTATTTATAAAATTGAGCATTTCAATACATTTGCTTAGTGGTATTATTTCTCTAGTGAATTGTCTGTTAACATAGCATTAATAATTGGGTTTCTTCAAGTTTTTTCTTCAGTTTGAGTTCTTGTATAACATTTGCATTTTTGTCACATGTTGAGATATTTTTCCTGTTGACTCAGCTATTTGGGGGTTGAATTATGCTGGGTCTTCTCTGTAGTACATGGGCAGTGAGTGGACCTAACTGTCCTTTGGCATGTGGGATCTTAGTTCTGCGACCAGAGATTGAACACTTGTCCCTTTCATTGGCAGGTGGATTCTTAACCACTGAACCAGTAGGGAAGCCCCCAACTTAATTTTTTTAAATTTATTTATTTTTAATTGGAGAATAATTGCTTTATATCAACATGAATCAGCATATGAATCAACATATAAATAGGTATATGTTCCCTCCATCTTAAACCTCCCTCCCACCTCCCACCCCACCCTATCCAACCCCTCTAGGTTGTCACAGAGCACCCATTTGAGCTCCCTGCATCATACAGCAAATTTGTGGTAATTGTATATATTTCAGTACTACTGTCTCAATTCATCCCATCCTCTCCTTCCCCCCTCTACAGTTCCTCACATGCTTTGTAAACATTCACTTGGCTTGGTCTGCATCTGAAACCCTTAATGTGAAGTAGATGCCTGTGTTCCCAGGTAATTCAAAACAAAGGAGAAATGTAAACAGGCAGTGGGATTCTTTAGGAACACAGAATTCTGGGTTGGAGATATAAATTTGACATACACAGTTGGTAGTTGAAGCCTTAGAAGTGGGTGAGATTCCTGCAGACAAATTGAGGAGGAGAAAGAAAGTAGTGAGAGGATGGGTAGCACAGAAGGAAGGATTGGTCTTCGATGGAATGTAAGGAAAGGTACACTTCCTTTATTGCAGTGATTCTGAAGACTGCTTACATGTTTAGAATAGCCTGAGGAGCATTTTCAAAATAAGAATTGATAATCAGATCCCACCTCACAACTCTAGAAACTGGTATGTTTTAAAATCCCCAAGTGATTTTAATTTGCAGCAAGGACCACTGCTTAGCATATATATGAAGGTAAAAGTCGCTCAGTCATGTCACCTGAGCCACTAGGGAAGCCCAGGAATACTGGAGTGGGTAGCCTGTCCCTTCTAAAGCGGATCTTTCCGGCCCAGGAATCAAACAGGGGTCTTCTGCCTTGCAGGCAGAATCTTTTACCAGCTGAGCTACCAGGGATGCCCTAGCATATATATATATATGCTCGTAGTAAATCATTATATCTTGAACTTTTGTGTTTTTTCACAGTCACTGGGAGGGCTTTTTAAAGCACAGTGGTCTTATCCTCAGTTTGATTCAGTAGGTATGCGTTTGATCCTGAGAATTTGCATATCTAACAAGTTTCTGGATGATCCTGAGAACTACTTTCAACAACAGATGAAGGAAGGGCAACCCTTCAGAAAGATGGATGTAGATGCAGGTGGGCTTGTAGGTTTGCCCTAAGGAAATTAAAGTTTTTTTATGTTACTGCTTTTTTTATGATGTAGGCAGGTGAGGGTCTCCATGAGTAGTTGTGGTTTTAAGAGAGGTTTGGAGATTCTTAGGTGTTAGACTTCCTGGTGGCTCAGACGGTAATGTGTCTGTCTACAATGTGGGAGACCTGGGTTCGATCCCTGGGTTGGGAAGATCCCTTGGAGAAGGAAATGGCAGTCCACTCCAGTACTATTGCCTGGAAAATCCCATTGACGGAGGAGCCTGGTAGGCTACAGTCCATGGGGTCACAAAGAGTTGCACACGACTGAGCAACTTCATGTTCATGTTCAGGTGTTAAATTGCCATCAAATGAGGGTGAAAGAAGAAGTTGACAGTTTTTATTTTACACCAGTTACCTTATTTTCACCTGAAGAAAGATCCCCTTGAATCTTAATTTTGTCATCTAGTGAATATGCACTGTCCTCTTTTTTGTCACTGGAGAGGAATAGTCTTCCTGTATATCTTTGTCCATGTTATTGGTAAAAATGTGTCAACAAAAGAGATTCTCTGAGTATAGCTGTCTTCACACTGTCATCATTAGCACCCTTGGGATAAAATTAATTATATACATCCTTGCACCTATGATTGCAAGCGATCTATGTGTTAATGTAGTTCTTTTGGTTGCAGGTGAGTGATTTACACAATTTATTTCAAATTGTAAATGTATACTTGGAGAAGCTAAGTAATTAGTTACAGGAGGCAGCATGGTATAAACCGACTGACCAGAAGCCTTGATTTCAAAGCCAGTCTCATTTGCCTATGAACATCAGTTTCCTCATCTGTAAAAACCAGAATACTAACTATATCATAACATTTTTAGTCTAAAATGAGATAATAGATGTCAAGATTACAGATAAACTTTATGGAACCACATGAACATTGTATGTTAGCTGTTATGAATGTAAAATCATACCTCTGGATGTGATGCTTATTCTGTAATTGACAAATGTAAAACCAATACATGAAAGGATCTTTATGATGATAGGACCTACTCAGGCGTTCCTTGACTTTGAATGCTTTTTGCGTTACATCCTATTTTGGTACTGTCTTTAGCTCTCATGCTTTTAGCTATTGTTGGTTTCTTGTTAGATTCACTACCTCCTGCCCTACTTCTACTCTCAAAACAAATAGAGCAAACATGCACAAAAAAAGAAACAATTCCTAAGATTGATAATGTATATCTTTATAAATTGAAGAGAAATAGTATGAGAGCTAATCTGTATCACCTCCCCTGTGTATTATTAGGCTAGTTTTTAATTAGGGTATATTAATTCCAAAGATGAACATTCTCTTTGTATATGAATGTTCATTAAAATACTGTTTACTTCTCATATATACAGAGACTTTTGACAAGTGTACACTATTTCTTGAACACTTTACTCTGTAGTGAAATAGAATATTGTGTCTTAGATTTATGAGGGAGTGTTCTACCCTTTGCAGAATGCATAGAAAATAGAATGTTCTTTCTATTCTAGACTGTTAAATAAAAGATTCTTGTTAGACACATATTGCCTGAAAACACAGGCATGCAGTTTATAAGAAAAGGATGTTATCCTTCTGTCACATTTGGACTCCATATGTGTAAGCCGATCATGCCGGTCATCTCAGTCCTATTAGGTTGAATAATATTTGCTTATTAAACAGAAAGACATTCTCCATCGATTAACTGTAGTTCAACTGTTCATCTCAGTATGGCTTAAAACCCATATTCTCTATACGATAGTTAAGTGGTTACAAACCATAAATAATATACTCACCAAGCACATGGCAGTTTATTTTGATTAACTTTGTCACATGTTGGTTGTTGGAATTTTATAGTATTAAACGGGCTCATGAAACTATTATTAATGTGAGTTATTAAAGAATGATTTAACATCTCATTTTTATTTTTCAGAATTTCTGTGAACATTTGAATTTACTAAGTTTTTAGTAAACTAAAATGTTCCTCCTTAATTCTCTTTCTTCTGTTAATCTTACAGACTGATTTTAAGGGGTGTGGCAGAAGGTTCTAGACTCGATGAGTTTCCACCGAAATGTCGGAGAAGTCAGGCCAGAGCACAAAAGCAAAGGATGGGAAAAAGTATGCGACACTCAGTTTATTTAATACTTACAAGGGTAAATCATTAGAAACTCAGAAAACCACAGGTGAGTAAAATCAAGTGGCTTTTATGTTTTTTATAATTTTCATGGTTTCATTTTATTACTCTAAATCACATACTAGAGCTATTGCTGTTAGGATCTAGGTAAACCTGTGTTAAAGCAGCCCTGTTTGCATTGTGCTTTTTATGTACATACACATCTATGAGGGGATATGAAGTTTTTAAAGTTAAAAGTTTATAAATGTTTTAAAATGTTTATTTTTTTCCAGTTTGTTGTCAGCAGAAAGTAAGTTAAACTGTATGGTTCCAAAGGGGAGACTTGGTTAATGAGATTAATAGGTATAAAGCTAAAAATATTTTAATCAGATGTAGTTGATTTATAGTGTTTGTTAATTTGTGCCATATAGCAAAGTGATTCAGTTATACATATATATACATTTTTATATTCATTTTCCATTATGATTTATCACAGTATATTGAGTACAGTAGGACTTTGTTTATCCATTCTGTATATACTAGTTTGCATTTGCTGATCCCAAACTCCCACTTTACCCACTTCCCCTGGGCAACCACAGGTCTGTCCTATATGTCTGTGAGATTGTTTTATATCTTATTTATTGTTTCACGTATGAAGTTTTGAGTTTAAAATCAGTTCCTTGGGAAAAAGTACAAAACAGCACTGTCAGTGTTTTCTTTTTTGTAGTTTATAGAGTTAGTTTAGCTGTTAGAATTTTTCAAGCATCTGTTTAGTGACTTGATAGTTAATTTGAATACAACTTCTTCCTTGGGTCATGTTGCAGGTTTGTGGCTTAGTTTTAAATTTTTTTTCTTAAAATATTAGAAAATAATAGCTCAAGATTCCATTAATTCCTATTGTCTTTTGTGTTGTTTTAAGAATAAAATAGTTACTAAGAAAGTTGATGTTACTGATCTTTAGTTGCAGCTCGCCATGGATTACAGAGTCTTGGAAAAGTTGGTATTTCTCGGCGTATGCCTCCACCTGCTAACCTCCCAAGTCTCAAAGCAGAAAACAAAGGCAATGATCCTAATGTGAACATTGTACCTAAAGACGGCACAGGATGGGCTTCAAAACAAGAGCAACACGAAGAAGAAAAGTAAGTCAAAGTCTACTAAAAAATGAAATCATTCCCCATTCTTTATGTTTGAGTCCCTTCTATGTGCTAGGTGATATGCTATGTGTATTACATATATCATGCCCTTTAAAATGTTTTATATATAGTCAACTCTAGTGTAATTTTTACTAGGAGTGGGTTTAGTGGCAGTATTTTCAGGTGTCAGGGCAGAACAGATGACAGAAATACTGGTCACAACTTTCCTTTTATCGTACACTGTGTTAGGCTCCCTCCTATTCCTCACCAAATCAGGCATTCTCTTTCTATGATTTAAGAGTCATTCTGTTAAATAATTTCCACAAAGCTTAGAGTTTCTGTCTGCCTCATTGAAACTACCTGATGTACATCATAGGTAATCAAGTAATACTATTTGAATGAATAAAGAATTAATAAGAAAACTGGCATGGAATTAGTAATGTCCCTCTTAATCATAATTCATTCAATAAATATTTAGTATTTAGTATTCTGTGTCAAGAATTATGCAGGGCTCTTGGTTTATTGAATGACCAAGCCAAGTAGTGGTAATTTTTAAAAATAGACAAGAAAATGAGTGCTTGATACTTTTTGTCTATAACTATTACTAAAGCTCTGGATTCTGAGGAGCTTTATATGATAAATGCTACTACTTGGGTGAACCTTATCAAAGGCTTATTGTTCTCTACTTCTTAGTTAATAGAATTATTTTGTAGTAGCAAGTCAGTTTTAGGTCTGAGTATACCAGAAATATATTGCATTTCTTAAGTCTGTTAACTGTTTTATTTTTAAGCCTTAACTCATTGCAAGGATTGAATGAAACTGTGAAAGTGAAGTCGCTTAGTCGTGTCCAACTCTTTGCGACCCCATGGATTGCAGTCTACCACACTGCTCGGTCCATGGGATTTTCCAGGCAAGGGTACTGGAGTGGGTTGCCATTTCCTTCTCCAGAGGATCTTCCCGACCCAGGGATCGAACCCAGGTCTCCCGCACTGTAGGCAGACGCTTTACCATCTGAGCCACCAGGGATGTCAGTTGAAACTGTAGACCCTTGTAAAACACCTTTTACTCATGGGGACACATCAGTCAGGTTGCTATGACTTCTTTTGATTAATAGTAATATATAATGGTGAACCTATTGACTGCTGAATGGAGAGCTTGCTTATTAGCCTTTGCTCCTGGCTAATCCCACCAATCCAGACTGTATGTATGCCTATAATGTTATTTCTAATTATAAATGTTTACTTCTTCAAAAGTAATTTTTGGTAGCTATGTTCAATAATGAGTGCTTCTATTTTTTCTCTCTCTCTTCCTTCCCTCTTCCCTTCCTTTCCTTCCAAAATTAAAAACAAAGCTGTCATCTCCTTGGGTTATTCAAGGGTAGAAATAAAAGAGGACAAAAATAGCTGTACTTCTTTTAAAGGAATGTTGCAGAGAGAAAGCATAGGGGGGGTGCATCTGAGTAAATATGTAGCCAAAATCATTTATATACAGATTTAGCTTAAGTGAAATATTTATTTTGTTTAAACATACAATATCTGAAATAATGGATTCATATTTTTTTAAGAGCACCAGAAGTTCCACCAGCACAACCAAAACCTGGGGTTGCAGCTCCCCCAGAAGTAGCACCTGCTCCCAAATCATGGGCCAGTAACAAGCAAGGTGGGCAAGGAGATGGTAAGTAGACATTAGCTGGGGAAACTGGTTAGGCTTGATAGTTACTGAACAGCCAGACAGAAGATAAGGGACAAATTATACTGTTTTGGCAGGGGCAGAGAACACTGTCAAAAGAAATTATTAGACCCTTAAAAAAAAGGATCTTTTAAAAAAATCTCTTGGGCTAGTTAAGTTTCAGTATTAAGACCTATATATGAGCCAGTAATAGGAATCAAAGAAGTAGTCTTTAAGATACCCCAAGCCCCATATTACTCTGTCTTTACCCTCTGTAACCAGACAAAATCTTGTGCCTTCAGTTCTGAGACAGAAAATACCCAGACATTAATGTTGATTGCTGTAAACCATATTAATCTCCATCCGTGCCCTTTAACCTTTTCTGTTTCAAGCATGCTACTCCCAGTTTCCATTGTAGAGAAGATCTAGGAGAATAGCCATCAAGGATAGTAGCTGTAATACTTCCCTCCCCGCTAGGAATGATGGGCTTCCCAACAAAATTTAATTTCCCCACTTGCAAATATGTCTGTAAAACATACAGAGAAACCCGTCTAGGCCCTCAAGCTAATAAAGTCAGTTCTTTTAGTTTATGGAAGTGTAAAATAGGCAGGCAGGTAGATAGGCAAATGAGTGAATAGTGAGGTGCCATCAGTATCTCAGCAGTTAAACAAAAACATCATAGCCTCACCATATTTGTAGTGTTGATTCATAAATTCTGTTTTAGTAATGTTGTTTGAACTGATTCTTAGTGTTATTTATTAGCAAAAAAATTTAACTTGTGTTGAAAATGAAAGGAGTCATAATAAAAGAGAAACAGAAGTGAAACTTTCCTCGTTTGCTGCACCAATTTTAATGAGTCTGCCAGAACGATGTCTGGCAGATTCCTTTCTCAGATTTTTTTTTCTCCTCATGGCTGTTCATTAACTTTGCAAGGGATTCTAATTCTAGATAAATTGAAAATTTTATGGATATGTACAGTCACCATTGCAGTGTGGAATAAATTACCAGAAAAAGGAGAGAGCTCTATCCTGGAAGGGTTTTTGTATTATCTTCAGTATTATATGTTGTTGTTGTTGTTGTTTTTAATGTTTAGGAATCCAGGTGAATAGTCATTTTCAACAAGAATTTCCCAGCCTACAGGCAGCTGGGGATCAGGAAAAAAAAGAAAAAGAAGCAAATGATGACAACTACGGACCTGGACCCAGTTTACGCCCACCAAGTAAGAATATTTTCTCTTAGTAAAAGTGTAGAGTGAGATTATATTTGTGTTCTGTTTTGATACAACCTCCTGCCTGCTGCTGTTGTATGTAGTTTGAAAAGGCAGACAGTAACTATAATTGATTGCCACTTAAGTATGGTTTTTACGTGAACAGCATCAGTTTAACTTGAGAACTTGTTGGAAGTATGTGTCTTGGGCCTCACACCAACCTACTAAATCAAAAGTTAGCATTTTAACAAAATGACTGGAGAACTTACATCAGTATTTGGTTATTTTTACAATAGTAAAAATTTTTAGCAAACCTCCCCGATATGCAAATGTTTATGTATAAATTTTATCCATTCATTTGCTTTCTGCTAATATTCAGGGATCCCTTGCTTTCTGAATTCAAACTGAGGAGCTAATCAGTTTAAATAGTAAGAGATACTTGTATTATATGCATTATAAAGCAGAAAATAAAAATAGAAATGTAAAATCTTTGAGAGATTTTAAAATGTCTAATGAGTTATGTTGGATTCATAGTGTTGTTAACAGATACCTCAAAGGACCCTGGACCCTGTACAGGGTTTTCCTCTTTGCAGTAATAGTTACAAATCCATGTATTTTTATAACCTGATACATTTTGTATTTCTTTGGCTATTTCTTATCAGATCTGAGTAGATAATTTTTTTTTTAATTATTGTTATGTGGTTGATGAGTTTATATTAGGAATAGTAGTGTCGACTCCACTATTGTTTAGTTTCTTTTCACCAGTTATCTGTTGCTGTGTAATGTATTTGGCAGTAAGATAACAAATTGAACTGGACATTTCAGTCTCTGAGGGTTAGGAATCTGGCAGCCACTTAGCTGGGGGTTCTGCCTCAGGTTTTGTTGGTTCTCATCAAAATTACAGTGAAGCCTTCATCTGATGCTGACTTGACTAGGCGTACTGTGTCAAGCTCTCTCATGGCTCATTTGTGTATGGGCAGCTCACAACATGAATTCCTCAGAAAAAATAAGGAGGGACAGACAGACATCTCTTACTCAAGATGGAAACCCCTAGGCTTTCATAGCCTGTTTTCAGAGAAGACCGCCAACACATCTGTCTTACTCTACAGGTTGCACAGACCAATCCTGGGACACAGTTGAGTGGACTACACCAGGTGTGAATAGAAGGAGTAGAGACCACTGGAACCAAACAGGGTTTCCTTGTAAAACCAATTATCTGTTTTATCTGGTTACATGTAGTTGAATCAGGTTACACAGACACTAAATCTGTGCGCTTGGGCACATGTAATAGGCAGTAATAGATGGAAAATGAATGAGAGCATGCATCACTATCAATCCTTTTGGGGTATAGAACTCCCTTCCCTCAGGACTACTCTGGTATAACTGATTTTAATCTCTGTATCAAAAACTGGTGAAGCTTGATAGGGAATTCCTAATATTTTCTTCCCCAACCCCAGTGTTTGCTTCTGGAGGTACCCTCTGAGGTGTATCCTCTCTACTTTGGAAGTCACTGCTCTGACTACCTAAACACCTTCAAAGCCTAGATACCTAGTACAGCCTAGGTTAGACTTTCACTGTTCCTTCACTATGCTTACTTGATTTCTAGTACAGAGTAGATTAGACTTTACTGTTCCTTCACTGTGCTTACTTGATTAAATATTCTTGAAATATGCCTCACTTGGTTTCACTCTGTTCCATTTTGAGATTTTCTTTGTTTTCTTTTTTTCCTATCTCTCTTCACACCAGATGTTGCTTGTTGGAGAGATGGTGGCAAATCTGCTAGTTCATCTTTAACATCTGACCAAGATGAAAAGCCTGGCCAGGATGAAAGCACAGCTGGAACATCAGAGCAAAGTGATATCCTCAAAGTGGTAGAAAAGAGGATAGCTTGTGGTCCTCCACAGGCTAAACTGAATGGACAACAGCCTGCCCTTGCTTCTCAATACAGAGCTATGATGCCTCCTTATGTGAGTATTGTTGAATCAGCAAGGGGTTAAATAAGAGGTTTTTGCTCTGGATACCAAGGGAAGAATTGGAATGGGGAAAAGTTTAGGTCTTTATTTTCATTAACATCTAACTAAAAATTAACATTTCCTTTGATTATGAATTTAGGAATCAATCACAGCAGTACCTGAGTTTTATCCTTTATAGGCATCATGTAACATTACATTAAGATACTGCAAATATTTTTTATACTCAGCATAACTTCAAAATAGTTATTAGTGTTACTTACTGAAGCATGCATGTTACTGTATCACAAATTTTGTTTTTTAAATATCGTGGGGACAGAATTTTAGTATAATTAATTTCTTAGTAATCCTGTGTTTTCAATTATGCATTTAAAAACATTTTTATGAGATGATGTCCATAGGATTTATCAGACTGCTAAAGGGGTTGTTCATGGCACAAAAAAGGTTAATACCTGCTTTAGTTCTAAAGTTTTTATTAATATACCTTTAAGTGTTTTTAAAATCTTTTTATAATGAAATATTTTTAACATTCAAAAATAGAAATGATTAAAAGAAAGCAGGAACTTTCTTCTTCCCCTATCTGCCATACATCTTCAACAATTACCAATTTGTGGTACATCTTGTTTCACTTACGTTTCTCACCACCTGGAATTACTAAACAAATCCTAGTAGATCATCTCATCCATATATATTTTAGATTAGATTTTAAAAGAGAAAGACTAGGGGAAAGCTCACAGTGCCATTATCACACATATAAAAAAAATTCTTCTTTAAATACTAAGTCATTGTTCCAGTTTCCCTGATTGTCTCTTAATTAGGATCCAGATACCATCTATTCTTGAGATTGGTTGGTATTTTTCTTAGCATTTTTGTTATCTATGGGTATCTTTGCCTCCATCTCTTACTTTCTTTGGAGCATATCTATCACAGTTTGTTACCCGTGGAGTTTCTCACAGTCTGGGTTTTGCTGATTCTGTCCTTGTAGTTTCATTTAATGTATATTTCTGAGGGGACTTGCCTGGCAGTTCAGTGGTTCCACACTCCCAGTGCAGGGGGCACAGGTTCAATCTCTAGTCAGCGAATTAGATTCCACATGCCACACATTGCACCCCCACCTCAAAAAAAAGAACCTAAGAGTGGCAGGGGAAATTTAATTTTGAAAGTATGTATTACTATATATACTTCTGACCCCTGTATTTCCTATAAATTTGTTGCCCTCTTTTTGTTTGCTCTCAGTCTACTGTGAAATTGTATGGCGAGTTACATGTGTTCAAGTAAATAAATTTACGTTTTATTTAACCATTCTAAGATAGAGGGAAATCAATTATTAGTACAATTGCTTGTTGAATATTTTCTTTAATTATTGGGGTGTATAATAAGATCGGTCTTAAATGCTAACCTGACCTTGAGTAATGATTTGTATCCAAATACTTGTCTCCTGGTATTTTTCAAGTTGTGCTTCCAAGGACCCCTGAATTTCCAGATGTGGGGGTGGGATAAGGGAAGGTAAGAGGAAAGATCAAGTGAGCTCTGTTACCAATTTCATCAATGAATTTATTCAAATAAAGTGTTTCACTAAACAAACATTTTTAAAAATATTATATATTGAAAAGTTGTTTCTACAATGTTCTTGAGGCAAATTCCTAAATTTTAAACATTTACCACCACATAATATCTATGCCTAAGTAATCAGCAGAAGGATCTAATGCAACTTAATCTATGACCATTTGCCTCCAGTTATCTATTTGCTAATTTCAGTGTGGAAGTGAGATGGAACCAAAAATTCTCTGGAGTATTCCCCAAACACAAAGCTGCCCCAGTTGAGTTTCAGCTGTTGCTTACCTTAATTAACTTTTGCCCCAACCCTTCTTAGAAATTTCTTCTTTACATAGCACAATCATATAAGCGTAGCTTTTCTTCAAGTATGAAGTAATTTCCTCATCTAATGGTTTTTTTGTTTTTAAAGAAAAACTAATCTATTTCAGGATATAAATTATGTATTTAAAGTAATACAATTTCATTTTTTTAAAACATAATTTAACCTGGATATGAGCAGAGTAAATAACCAAGCACTGCTTGACATTTCTTCCCTTATAAATCATAGGTTAATTCCCTTGGTATTACTAGTTGTCTTCATAATCTATCTTACAAATTTTCCTAAAGTCAGATTCACAAAGCCAAGTTCCCATGGAGAGCATCATCTTTGGGTCTTTTTATGTAACTACTATCTGTGTAATAACTTGACTCAGAATCCACTTATGCCCTACCCATAGAAAATCCCTCAATTAGCTGCCTGCCCACTTCCTCCCTCACCTTCCTCGGGTTATGGGCTATCCTTGTATCTGAACTGAGTTCTTTACCAACAAATCTGCTCTCAGTTACTCTACTCTTGCATTAGGATGGAGGTTTCACGTTGTATCATTTCACATCTTTAAACTTGGTTAAGAAAATTGAAGTTTTCTGAGGTGCATGCATGTTGTGTTTATTTTCAATTTCGTGCAGTTATTTTTATGTAACTTTGTTAATGAGATAACAGAAGTTCTTAATATGATGTGTCCTAGTTCTTACCTCTTTGTAATGACTTGGTAGAGGCAGTAGTTTTATAAATGGCTTGTTATTGACAGTGAATGATAATCTATACCAGTAGATAAAATTCTGTATTCACAGTGCTATTTATTTTAATAATTTCTATATATTATAATTTCAGGCTTAGGGGTAACCTTTTTTTTTTAATAACTTAGTAGCTAAATTTACCAATTTTGTTTCCTTTATGCAGATGTTTCAGCAGTATCCTAGGATGGCCTATCCTCCTCTACATGGTCCCATGAGGTTTCCACCTTCTTTATCTGAAACAAACAAGTAAGACTACTTGTTAAGATTTTCAGGAGGTTGAGTAGATTGTGGGGATTTATTATTCTGTCTTCAAGGTACATTTGTCATCAACAAGTAATTGGTTAACTTTCATCAATAGAACAAAAATACTTTAATCTTCTAAAACATTAAATCACTTGACATAAAATTCTGAAAACTGAAAATTGTGGCCCCCAAAATGGATGGCACTTTACTCCGTCTTCCTTCCATGACGTTGATAACCCCCATTCTTTTTTTCCTTAATTGTAAACCTTGAGCATCCTCCTGAATGATGATTTTCCTTCAAGTTCTTTATTTTCAGATGAATAGGACTCTTAGCCATATAGACTTCTAATGTATATTTGTTTTATTTTAAATGCTTGAAAATTTTGCTGTTAAATATCTGCATAAGAAACATCATTATGTATTGTCTTAAATTTATGTGTTAATCTTAAAGTCTTTTCATACACATGCCAGTGCAGAATACTTTGTATATTACCATGTAGAAAGCATTAATGTTGAATTGAAGTTAACTAAATTCCAGTCTTTTACTATTTTCCTAATTTAGTATCATTAAAACTTGGTATCCTTTTTCCCTCATAACCTGTCACTGCTTAGAGGCCTTCGAGGAAGAGGCCCACCTCCTTCATGGGCCTCTGAGCCTGAACGTCCCTCCATCCTTAGTGCATCAGAACTGAAGGAGCTTGATAAATTTGATAACCTAGATGCTGAAGCTGACGAAGGTTGGGCAGGTAGGAGACAAGATTAATAAAGCACTTTTAGATTTTATACACTTTGAAACAGTCAGTCTGAATTCTCCTTAATTTAATAGGTGCTCAGATGGAAGTGGATTATACAGAACAGCTGAATTTCAGTGATGATGATGAGCAAGGAAGTAGTAGTCCTAAAGAAAACAGCAGGTAAGTTGTGATATCTGTTACTAATAATAGTGTGAATTTGTTAATGTAACATGGACCACTTATTTAATTTTATTTTTGCCTGCTCTGGGTCTTTGTTGCTCACAGGCTTTCTGTAGTTGTGGCGAGTAGGGGCTATTCTCTAGTCTTGCACGGACTTCTCTTTGCGGTGGCGGCTTTTGTTGCAGAGCACGGGCTCTGGAGAGTGCGGGCTTCAGTAGTTATGGCCTGTGGGCCTAGTTGCCTCTTGGCATTTGGAATCTTCCTGGACCAGGGAGTCCAGGAAGTAAGCCCATGTCCCCTGCAGTGGCAGTTGGATTCTTAACGACTGGACCACCAGGGAAGTCCCACATGAGCCATTTATGCAAAGAGTTTTCATTGATAGGTATTTGCTCCCTGCTTATAGAATTTCTGTGTCCTACTCCGAGGATTTTTACTGGGTGGGAAGGTGATTGATGAGCCAAAGTTTCAAAGTATGAATAATCAAGGAATTAAGAGTCTGATGTTTCTAAAGAAAATACTTATTTTTTTAAAAGAAGCTGTTTATATGGCTCAGTCCCTAACCCGTTCGCCTAAAACTATCACAACATTGTTTGTTAGTTGGCTATACCCAATACAAAATAAAAAGTTAAAAACTGCATAGATGCTTGTCATCTAATGGAGGTACTTTGAGAGACCGTATCAGGGATCATTTAAAACTTTTTACTTGCTTGACCTGATCCATATTTATGAAACTGGAGAAAACTTACTTGGGTTACAACAGCTGCTTCAAGTCTTTGATTTTTTTAACTTAACAAGGAGCAATAAGTTCTTGGGAAATGGGAGCTTTTCCTTTTTTTTTTTTTTTTAAAAAACATGGGGCGAGGTCAGGAATATATGGGTCATAAAGCATAAAAATGGGGCTCTTAAACAGGAGCTTGCATGTACACATCGGTATAGTTTTTCAGCCATAATGTTGTAATACATTGCTGTTTGATTATCAGCTGTGAGATGCCTGTGATTTGTCATTACTTTTAAAATACTATAGCTTGATTGCTCTTTTTCACTAAATCAGAACAAATTAGAGTAAATGAGAATAATTAATTATCTGGAGTATTAGTTGCATTCAGATGAGAGTTTTGGGTGAGAATAATAGAATAATAGAAAATGATGGAATCATATTGTGTGTCAAGTGGGTGTGTCTGTATTTGACAAGTACTCTATTGCAGCTTATATCTTGTGATAATCTGGCCAAGCCCAGGCATTGCAGCTTATATCTTGTGATAATCTGTCCAAGCCCAGGCCCCATCTCATTGCAGATAATAGCGTATATTTCTTGAGTGAATAAATTAGCACTGCTCAATTAAAAAGCCACCTCATTCCTTAATGAATTTTCCCCCAAAACTGAATGAAAGTAATGTCTTTTTTATGTTGAGAAAATGCATTTACTTAACATTTATATTTTGTCTATTCTATTTATTATTTCACTTGGGTTTTGATTCTTCAGTGAGGATCAAAGTTCAAAAGCCTCTGAAAACACTGAAAACCGAAAAGAACCAGATGAAGTTTCCAACACCAAATCATCTTCTCAGATACCTACCCAGCCATCAGTAGCAAAAGGTCCCTATGGGAAAGGACCGCCATTTAATCAGGTTTGTGGGAATCATGAGGTTCTTGTCACTGCAGACAAGGGACAAGGATAAATTAATCTTATAATCATGGAGTTGGAAAAAGACTTAGGAAATGGAAACTATATATTTTTTCTTAAAGAGACATAAACCATAGACTTATTGCATACCAATAAGAGCTGTGTAAGAACTAGTAGTTGTCGAGTAGTATATGCTAAACCACAAGTTTGAATTTCATAAGCCATTGGTGAGTCGTTGGAAAATAAATTTGTGAATTCTGGAAAAGCAGGTTTTTAAAATTAATTATTAAGTAAAACCTGTATTTTGTGTGACTTTTAACTGACATAATAGGGAATGATGAATGAACAGAGAAATATAGACCATATCTTCATATGTGTGTGTGTGAGATCCTGAAATATAAAAACAAGTAACTAATCCATTCATATCTGGTTCCAGTGTTTTAAATGTTTCTTTTCTTTATATAAACTTAAAAAGTTTAGTCTGCCATTAGGAAAAAAATTCCATGAAAAGAATTGGACCTATATAAATAAAAATTTGAAATTAAAGGCATAATTCTCCACAGCCAGATTACTTGGGCTACAATTCTAGGATTTTTACACTAAGAATCTACTTTTAACAAAGTTATTTTGTGTTTGTAACTTTATTGAAATGCTTGAGTGATTCTATAGAATGTAGTTATAGGGACTGATGTATTTTTATTTAAAAAGGAAAAGAGTAATGATGTTTTACTTTTTGCAGTCTTTTGGTCTCACTGAAAAACATTACAGTCAGAAATATTTGAAGTAGATATTTTTTATCTTATTTTGTAAAAATTATTTTCTTTATAATAGGAACGTGGACCATCATCACACTTGCCACCACCTCCAAAGTTGCTTGCACAGCAGGTAAATCTTAATTAAATGCTTGTTAATGGACTGTAGGTATTATTTGCCCTGTTTGTTACAGTGGAAAGGTTCTGTGTTTCTAATTGATAATTTTTATGAAATAGTTACCAACCTTACCTTGTAGCTGCACCTCTTTCTTT
The DNA here is from genome assembly GCF_027580195.1 of Bos mutus. Classification (NCBI taxonomy): domain Eukaryota; kingdom Metazoa; phylum Chordata; class Mammalia; order Artiodactyla; family Bovidae; genus Bos; species Bos mutus. Next base: position 47,055,047 of record NC_091632.1, on the reverse strand, counting down.
AGCTTTCCCTCTTCCTTCTCAGCTCATTAGCATGCTCCTAATTTTTCTAAGAAAATAAAGAAGCACCTGTTCTTCCCAATCAAGTACCTTTCCTGTACTGACTTTTTTTCTATTGTCCTTGTTCCTTAGGACCACCTTTCTACTTGTTCCTGGATCCCATCTTTGTCGGTTACCAGTAATATTGTCTCTCACCTTTAAAAAAAGTTTTAAACACCAACCCTTCTTCAACTCACTACAGTTCACACCTCCCCATCACCACCACCAATTTCCTCCCTATATCTCTGTTCTCCTTCATGGCAAAATTGTTTTAGTGAGTTCTTTACACTTCCTGCCATCACTTTCTCATTAACCCTCTCCAGTTATACTTTGATCTCCCAGTATACCTTTGAAAAAATGTTATTATCAAGATTAGTAATGACTGTTCCATCTTGCCACAATCCATTCTCCTGTATTCATTTACTTAATCTCAGCAGCAGTTAGCATAGGTAATCTCTTCATCCCTCCATCCTTCTAAAATTTTGCTTTTGAGGTATCACAGATATTAACAATCCACAGGCCTTCCTTCCTTGATCACTCTGATGTGATAGGTGCACATACCATCACCGTCATCTGCACTAGTCATTTTCCTTTTAACCACTGCATGCTCTTTGTAGCATTTCTATACACATACAAGCTAAAACTAAAACATTTAGCAGAAAATGTAGAAGAAAGTCTTTATGAACTTGGGCCAACAAAAATGTCTTGGATGAGACAAAAAAGACATGAATTAGAAAGAAGAGATTGATCAGTCTGATTTTTTAAAAACATCTCTAAGGCAAAGAAAAGATCACAGGAAAAATATTAGTAATTCATCTGACAAGGAACTTATATTGGGTGGGGGGGGGGGGTGGGTGCACGTACGTGTATTTAAAAACTCTTGAAACTCAACAATGAGACCAAAAAGTCCAACAGAATGATTTGAACATTCATTTCACAAAGTAAGGTATACAGATGGCTAGTAAGCACATGGAAAAATGTTCAACATCTTTAGTTCCCAGCAAAATGAAAACTAAAACCACATTGAAATTTTGTTACATGTCCAGAATTTTCAAGGCTGATGGCACCAGATGTTGGCAAGGATATAGAGCAGGTGACACCCTCATACATTGCTGATGGAGCCATAAAACCTGTAATCACTTTGGAAAACAGTTTGGCAGTTTCTTATAGAGAGAAACACATAGTTGCTATATGACTTGGCAGTTCCATTCCTGGGTATTCATCTAAAGGAAACGAAAACATGCATTTACACAAATACTTAAGCAGGAATGTCTGTAGCTGTCTTATTCCTACTTAAAAACTAGAAGCAATCCGAATGTATGTCCGTCCACAGACGAAACAGTATGCTTCTGATGCCGTAGTATCCAGCAATAGAATTCAGCGAACAGTTGTTGTACACTGACCCCAAAACCCCTACCATGAGCACCAGAAGCCAGATACAAAACAACATAACTTATTGTATTCATTTTTGTGAAATTTTAGGAAAGGCAGAACTACTCTATACTATAGAAGTAGATTACTGGTTGCATGGGGTCAGGGATTCATACAGAGGACTGACGAAAATGCTCTATATGTTGAATGGGGCAGTAGTTACATAAGTTTATCATTTGTCCAAAGTCATCAAACTATACAGTTAAAATATATGTATCACATTTTATGTAAATTATACTTCAGTAAAGTTGCTTTTCAAAAAAATGCTTACCCTGTGTAAATTAGGTGTGCTTATATAATTACTTTGTTTTTGCAGTTTGTCTTTGAGGTATAGATTAAGTAACAATACCAGAGAGATGAAGCAGTTTTTCTAAGATAAACTGTTAGTAAATGGTAGAGTCTGGATTTATGGTTTGTTTCTTTGGTTGGTTGTTTTTAGTATTCAGTCCAGTGTTTTCACCATATCATTGTTATCTCTTTTGTAGGAATTCTGAATAGTTACATGGCTTTTAAGGTTTCTTCACCCTAGTAGCTATTTATCAGTATTTTTAAAGCACATTTTTAAGTTCTTGATGTTTCAGCTCTTCATGTGTTTTTTTTCATTCTGCTTGTCTTTGTATAGTTGCTGACATTGATTTTAGACTTTGTAGTAATTGTTTTAGAGCACATCAGTTGAAAATTAAATCAGTAAAACTCAGTCTCTCAGGTGATCCCCTCTCCACCATGGGCTCTAGATATGAATCTCTCTTTAAACATAGACTTCTCAAAAAAAAAAATTCTCTACCCAGCCTGCTTTCTAGGAATTTCTTCTCCTTTGGCGTGTCAGCAGCAGCAGTGTCTCTATGTGCTTCACTTGGCATCTTTGACTGTCCACTCTTTCCTTGTAACTGTACCCCGATCTCAGCTCATGTGGTGCCATGTTGCATCTTTATGGATTCTTTTCTCCCTCTTTAGGCATTCCATCTCTCGCAGTTACTACTAAAGCACTCATATTCTAAATTTCCTTTGTCTCTAAATTTAGATTTTGAAATATATGTTGTGGCAGCTTCTAGTTTTACTCAGCAAATACTGAGTGAGCATTAATGTCTGGCACAATAGATAGGTACATGCTCAGATAATATTAGATGGCTGGATTAACTATTCTAGAAACTTATCTGGATATACTGTTTTCCCCACATTGATTTTGCGTTTAATGTGTATGTTTTTCAGGGAAATTTTCTGGTATTCCATGGAGAATTTTGCTCCTGCTATATGTCTGTGATATATCCTGTGTTGTCATACTCATCTGAGAATTTATTTTAAAATTTCAGCATCCTCCTCCAGACCGACAGGCAGTACCTGGAAGACCAGGCCCTTTCCCCCCCAAGCAGCAGGTCCCAGATGAAGATGAAATATGGAAGCAAAGAAGAAGGCAACAGTCAGAACTTTCTGCAGCAGTGGAACGTGCTCGTAAACGGCGTGAAGAGGAAGAGCGAAGAATGGAAGAACAAAGGAAAGCAGCGTGTGCAGAGAAACTTAAACGACTGGATGAAAAGCTTGGCATAGTGGACAAACAGCCCTCTCCAGAGGAAATCAGAGAAAGGGAACGAGAGAAAGAACGAGAAAAGGAACGGGAACGGGAGAAAGAACTTGAAAAAGAACAAGAGCGGGAGCAAGAAAAGGAGAGGGAAAAAGAAAGGGAAAGGCAACAGGAAAAGGAAAAAGAACTGGAGCGAGAACAGGAAAAACAGAGAGAAATGGAGAAGGAAAGAAAGCAAGAAAAAGAGAAGGAGCTAGAACGGCAGCAAGAAAAGGAAAAAGAACTGCAAAAGACGAAAGAACAGGAAAAGGAATGTGAGTTGGAGAAGAGAGACAGAGAGAAAGTGGATGAAAAAACTGAACACAAAGAACCTACTTCAGAACCTATGGTAGAAAAACCAGAAAGTGAAAACAGCTGTAACAAAGGTATGATAGTCTTGTTTGTCCTTAAATAAGCTTTGCAAAAGGCTTCCTATTACTTATATTGTGAATGTTGTATGTTTGTATATTTTTAAAATATGTAATCCAAATAAAAGTGATTGATGTTTTTTGGTTATAGGTTGAATTTTATTGGATACTTTTTTTTAAATTGAATACTTGAAAATGTGGGTTTTGTTCTGTAATTTTTTTATTATGATAAAATTCATGTAGCATAAAATTTAGCATCTTAACCATTTTTTATTAAAATGATATTAAAAGCACTCATAATGAACTATCACTGCCATCTATCTCCAGAACTCCTTTCATCTTGTGAAATCAAAATTCTGTATCTATTAAACAATAACTTCCCAGCCCCTGGGTGGTGATTCTGCTTCCTTCCTGTGGGTGTGATTGTAACTGTTGTCAGTGCCTCGTGTGGGTGGAATCATATAGTATTTGTCTTTCTGTGACTGACATTTTTATCATAATGTCCTTAAGTTTTATCAGTTGTAGCATGAGTGAAAGAAAAAAAAGAAAGGATAGAATTTCCTTCCTTTTTAAATCTACTAATTCATCATATAAATGCATACACACACCATATTTTGCTTACCCAATCTGTTGATGGACACTTGGGTCGATTCCATGTTTTACCTATTTTGAATAATATTGATGTGACTATGAGTGTACAGATATCTCTTTGAGACCCTACTTTCATTTCTTTTGAGTCAGGCATACCTCAGATGTTGCAGGTTTGTTCCAGACCATAGCAATAAAGCAAGTCATGTGAATTTTTTGATTTCCCAGTGCATATAAAAGTTATGTTTACACTATTCTACAGACTATTAAGTGTGCAGTAGCATTTTCTTTAGAAATATATATATATGTGTGTATATATATATATAGTATATGCATACCTTAATAATACTTTATTGCTAAAAATACGAACTGTCACTAACCCTTCAGTAAGTCATCATCTTTTCGCTGGTGAGGGAGTCTTGCATCAGTGTTAATGCTGCTGATGATCCGGGTGGTGGTTGCTGAAGGTTGGAGTGGTAGCTGTGGCAAATGTCTTAAGATAGCAATGAAGTTTGCTGCATCAGTTGGCTCTTATTTTACAAATGATTTCTCTATAGCATCAATGCTGTTTCATAATTTTATCCACAAAAAATCTTTCAAAATTGGAGTCAGTCCTCTCAAACCCTGCTGATGCTTTACCAAATAAGTTTATGTAATAATAATCTAAATCTTTTGTTGTCTTTTTAATAGTCTTCATAGTCATCCCCAAGGAGTAGATTCCATCTCATAAAAACCACTTTCTTCGTTCATCCATTGGAAAGCAGCTTATTGTCTATTCAAGTTTTGTCATAAGATGGCAGCAATTCAGTTGTATCTCAGCTCCACTTCAAATTCTAGCTCTCTTGCTGTTTCTGCCACATCTGCAGTTACTTCTTCCACTGCAGTCTTGAACGCCTCAAAATTGTCCAATACTAAGTTGAATAACAGAAGCAAAAGGAGGCACCCTTGTCTTCTTCCTGATCTTGCAGAAAAACTTCTCAGCCTGTCAACATTGAGTGTGGTATTAGCTGTGGGTTTCTGATAAGTGGATTTTATTATGTTGAAGTAGTTTCCTTCTATTCCTGGTTTGAGTATTTTTATCATAAAAATGTGTTGAATTTTGTCAAAAATCCTTTTCTGTATTAATTTTGATGATCATGTTATTTTCCCTTCATTCTGTCAATGTGTAGTATATTGATCAATTTGTATATATTGAACCATCCTTGCATCCCAGGAATATATCGCACTTGGTAATTAGTATACTATCAGTATATTGCTAAATTCTGTTTTCTAGTATTTTGTTGAGAATTTTTGCATCAGTGTTCATAAGAGATATTTGTATTTATCTGCAGTTTTCTTGTGTCTTTGTTTGGCTTTGGTATCATGTTGATGCTGGTCTTGTAAATTAATTAGGAAGTGTTCCCTCCTCTTCAGTTTTTGGAAGTTTGAGAAGAATTGATGTTAGTTTTTTAAATGTTTGGTGGAATTCATCCATGAAGCCATCAGGTCCAGGACTTTGCTTTGCTGCAAGATTTGTGATTGCCAGGTCAATCTCCTGACTAGTTAAAAGTGTTCACATTTTATATTTCTTTGTGATTTTTAGTGTTGGTAGATGTTTTTGTTTGGGAGACTGTACATTTCATCTAGGTTATCCAGTTCATTGGTGTACAGTTGTTCATAGTTCTCTCATAATCCTTTTTATTTCTGTAGGATTGGTAGTAGTGTCCCATTTTCATTTCTAATTTTAGTAATTTGAGTCTTTTTTTCCTTAGTTTACTCTCCCAGCTAAATATTTGTCAATTTTGTAGAGCTTGTCAAAGAACCAACTTTTGTTTTCATTGATTTTTCTCTATTTTTCTGTTCTCTCTTGATCTCTGCTGTGAATTTTATTTCCTTCTGGTACCTTGGGTTTGGTTCTTATTCTCATTCCTTAAGTCATAACTCTGGGTTATTGATTTTGAGAGATTTCCTATTTTTCCTTAATGCAGCCATTTATAGCTATAAATTCCCCCCTTTACTTTTCTTGCATCCGGTAAGTTTTTTTATGTTGTGTTTTCGTTTACATTCATCTCTTCGGTATTTTCCAACTTCCCTTGCACTTTCTTTTTTAATTTTTTGGTTGTTTAAGAGTGTTATTTAATTTCTTGGAGAAGGAAATGGCAACCCACTCCAATATTCTTGCCTGAAAAGGCAATAGACAGAGGAGCCTGGCGGGCTGCAGTACATCAGGCTACATGACTGAGCATGCATGCATGAGGGTGGAGAGAGATGGGCTGGTAGCAGTAAACTGGTAGAACTAAAAAAAAAAAAAGTTATTTAATTTCCACAAATTTATGAATATTCCTTACTTCTCTAGTGGTTTTGAACTTCTTTCCATTTTGGTTAGAGAAAAAACTTTTCTATATCTGTCTTTTGAACTCTTTTGAGAGTTAATTTGGGTCCTAACATCATCTGTTCTGAAAATGTCCTTGAAAAGAATATATATGCTGTTTTTGAGTAGAGTGTTCTGTATATGTCTGTGAATCTAGTTGGTTTGGTGGTGGTTTAGTCACTAAGTCATGTCTGACTCTTTTGACCCCATGGACTATATAGCCTGCCAGGCTCCTCTGTCCGTGGGATTCTCCAGGCAAGAATATTGGAGCGGGTTGCCATTTTCTTCTCCAAGGGATCTTCCCGGCCCAGGAATCAAACCTGGGTCTCCTGCATTGTAGGCAGAGCTACAAGGGAAGCCCAGAGTTGGTCTAGTTGGTTTAGTAAGTCCTTTTTCCTTACTTCTTTGTGGCTGTTCTATTCATCATTGAGATAGGGTTGTTGAAGCCTCTGAATGTACAAGTATGTATCCCCCAGTATTTTGCATCATACTTTTTTTGATGGTCATGTTACTAGGTGTGTAAATGTTTATAATTGTTGCGTCTTGCTGTATTGAACCTTTTATTAGTATTTAATGACCTTCTTCGGAGAAGGCAATGGCACCCCACTCCAGTACTCTTGCCTGGAAAATCCATGGACAGAGGAGCCTGGTAGGCTGCAGTCCATGGGGTCACTAAGAGTCGGACATGACTGAGCGACTTGACTTTCACTTTTCTCTTTCATGCATTGGAGAAGGAAATGGCAACCCACTCCAGTGTTCTTGCCTGGAGAATCCCAGGGACGGCAGAGCCTGGTGGGCTGTCGTCTATGGGGTCGCACAGAGTCAGACACCACTGAAGCGACTTCGCATTAGCATTAGCAATGACCTTCTTTGTCTCTTGTAAAACTTTGATTTAAAGTCAGTTTTATCTCAGTGTAGCCACCCTGCTCTCTTTGGTTACTATTTCCATGGAATGTCTTTTCATTTTCAGTTTATTTGTATCTTTGGATCTAAAGTGAGTTTATTGTAGATATCATATAGTTAGATGACCTTCAGTTCTATTTTGTCAGCAAAATAGTATTGGCTTCATACATAGATGCTGATTCTTTTACTCTTTTCTGATTCCACAGCATTTAACTAAATGAAATCTCCTTTGTTTATACATGGGTTAATACCTCTAAAACTTAAAGTTGAATAGAGTTTAATGGGAATTTTGGATTGTCATAATTAAATGACTGCTCCGTTCATAATTTCATATTTGTTTTTCTACCAGCTTAGATATATAAAAGCTTTCATAGGTTATCTATATGCTTACCAGAATGCTTCCCTTCCCCACCCCCCCAAAAAAAAACTTTGCTGGACTTCCCTGGTGGTCCAGTGGTTAATACTCTGTGCTTCCATCACAGGAGGCATGGGTTCATACCTGTTGATGTGTGGCACCGCACCCCCCCACCCCCAAAAAAAAGCCTTTGCTAGCTATAATCAGCTGATGTGTTCTTCCCAAAATTGGATCATAAACTCTAATTAATAGAACTATGCTCCAAATTTAAAGTTTCATCTTAGTAGAGTTAACAGTGATTTAAGATAGAAATAGTTTTATTTCAGTACATTTCTGTTATGGAAATACTGAAATTTTTTTTTACCGTAAAACTCATGCTGTTTCTATAAGACAATGCTGCTTGAAGTTATAAAGCTATTTAAAGTTTTCCTTTAAGTTTTTAATCTGTATTCTAAGTTGCCTTCAAATTTGGTCCTTAATGTCACTATAAAGAGAAGTAAGAGTGTTTTATCTCAACTTTTTCTTATCTCAACTTTTTTAGAAAATAAGATATAGCCCGTGCAGATTGTTTAGTTACCACATTTCACAGATTTCTTATATTAAGCAGTCTAGAGATAATTTGATGTTGATTATGGGCTTTTATTATGTATCCTAAGCACTTAGCTCAAAACACTTAAAAAAGGTAAAGCAAAAGTTCTCACCACAGAAATGAAAAATATTTTATTACTTTAAAATTGATGAATTCTGAAAGAACAATCTTTGAGAATTTTATTCGCAATTAGTGAGAAAAGACCATGAATTAGAAATAAGGAAATTCCTTTAATTAGTCATAGTTTTGCAAGCAAATACATGTATTGACCCTGATTAATTTACCGTCAACAGCGACTATATATTGTACATGGACTAATTTTAGTTTTGTTTGTAGTGATCATTATTTAGTGGCACTTGTATTTTCATTCACATTTCATATGTCCTCTGATGGCAATTTAACTTTAGCTGGGTTTACCAGTAAGGTGTACCCATTTCATTTTTAAGTGTTGCACCTTCTTGGCTGTCTTTTCCCTCTTAATATTTTATCATTTTTAAAACATTTTTAATATCGAATGTAATACAAAGTGTGACTTTTGATTCTTTACTGCGTGGTTTTACATTGACTTTACATTAGCTTTCCCCTTAAAATTCACCTCTGATTCTCTAAGAAAAGAATTTATAACATAACATGGCTTTGTAGTTGTAACAAATGTCATTTTCTAGAATGAATATAACTCTGGTTTTCTTTGGGATGAGAACTTTTTTTGGTTGAAGGGATGTGTGTGGTTCTCCTTTTTGTGTATCATAATTGATACCCTTTACATAGAACAATGATTTATATATTTGAAGATACTGGTGATCATTTGGTTGTCATGATCATTCGTTTTATGATCATTAAAATGAATGATCATAGTTAAATTCATTATATTATCATTATCATTATATTATATTATCAATTATATCAATATATCAATTATATTATCATTATAATATTATCATTAGTTAATATTATATCTATAGATAATAGTCCCTAATCAAAAAAATTTTATAAACCAGCATGTTCTATTTTAAGTATTTATAGGCCATTCTTGTTTTCATCTAAATGCTAGTGAACCACAAGTAAATGTTGACAGTAGTGTTAATATTTATTGAAACAGTGAAAAATAGAATTTGAAATGGTTTATTATCACAAAATATCAAATACAGACTTTTGTATAATAAAGCATCTGGGCATGTGAGTTCTGTCTTAAGAATCCAGCTTTGAGAAAATCTGAGGTTTTGTTAAACTAATGTTACCTCATTGCATTGATGGTTACCAATATTAAAATACAAAATGGTGTTTTGGAGTAAGGATACTTTCTTCCTCATTAGCTTTTAAAATATGTCTGATTATTTCACTCCAGTATGAACAGCATGTATTAATGTTAAGTGTCATAGATGAGTATAATTTTCTTTCACCTTTTCTTTGGACAGAGGATGACCCAGTTTTCACTAGACAAGATAGCAATCGCAGTGAGAAAGAGACCATGCAGGTAGCACATGAACCAGAACCAGAATCAGGGTCTCAGCCTCGGCCTGCTGTATTATCTGGCTATTTTAAACAGTTTCAGAAGTCTTTACCACCACGATTCCAGCGGCAGCAGGTAACAATAAAAACATTTTATCTTGTACGTGTGTTTGAAAGGTTTATTGTTCAGTAGTATGAGAAATAATTTAACATAAAATTCAAAATACCCAAAACATACAAATTTCCTCTGAAAAGTTTGCCTCTTTTAAATTAGTAAAAGTTTGTTGATATGGGCTTTATACGTTCCTTTTTTTCTGCCTCATCTTCCTTTCTAGGAAATGGTTTCTTGCAGTAAAATCAATGAGTGATTAGTTGCTCAAGTATAAGGCAGAATGTCATAACTGAACCTGTGTTCTCTTGTCTTGCCATCTCTCACTGTCAAATGTGTTTTGAGTTCTTTTCCCTTAGGATTTCAAAAAAGTCTGTTTTCCAATATGATTGGTTGTATTAATTTATCACATGGAACTAAAGGCTCAAAATGTGAGATCCTGCCTATTTTTTCAGGAACAGATGAAGCAGCAGCAGTGGCAGCAGCAGCAACAGCAGGGTGTGCTTCCGCAGACGGTTCCTTCTCAGCCATCCGGCAGTGCTGTCCCTCCACCACCACACAGACCTCTTTACCAGCCCATGCAGCCTCACCCCCAGCACTTGGCTTCCATGGGTTTTGATCCAAGGTGGCTCATGATGCAGTCATACATGGATCCTCGGATGATATCAGGTAGACCTGCCATGGATATTCCACCCATTCATCCTGGTAAGTTGAAATTGGCATTGTCTCCTGGCTTACTTGCAGTTGTGCAAGTTTAGAGTTTTTCATTTTCCCCACAATTTTAGTCTTACTTCCTTTGAGAGTGAAAATCTAGTAAGAACTTGTATAAGACTTCTTAGTCATAAAATGATATATCGTCTTTGAGCACAGAGTAGTTAAATTCCAGTTACTATACCAACAGTGTGGAAGACCAAAATACTGTACTTTCTGTTTTGTGAATATTACTTCAAAAATTTCAGATGGAAAAATTACTATCTTAGTTATAATATCTATTGTTTGCTGCATTGTTTTCATTCTTTCAGGTGTTTCAGCATTTTAATTTTATGCATATGTTATATATTACAGCTATTTTTTCTGTCATTTACCAGCCTACCACCTGAATTTCCTAATAGGTTAGCTAGAAACAAATAAAATAGCTGTGTTTATCAGAATAAATTCAGATAATCCAGCACCAAGATGGTACAGAGGAAAATTTAGAGGGGATAAAAATACAATCAAGAATTACATCTTGATTTTAAAATTTATACTGAAAAAATTTTTTAATTTATTTATATTAGTTGGAAACTAATTACTTTACAATATTGTAGTGGTTTTTGCCATACGTTGATATGAATCAGTCATGGGTTTACCTGTGTTTCCCATCCTGAACCCCTCTCCCACCTCCTTCCCCATCCCATCCCTCTGGGTCATCCCAGTGCACCAGCCCTGAGCACCCTGTCTCGTGCATCAAACTTGGACTGGCGATCTGTTTCATATAGAATAGCATTGAAACATGTATATTATCATATATGAAAACTTTAAATTTAAGAGACATAATGTATGGCATACTGATCAACTAATTAAATTAATAGAATTTTCTATGGGAAATGTTTTTCTGAAAATTCATCACTTGGTGGTAATTCTCAAAATGTTCAACATGCACAGAGTCGTGATACTTATTATCTGATTTTTATAGGCATTATCTTTTCTTTCCTTTAAAGTAAAATAGACTGTTCTTATGGTTTTGCTTGTGTTGCTTCCTGGATTTTTAAATCTATTTATTTAACAGCAACAATAAAAATCTCATTCACAGAAAAATTCAATTTTCACTGATGATTTTTTGAGTTAATCAGTTTTACTTGCCAAAAGTATTTCTTTAAATATAGAGATGTCCAAATAGTAATTAAGTATTAATCTGGATACTGTATTAACCTGGATACCGTGTCTATAATGATTCTGTTTCCTTTGTTTTCTCCCTGCACTCTGATCTTTTTGTGATCTTTTGTGTAGGAATGATTCCTCCTAAGCCACTAATGAGACGAGATCAGATGGAAGGGTCACCAAACAATTCTGAGTCATTTGAGCATTTGGCTCGCTCTGCAAGAGATCATGCGATTTCGCTCTCTGAGCCTCGAATGATGTGGGGGTCAGATCCCTATCCTCATACTGAGCCTCAGCAGGCCACCACTCCCAAGGCAGCAGAAGAACCTGAGGATGTAAGGTAATTATTAAAGTCATTAGCAAGCCAATAGAATATTGTGGGGAAATGAAAACTATGTAGACTCCCTGGAGATCATTCTGACTTAGGACTGAGCCACAGATCTGATTTTCTACCATTTAATATGCCTTATTTCATTCTAGGATGTATTTTCCTTTGCCCAGCATTTAGTATTAATTGATTAGGGCATTTTGCGACATAGTTCTTTCTGTACCCTTATTTAAATACTGAAATTTAGTGGTAGCTGTCAAAATTGTCAAGATTCTCCTGTACTTGACATATAGTCTGGCTAAAGTGTTGATATAATTCTTCCACTTATTGAGAAATGTTAGACATTTAATTATCAATGTCTTATGGAAGTTTTCTAAGGTCAAGTTAAGGGTAAACACTAATTTACTGTTACTTTGAAGTATCAGACAATTGGTGATCTTCAGTAATTTATAATGATAAGTTTGAGCTTTTGCCCTTTTAAGGAATTTGTTTTATGATGTTTTAAAATTCTGATTCATTGGGAAAGATGGACCTACTCTAGTGTACTCTGGTTATAAGTGAAAATTACCAGTTTTGATAGATAAAGCTTTCACATAAGCATGGTCTAAACTTCTTTTTCTCAAGGACTGAGTTTCATTTCTTTTTAATTGAGGGGAGTAGAAACATAACACAATATCTACCCTCCTGTCAAATTTTTAAGTATATAGGACAGTGTTGTTAACTGTAAGCATAACATTGTATAATGGATCTCTAACTTTTTCATCTTGCACAACCAAAATTTTTTACCCATTTCATCACAACTCATTTTCCCCTTCCTCCTACTCCCTGGTAATTACTTCTTTATGGACTAGTTTTATTATATTAATAGTTTATAGTTTTATTATATTAATAGTTTGTATAAGTGGGATCATACAGTATTTGTTCTTCTGTGACTGGTTTATTTCATTTAGTGTAATATCCTCATCTATGATGTAGCATATAGCAGGATTTTCTTTCTTTAAACAACATGCTGTTGTATGCATATACATGTTCTTAACCCATTCATCTGCAGTAGACATTTGGGTTGTTTCTATCTCTTGGCTCTTACGAATAATGTTGCACTGAACTTTTTGTAGAGACATAAGGTTCTTTATGATTAGGACCCATTTTTGTTTTTAAATTGGAGGGATTATTTTGCTGTACATGTACATATGAAAAAGATTTTTGCTGTGATGGCTATTAATTCTTTGAATTCTCATTATCATAGGCCTGAAGCTCCATTGGATCAGGAACAGATAACTGCTGCCTATCCTGTAGAACATGGTCAGTTAGAGGTTCATCCAAAACCAGACTTTGTCAGAGAATCAAGTGAGACAGACGTACAGAAGTTTTTAAGCAGATCAGTGGAAGACATTAGACCTCGTCATACTGACACAAATAGTCAGTCTACTTGTTTTGATGTACCTGATCAAAAGACTATAACCACTCCTCAAGAAGAGCGAATTTCAGCGGGAGAAAGTCAGCCTGCCAGGAAAAGAAGTGTTTGCCATGGATCTAACCATACTCAAAAATCAGAGGAGCTGAGGAATGAGCCATCTGCAAACATTCCTAAAGTAACTAGCAGAGGTATTGATTCAAAAGAACCAGCAGAAAGGCCAGAGGAAAAACCAAAAAAAGAGGGCTTTATCCGATCTTCTGATGGACCAAAACCTGAGAAATTGTATAAATCTAAATCGGAAACTCGTTGGGGCCCAAGGCCTAGCTCCAACAGAAGAGAAGAAGGTAACGACAGGCCTGTGAGAAGATCAGGTCCTATTAAAAAACCTATACTTAGAGATATGAAAGAAGAACGGGAGCAAAGGAAGGAGAAAGAAGGAGAAAAGGGAGAAAAGGTCACTGAAAAAGTGGTGAAACCTGAAAAGACAGAAAAGAAAGAACCTCTTCCTCCACCACCCGCACCACCTGCAGCACCAGTTCAGCCACAGTCGGTTCCACCACAACCTCAACCAGAACCAGAGAAGCTTCCTTCAGTAGAAACTTCGCCTTCAACTTTGGTACAAAAGCCACCTCAAGATACCGAGAAGCCTTTGGAATCTGTAAGTAGTGTTGAGGTAGAGCCTGCAGTTAAAACCGTAAACCAACAAGCTGTCACAGCACCAATAGTCAAGGAAGAAAAGCAGCCTGAGAAAGTCATCAGCAAAGACCTTGTTACAGAGAGAACTCGACCAGATTCAAGACCAACAGCTAAAAAAGAATCCACTTTACCCCCTAGGACCTACTGGAAAGAAGCTAGAGAGAGAGATTGGTTTCCAGATCAGGGATACAGAGGTCGAGGCCGAGGTGAATATTACTCCAGAGGGCGAAGCTACAGAGGCTCTTATGGAGGACGCGGCAGGGGCGGCAGAGGGCACACTCGAGATTATCCTCAGTACAGAGACAGCAAGCCACGAGCAGAGCACGTGGCCCCAGGGCCCCTCAGGCAGCGGGAAGAAAGTGAAACACGGAGTGAGAGCTCGGACTTTGAAGTTGTTCCCAAAAGAAGACGACAGCGAGGTTCAGAGACTGACACAGACAGTGAAATTCATGAAAGTGCAAGTGACAAGGATAGTTTAAGCAAAAGTAAGCTTCCCAAAAGAGAGGAACGGCCTGAAAGCAAAAAACCTATAAAGCCTCAGTCTTCTTTCAAGCCTGAAAATCATGTCCGAATAGATAACAGACCTCTAGAAAAATCTTTTGTAAGGGATGATGATAAATCTAAACCAGGCTTCCTTCCTAAAGGAGAGCCTACAAGGCGAGGCAGAGGGGGAACATTCAGACGTGGTGGAAGAGATCCTGGAGGTCGCCCATCACGCCCTTCTACCTTACGAAGACCTGCTTATCGGGATAATCAGTGGAACCCAAGGCAGACAGAAGCTCCTAAACCAGACATTGGGGAGCCACCAAGGAGACACGAGCAGTTTATCCCTATCCCAGCAGATAAACGGCCTCCAAAATTTGAACGAAAATTTGACCCAGCTAGAGAGAGGCCCCGAAGGCAGCGTCCTACGCGACCACCAAGGCAAGATAAACCTCCCCGATTTAGACGACTAAGGGAGAGGGAGGCTGCTTCAAAAACCAATGAGGTGGCAGTGCCCACAAATGGCACAGTTAATAATGTGGTTCAGGAACCAGTTAACACTGCTGGGGATATTTCTGGGAATAAGACACCGGACTTATCTAACCAGAACTCTTCAGATCAGGCAAATGAAGAATGGGAAACAGCCTCTGAAAGCAGTGATTTCAATGAGAGGCGTGAGAGGGATGAAAAAAAAAATGCTGATTTGAATGCTCAAGTGGTGGTAAAGACGGGAGAGAATGTTGTACCTCCAAAGAGGGAAATAGCAAAGAGAAGTTTTTCTAGTCAGCGACCTGGCATAGATCGCCAGAATCGGCGTGGTAACAATGGTCCACCCAAATCCGGAAGGAATTTCTCAGGTCCTAGGAATGAAAGGAGAAGTGGCCCACCATCAAAAGGTGGAAAGCGAGGGTGAGTATTTTATGTTACCTATAATTACTTTTGCATCTTTTGGCGGGGGCAGGCGGTGGGGGTCTGGGGTATGCTACTCAGCTTGTGGCATCTTAATTCCCCAGCCAGGAATTGAACCAAGGCCCTTGGCAGTGGAAGCTCAGGGTCCGCGAATGGCTGCTTTTGCACCTTTAGAGAAACTAAAAGTATACTTCTTGGTTGAACTATGCAAAGGCATCAGTCTATAGAGGATCAAGACAGTCTTCTCCTGTAGGTGGTTTTTTTTTTTTTCTATTCTAAAAGTGTAAGAGTGCTTGAGAAAGAGGTTGTTAGTGGATCACAGAAGTCCTTGCCTATTGTTCAGTTCAGTTCAGTCGCTCAGTTGTGTCCTACTCTTTGCGACCCCATGAATTGCAGCATCTCCCAAAAGAGTCCTGTTAGAAATTTGTAGCTTTGGGAAAATCAACACACCCAAGAACAGGACATATACAATGTCTTCCATTTGGTAGATCATCTTACTAATGATGAGTAGCCTGCCTTTCTTGATTTCTCTCTGGAAAACTGTGGTGCTCACAGGTGTCCTCTGGGACTTAAATTAGTATGTTGTAATCATATTCAGTCCCTCTGTACTGGTTTCTAGAGAGTGAATGTTGAAATTTAAGGATACATTATATTCCCTCTCAAGTTGCAAACCTACAGTAAACCATCTAGCTTACAGAGAGGCCTGGAAAGCAAAGTCCTACCCCACCACCAGGGCCACCAGTAACACAAATAGCATTTGGCCTGTTCTTTTTAAATATTAAAATGCTGATTATAGTAAATTATTTTTTAGTACTAAGAAAATTATAAAGTAGCATTATTTCTAGTTTTAAATCTAGGCTCTGGTACTTCTATTTGTATAAATTCTCTGCTTCATCACCAGTAAAATGAGGAGAAAGCAGCAGAACTTTAAAAATGTGTGACGATTCCGTGACATGAAATTTATGAAACAATGTAACACCTGGTATATAGTCAGCAACTATTATTATGGTGTGCCCATTTTTTAAAAAAACAAATTCCCAGATTTGCAGCCTGAGCTGATAAGAAATTTATACGGACAAAATATTATCTTAATCTGTATTGGTTAGATACACTTAGCATGTCAGGTTACCATATCAGTCAGTAAGAAATATTTTCACTTCCTGATAATGTAGAAAAAGTTCCAGGAAAGTAATACTACCAAGTTGTGTTAATTGAGTACCAGTTTAACACAGAATTTAAACCTCCCTTTAAAAGTCAAAAGAATAGGATAATATATATAGTTACATTAACAATGTAGTTGTTGACTATAACCAAGCTATTTGAATTTCAAGTAGTAATACTCAAGGTTTCAGCTACTTTAGCAAGTCTTTTGTACCATATACATGGTAGCAACTTGAACCTGCAGACATAGCAGTTATGGCTATAGATTAATGTTTTCTAAGTGTCACATTTAGAAGAAATGAATTCATAGTTCACATGTTTGAGATCATGGTTTTTGTCAGGCTCTTGATAAGCTTTTATCTTGAGTAATACTATAGATTGAGCTGAAAATGAATTGATAAGCCCATTTTTCATGATGTATGTTCTTGAAGTTTTTATAAAATGAACCCAGGAAAAGAATTTGTTAACAGGAAAAAACCCTGTAGAAATATTTTTGGTTTGTGAAGTGAATTGTTTCCATATTAAAACTGGTTTTTAAAATGTTTATATATATATATGTATGTGTGTGTATAAATCTGATTGAACTTTTAAAACAAAGACTTGTAAGCATAGAATTCTTTACACTTTTTTTTCATATACCGCCCTCTTGTGGAGAAGATCCACCCGTGAATACTTTGGACTAGCTTAGATCACAGAAGTTTTCTGCTATGAACAATGTCGATTAGCTTGTTTATAAACATAATGAACACAGTAAGAATAGACACAGTTAAGAACCTTCAGGGAATAATTAGAATTCTAGAATTTAATTGCTGGAAAGAACTCTTGAGGAGCTAGTCTTATTTCCTGTATTGGGAAGCTCCATCTTAGTAAAGTTGTACCCAACAATAATCACTAAGGCATTTCTATCCCACTGTTACTTCTTCTTAGATTGAACTTTAGAAACTGCCACTAAGGGCATTTTTCTTTTGATCAAGTATATGGAGACAGTGGGCTTCCCAGGTTGTTCAGTGGTAAAGAATTCACCTGCCAATGCAGGAGATGCAAGAGACACAGGTTTGATCCCTGGTTTGGGAAGTAGAAAATGGCAACCCACTCCAGTATCCTTGCCTGGAAAATTCCATGGACAGGTGAGCCTGGCGGGCTACAGTCTATGGAGTCAAAAAAGAGTCGGTTATGACTGAGCAGCTAAGCCACACGCCACACACACATGTGGAGCTAGTAATAAAATCTCAGATTATTGTTTTGTAGGCCATTTGATGACCAGTCGGCAGGCACAAGTGGTGCTGATCCTGTCAATGGCAGCTCTGCACACCATCAAGAAGGAGCACCTAATGGTACAGGACAAAAGAACTCCAAAGATTCTACTGGGAAAAAAAGAGAAGACCCCAAACCAGGCCCTAAGAAACCCAAAGAGAAAGTGGATGCGTTGTCACAGTTTGATCTCAACAACTATGCAAGTGCGTTTCAGATCACCTTTGTCTGTCTGTCTGTTGTCTGTCTGTCCATCTGTTACATTTAAGTAGATACTATAAATAAATAAGTCATCAAAAAAAGAAAGTTGGACTTCAAGGTAGACATAGAGACTGATGATGAATCACAGATAGAGCTCTAACTGAAATAACACCTTTTACCATACCTGTGAGTGCTCGATAAAATTCTAGTTAAAAATAATCCACAGTTTCACTTTTCTTAAGAAAGTAAATTAACCACTCTTCCTTGCTAAACGGATGTGGGGGGACACACAGAAATTCAAATGAAGATGCTTTGTATATATGCTGTGTTTGAAAAGAGAGAAGTGTTAACCTCAATGAATTATGACCTTGAGAAAATTGGTATCTAAGATACGGTAAACACAGAATAAATAATAGGATGGGAGGTAGTGTTGCTGTAGATAAATACTTTCAGAAAGCCATGGAGTGATGGGATGTCAAATGTGAAGGATAACACAGCCAGAAGGAAATGCATGATGAAGACGTTAACAAGGAATCTCTAAGAGTAGACACTTACACAGACGAATATTGGTATTTCCCATTCATTCAGATGAGACTTAAGCTCAAAATACTAAGTAAGATTGAGACTAGATAGTAGTAATGGGAAACTGGTTAGGTACTGTTGTTGTTGCATATTAGAGATGTTGATAAGAGTTTTCTTTCATCTAGTTAATGGTTGTTTATACATATTCAATTTGATTCAGGCCCAGGACCTTGACATTATTATTTATAGACCAGCTATTTTCAAAACGGGGTCTTTAGACCATCATCATCACCTGGAAGTTTGTGAGAAAAACAAAATCTTAGGCCCTACCCCAGGTCTACTGAATCAGAAACTCTTTGCATGTGAAGCAATCTGTGTTTTAACAAGTTCTCCAGGGGATTCTAATTCCATTGCACACAAACTTGAGAGCGAATTCTGGACTATCATTTTAGGATTCGTGTGGAAAAGAAAGAATCATAACTGTATGTTTTAAGAATGTTTAGATTCTTTAGAACTGTGGTTCTTAACAGGGATGATTCTGTACCCTAGGGGCATATGACAATTTCTAGAGACATTTTTGGTGTTGCAGCTGGTGACTAGATGTTACTGGCATTTGTATATTTATATATATGTATATATTTGTCAGCCTCAGGTTTTAGCTACAGCACGTGGGCTTCTCTCAGGTTGTGGTGCACGGTCTCTAGAGCTCGAGGTCTCAGTAGTTGGTGGTACACAGGCTTAGTTGCTCCTTGACCTGTGGGATATTAGTTCTCTGACCAGGGATTGAACCACGTCCCCTGCACTGGAAGGTGGATTCTTAACCACTGGGCCTCCAGAAAAGTCACCTACTGACATATTCGTGGGTTTAGGCCCAGAAATGCTGCTAAATGTTTTATAGTGCACAGAACAGCTAACTCACAATGTTAACAGGCTAAAGTTAGAAAGCTTTGATTTAAAGTAAATTCATAGGAAATTTGGATGCTTGTGTGGTCCATGAGAAGAGAGACTAGCATCCATCTAGACATCACATTTGGAAAATGACAAGTGAAGATAACAGAAGTCCACAGAACATGGCAGATTTGTCTTCTCAAATATTTGTTTACTAGTTTTTCCAAACAACTTCTGGAATATATTTGCAAAGTATTATTAAGACAATATAAAAAGGTAAGTATTGTTTCTGAATTTATAATGAAAATTGAGCTATTAGTTTTAACTTGTTGAAGTTTTGTGTTTGTTTTTTTTTTTTTACAACATTTAAAAAATTATTTTTGGCTGTGCTGTGTCTTCATTGCTACAAACACCAGCTTCTCATTGTGATGGCTTCTCATATTGCAGAGCACAGCCTCTAGGCACACGGCTTTAGTAGTTGTGGGGCACTAGTTTAGTTGCCCCACGACATGTGGAATCTTCCTGGACCAAGGATCAAACACGTGTGCCCTGCCTTGGCAGGCGACCTCTCAGCCACTGGACCACCAGAGAAGTCCTTTAATTAATTTTGAGTGATCTTTAGGTTCTTTAAAATAATCTAAATTTCCTAAAATTAGTTCCAAATGTTACATAGCACCAGACAAGAACGTGGTGTTGATCACAAAGTATTGTTCTCATGTCCATAAATGCTTTACACAGTTGAGTGAACTATTCAAAAGGTTTATAAAGGAGCTCTTAGGCAAGAAAATGAAAATAATTAGTGATGGTATGACTATGAGGACAAGCTTTACACACACTTTCTAGTTTAAGTGAAAAACCAAGACAAATTTAGAATTATGAAGAGGTCTCTTTGAGTGCATAACACCCTTTGAAATGTTGAACTAAAACCTTGCATTGAGGTAAGCATATGCTCTGTTTTACACAGTTAATTTCATAAAGGATTTAAAACACAAATAGAAGTGCCACAGATAAATCAGAATCAATGTTTTTCCTTTTAAATCAGATTTTTGTTAAACAGACTAACAGTAATAGGTTTGTAAAGAGTGAAAGCCAATCTTAGTATTTTTTTCCCCTGTCAGTATTTCTATGAATGTGAATTTTTAGCTATTTAAAAAGAACTGTTTGCAGGTAGATTCCCTTTGGTCTACTCTGGGTCATATTCTCTTGGCAACCCCCGCAAGTTATCACCGTTCTGAATTGTATGTATATCATTGCCAAGCAATTTTTAGTTACGTGTTCCCCAATCACAACATAGTATAGGACTTTATGGTGCAGTGGATAGGAATCTGCCTGCCAGTGCAGAGAACTTGGGTTCAATCCCTGGTCTGGAAAAATCCGACATGCCCTGGAGCAACTAAGCCCATGCACAACAACTACTGAAGCCCTCATAGGGCCTGTGCTCCACAACCAAAGAACAGCGCCGGTTCTCCATAGCGAGAGAAAGCCCACACACAGCAACAAAAGACCTAGTGCAACCAAAAAATTACAATAAATTCATTAATTATATTAAAAAAGAATCCCTGCTTTAAAAAACCCCATATATTTATATTGTTTGCAAAATTAATTTATTTGAATTGCCTCACCCGTTTCTTAAATTCATTGTGTAAGCTTTATACCTGCAACCCAAAATCATATCACCTGGACTGTTTTTATTTTTCTTTTAAATGTTAATGGGTCTAAATTTCTTATACTGACTAGAATGTATAGGGTAATTTAACAAGGTAGAATAATTGTTCGGAGAAGGCAATGGCACCCCACTCC
Source organism: Bos mutus (assembly GCF_027580195.1). Classification (NCBI taxonomy): domain Eukaryota; kingdom Metazoa; phylum Chordata; class Mammalia; order Artiodactyla; family Bovidae; genus Bos; species Bos mutus. The sequence goes on along the minus strand of NC_091632.1, from coordinate 47,033,795 downwards.
GGTACTCCTGCCTGGAGAATCCCATGGACGGAGGAGCCTGGAAGGCTGCGGTCCATGGGGTCGCTGAGGGTTGGGCACGACTGAGCGACTTCACTTTCATTTTTCACTTTCATGCATTGGAGAAGGAAATGGCAACCCACTCCAGTGGTCTTGCCTGGAGAATCCCAGGGACGGGGGAGCCTGGTGGGCTGCCGTCTATGGGGTCGCACAGAGTCGGACACGACTGAAGTGACTTAGCCATAGCAGCAAAATAATTCTTAGACAATGCATTGAAAGTGTATCTTAAATTGTTCTTCTGCTGTACATACATTATGATATATGTACATCTATATCACTTTACATTCCCATGGAACTTTAACATATTTCATGTTTTTAACAGCTCCACATTGTAGACAATAGTCTACATAAACTAAAGGCATTAAGAATCAAAAGAGCAGCTTGGCTTGTCAGTAGCATGTTGTTAGCAAATCAGCCTCTTAGAGCTTATTGCGTCCTTTGAAAAGGGGAAACAATAGTAATGCCCACTTCTTAGAATGGTTAGATGCAAATAAGATAAAAGTGCTAACATAGCTCTTCATAGCACGATACACATCTTGAGACCAGGAGAGGTAAAGTGATTTGACTATAAGATAAAAGACTTTTGATTTTTCTTTTTTTTCTTTTTTAAAAAAAAGGCATTACCACTTCATTGCTTAAGGGAAAAAAAGATGTATACCATTCATAGCAGGTAGTTTTAGGGCTTGATTTATCTATGAAACCTTCAAATTTTAGTAATGGCTATTTTATGGTGTGGGAAATGGGTTATTTTATGAATTATAAGTATTGGATTTTTGCCTTTTTTATTTTTAATCATTATTGGAATAAACGTTTCTGTTTTATCTTTTCAATTGAAAAAAATTTCACTTTAAATCTTATTCTATTCCTATAGGTGTTGTTATAATTGATGACCATCCTGAAGTAACAGTAGTTGAAGACCCCCAGTCAAATTTGAATGATGATGGTTTTACTGAAGTGGTATCTAAAAAACAGCAGAAGCGTTTACAGGATGAAGAACGCCGAAAGAAGGAAGAACAAATAATACAGGTTTAGTGTTTCAGTTTGTTGCTGCTAATTTGGATTATTGCCCAAAATATACTAGGAAATGGTTGAGGTTTCTTCCCACCTTTAAGGTCAGGGCTGTATTTATTATTCAAGTGCTGAGAATGACCTGATTTTTCACAACTTTAAACTGTTTTTAACCGCAGTGAGATCAGTTTTAAATAAAATGTAATTACTGTATCTCACTATCTGCCTTAGAGAAGATCATCTTCATTTCAGAGCAACGTATTTGCCCCATCTTACTTCATTGCAGTGTTAAAAGTTTTTAAATCATGGAAATCTAATGAACACAACTGCCATGATCTCTAATAACTTGCAGATTCATGACCTAAACCAATTTCTCTTATAATCTAAATTAGTTTATTTAAATGCATAGTATGAATCACAGTAAGTTAAATTTTTCTTTTTATCGACTCATACACCCATTTTGCTAAATGCTGAACTAGTATAAACATAAATAGAGCACGTGGGTCACAGTGATAAAGAGCCCTAATAGATTAGAAAGTTCTAAAACAGGAAGCACTGTAAAAATCCTATCTGTGTGATAATATTGAGTTTAATTGAGCATAGTCCTCGAACTAGATATTTTCCGAAGTCATTTATTGTTACTGTGTTTTAAGAAGGTAAATTAGTGCATACATTCTATATAGCATAACACCCACCAACACTCTCAGAATTAATGTTTTTGTGGCAAACATCAGTTGAGTGGAACCAATAATTTTTTGTCAGGTAGAGTCCGATTTTGCTGCCAAATGAAATTAGTGCAAATTTACTTAATTTCTTTAATTTCAGAATTGTGAAAAGAGCTTGTGGACCTGTGTATCAAGAATATACGTTTTTTCCCCTATAGCATATTGGCTTCTCATAATTTAAAATCTCATTAGCAACCTTGATGTTTTTATTTTATTGAGTAGGTATTTTGTAAAGGAACTAAATTAGCAGTAGGTAACTTTGTTGGAAGATCTGTTCATGAACATTTCAGCAATGTTATTGACACAAATGATTCCTGCAAATTTTTTAAGGTCTGGAATAAAAAGAATGCAAATGAAAAGGGAAGAAATCAGACTTCTAAGCTCCCACCAAGATTTGCCAAAAAACAGGCTACAGGAACCCAGCAAGTACAGCCTCCAGCTTCAGCTCTAACCTCAGCTCCGGGTCCAGGGTCAACTTCAGCTCCAGTTCCAGCCACAACCCCAGCTCCAGTTCCAGCCTCAACCCCAGCTCCCCTTCTAGCATCACCCGTAGCTTCTGTTCCAGCCCCTACTACAGTCCCAGTCTTAACCTCCACCTCAGCTCCACTCCCAGCCTTAGCCTCAGCCTCAGTTCCAGTTCCAGCCTCCACCCCAACTACAGCAATAGCCTCTTCTCCAGCTCCGGCTCCAACCCCAATCCTCGCCTCAGCTTCCTCTCCAGCCTCTGTCCCCATTCTTACCTCAGCCTCAATTCCCATCCTTGCTTCAGCCCTAGCACCAGCTTCAGCTCCACCTCCAGCCATCTCAGCCGCAGCTGTCCCTGCCTCAGCCCCGACAGCCCCAACCTCAGCCCCAGCCTCAGCCCCAACCCCCACCCTAGTCCAAGTCCCAGTCCCAGCTCCCACTGCCCCAGGTCAGACGCAGGGACAGACTCACAAACCAGTCCAAAGTCCACTACAGACTACAACACAATCTTCGAAACAGCCACCTCCTTCAATTAGACTACCTTCAGCTCAGACACCTAATGGCACAGATTATGTAGCCACAGGAAAACCCATCCAGACCTCTCAGTCACATGGCACTCTTACAGCTGAATTATGGGAGAACAAGGTGGCCCCACCAGCTGTGCTGAATGACATTTCTAAGAAATGTAAGTGTGCAACAGAGAAGTGAGGGGTGGGGAATGGTGTGGGAATTGAGAGTTTGTTTTCAATTTTATTTATAAACTCACGGGTTTTTTTCTAGCCATCTCTTTTTTTATTAGTAGGAAGCAATAACAGTAATCTGTAATCTTAGCTTCCTTTCTTAAAACCTTTATTTCTAAGTCAAGTGTGTTAAACTTTTAACAGCCATATTTTATGGACACAACTTTTTGTTGATAAAACAATGTACAGTTTTTTGGGGGAATCATTTATTTTGGTGTGCAAGAATCTCTTTAAATACCATGTGAAAAGTCACTTTTTTATGGTCTAGCTACCATTAAAAAAAGAAAGGGTTAAATGGATCATGAATTATTAACCTCTAAATTTTAATGGTCGTATTTCCTGTGACTTCTTTTCAGTAGGTCCCATTAGTCCACCACAGCCACCTTCTGTCAGTGCGTGGAATAAGCCCCTAACATCATTTGGATCAGCTACTTCATCAGAGGTAGGAGCAGATTTAGTAATGGCTTTTGTGGGGCTATTGTGGCAGTTTCCTTAAAACAGTTACTCAAACTTTGGCCTGTATCAGAATCACTTGGAGAGCTTAATTCCTGATTCTTAGTCTGCAAAAAACACCTTCCACTAATCTTGTATTTTAGATTCAGTTTCAGTGTGACCTCTTAAGGACCTTTTTCTAAGTGATTTAACCATATTTTAATTGTTGCATATCTTTTATCTAAACTTGTTACTTATTTTCTTTATCCATTATAGTGCAGATTCTGCAAGTTAGATTGGTAGTGTCTGCCTAGATCAGTGCCTAGCACAAACAAGGTGTTACATAAATTAGAAGTTTAAATGATAATTCCTAGGGTGTGTGCACTCCATTACCAATCACGAAGTGCTTTCATGTATATTAATTTTTGTTTTCAGAGCAGAAGTGGGTGACACTGGAATTCCTGTCTTTTTTCTGCTCCTCCATTAATTTATTCATCTATTTGTTGCTGTATTTGTTTACATTTTTTTTAATGATTTTTTACATTTAAGTTGAGGGTGTGATTTGTCCTACAGTTCAGGGCAATTAAAGCCAGAACTTTAAAACTTAAGTCTTGCCCTAGTTTTTATTTTATCAGTTGTTTTCTAATACAGATCAGTAGTAGTTAAAGGAATGCTGCTGCTGCTGCTGCTAAGTTGCTTCAGTCATGTCCGACTCTGTGCGACCCCATAGACGGCAGCCCACCAGGCCCCGCCGTCCCTGGGATTCTCCAGGCAAGAACACTGGAGTGGGTTGCCATTTCCTCCTCCAATGCATGAAAGTGAAAAGTGAAAGTCAAGTCGCTCAGTCGTGTCCGACTCTTAGCAACTCCATGGACTGCAGCCTACCAGGCTCCTCTGTCCATGGGATTTTCCAGGCAAGAGTACTGGAGTGGGGTGCCATTGCCTTCTCCCAGTTAAAGGAATACTTTCTTAAATTTAACCAATGTCAGTTATGGGACTTTTCAGATGGCGCTATAGTAAATAACTTGCCTTCCAATGCAGGAGATATAAGAGACACGGGCTCAGTCTCTGGGTCGGAAGGATCCCCTGGAAAAGGCCATGGCAACCCACTCCAATATTCTTGCCTGGAGAATTCCATGGACAGAGGAGCCTGGTGGGTTATAGTCCATGGGGTTGCAAAGAGTTGGACATGACTGAAGTGACTAGCATGCATGCATTATCAATTAATCTCAATTAGATGTAGATTGCTTTAAACCTTCTGTTGTACTTTTAAAATTTGTAGTATTACATAAATCATTCAGTCAAATTTGAACTCTACTTTGAAGCAAGTTTTTAAATGTTCTTTTACTAGGGAACAAAGAATAGTCAAGAAAGTGGAGTTGAAATTGGAATTGACACAATTCAGTTTGGTGCTCCAGCTTCAAATGGGAATGAAAATGAAATTGTTCCTGTGCTTTCGGAAAAAACTACCGACAAAATATCTGAACCTAAAGAACAACGGCAGAAGCAACCACGGGCAGGCCCTATCAAAGCCCAGAAGGTAAATACTGTTCGTGTTCCAGATACAATTGTATGAAAGCCACTAACATATAAGGAGAATAAATAGGTTTTTTAATTGGATTTAATTTCAGTGAAATGTCTTTGATCATGACGTGTTTTTGTCATAAATGTTGAATTTAGCTTCCAGATTTGAGTCCAGTTGAAAACAAAGAACATAAACCTGGTCCTATTGGAAAGGAACGTTCATTAAAAAATAGAAAAGTAAAAGATGCCCAACAGGTGGAGCCAGAAGGACAAGAGAAACCAAGTCCTGCTACAGTCAGAAGTACAGATCCTGTGACAACAAAGGAAACCAAAGCAGTTTCAGAAATGTCTACTGAAATAGGAACAATGATCTCAGTTTCATCCACAGAATATGGTACTAATGTGAAGGTAAGCAACAGGCAGTGATTACCAATTCAGTTGATGCAAGCCAGGTCTAACATGAATGGGGAAAACAGCAGCAACATACTTTTGGTTTTTTTTGGTTGAGGCATATAATTCTGTAGCTTATGTGGGTTATTATTTCTACAGAGATTTTATTTCATGGTGTGCATATGTGATCTAAAATTCCTTACAGTAAATTATTTCTTTCTGTGGAAACTAACTCTTAATTCTGGACTACTGAGTAGTTTAAAGTGAAAAAATATTTACACAAGACTAGAATGCTTTTTTGGAGAAAGCAATGGAAAATCCCATGGACAGAGGAGTCTGGTAGGCTGCAGTCCATGGGGTCGCTAAGAGTCGGACATGACTGAGTGACTTCACTTTCACTTTTCACTTTCATCATTGGAGAGGGAAATGGCAACCCACTCCAGTGTTCTTGCCTGGAGAATCCCAGGGATGGGGGAGCCTGGTGGGCTGCTATCTATGGGGTCGCACAGAGTCGGACACGACTGAAGCGACTTAGCAGCAGCAGCAGAATGCTTTTAAGTAAGTTTATAGACTTTGAAAGAATTGCTGCATATTTCTTTTTATTTTGTTAATAGAGTTATAATGGACCCCCTCCTTATCTTGCACACTAATGAGATTCTGAGGTTAGGAAATAACATTAACTTAGTAACTCTGGGTACTAAGAAAAGGAAAAGGAAATGGCAACCCCCTCCAGTACTCTTGCCTGGAAAATTCCATGGACGGAGGAGCCTGGTAGGTTACAGTCTATGGGGTCGCAAAGAGTTGGACACAATTGAGCGACTTCACAAGCCAAAGTAACTCCAGTATAGCCAGTTTTCTTCCAGAGTTGGAACAAGTCTGTTTCATTGGTTGAGCACCAGAGGAATGACTGACTTGCATTTAGGGTCTACATTGAATGGAAAAATGCATGTCTTTAAAAATACTCATTAAGGCAAGATAACACTGAGTGACTTATGGGGACTGACACTTGTGGGAGTTTTCTATCTGCCATTTGGTGTTCACTCTGGAACATATGCTCACTGAAAAGAAAGATGGATGGAACCTTTTATGTTACTTGAATATTCTTCTCTTTTTAATTGCCGTGCAACTTAGTTCATGGAGGTGAAAAGCTCATGTGATCTGACTCTACCATGTTTAAAGGAGAGATTCATGATGATAAACACGGAGTTTATCCTAAAATCTAATTATGACAACTAAGATCTTGACATTCATTATCCATGTTTTATTTTGAAGAAAACAAAAAATCAGTAGTTGAAAGTAAGCTATAGATTTGAGTATAAGAACCACACAGAGTTATTTTAGAAATCCACAGAAATAAATATTTGGTACTGTTGACAGCCTCCTATATTGCAGTATATATTTTAAATTTATAGGACTCTAGCAATGGTTGAAATGTGGTAGGTCCATGTTTGTTTTATCCCACTGTTGGTCTCTAAGATTTGAGTGTTAAGGTTTGGTATACTCTCCTGCTTTCTTCCAAAATAACTTTACAGCTGTTAGGCTGCCATTAGAAAGTGACTAACTCAATTTAAAACTTTTTTTTTTTCTCTCTCTTACAACTCCACAGGAGTCTGTAACAGACTATACTACACCTTCTTCCTCTCTGCCTAACACTGTGGCTACTAATAATGCAAAGATGGAGGATACTTTGGTTAATAATGTAAGTAATCAACTGGAGATGTGGCAGGTTTGGATAGGAACCTGGCTATTGTTACCTAAGAGTTGGCAGTAAGTTTGTATTTGGGAGCACTGTAATGTAATTAGAGGAAATAGTCAAAGCTGAGTTCTTTTTCCCCTGAAAATCATCACTTTAATATCCAGGCTTGTGATGCTTAGGCTTGATTTCATATGTACTAATCCTGTTAACCTGGTTTTGGTAAAAAAATTTTATTCTTAGTTTTCACATTCTACTGATTCAGCATTTAATTTTGTTGGTAATTTTGTTCTTAAATGACACCTTTTTATAATGCTGTGAAAGGCCGTTCACTTAAAAAGACGATTATTACTGAAGATTTATGTGTTTCTTTTTTAATTTGAAAAATGGTACTAGACATTAACGACTTCATTCCTCTTGTGAAGGGTTTATCTTCATAAACCCTTGAATACTCTATTAAAAGATGACAGTCATATAAATCTGGCTCTCGCCTCCCAAAGCAACCATGTTATAATTTAAGAATCTGTTAAATATTGGTACAGTCCAGTACTTTGCCTAGTTCACAGACTGACAGGTGAAAAATGAGTAAGCGGAAAAAAAAAAGCATTTAGAAGTTACATGTGTGGCTCTTGTTTTGTAGAGCAGATATGGTAGAAATTTGGTCATCTGCTCTTTTTTAAATATAGTCCTCGATAAACAAAGGCTTTTCTTTAAAAAATAAAAATAATAATAATAATCTTTACAAATACATTTAGAGAGCTCTTAAAAGGCTTCAATTCTATAACTTTGAGAATAAAAACTCTCAATTATGTTTTATTACAATGTTTTTGCTATGTTTTCTGTTTTTGTCTTTAGTGTCAGGTATAGAGACTTTTAGGTGAAATGCATTAAGGATCATTTAATCCAACTTTTGTAGTCTGGCTGAAGGAAAAGGTATAGAAAGGAAGAAGTCACACATTTTGTCTTTGTGATAGGAGAGCACTTTTGGAGCTGATGAATGTAATTTGTCCAATTTCCTCTTCCCCTGACCTTTTGAGGAAAGGTTTATTTAACTTTCTGTAGGAAACAATGGAATACTAGGGAAGGGCAAAAAGGCTTGGTCAGTTTAATACCTAGTGTCACTATGTGGATTATCAAGTAATGATAACTGAAATTGAATCAGTAATGTTTCAGTAAGGTTTAATTATATTTGAATTGTGGTGTCTTTTCTCATTTTAGAAAAATATAGAATATGTTACCTTTTCCAGAGTTATTATGATGCCTTCTGCCAAACTACCCTTTTCTAAAAATTTAATTTATAAAATATGAATATGAAAGGAAAGATCATTAATCTCAAAACCCTTAAAACTCATTAAATATCTTCATGAACGTTTTAATGGTTTCCGTCTGATCTGCAGGGCTAATTAACATAGTGGCTTGTATACAGAGGACTATTGAAGGGAAGATGCCCCGTCTTGTGTATAAGTAAATAGTCTGTGTTTGATTTTTAGCAGTGTATTCAGAATGTATTTGAAAACAAGCTCAGTTTGGGTCAGGGAGCATTTATAAAAAGTCATCAGTGTAAAATGATTTCACAGTGTTGCTTATTTGTGCCAAGTTTGGTGGTGATTCTGAGCTTAATATAGTGTTAAAAACAAATTTTCTATATGTAGAAATTTTTAGGACTTTTTGAAATGTCGCTTTTTTATTCATTAGGCTAGGGGTTCCATTTTATGCATAGAACTGTGGTCTTTTTAAAAATTAAACTGGGGAATTTCTTGTCAATCCAATGGTTGGGACTCTGCACCTAGAGTGCATGAGTTTAATCTCTGGTCGGGGAGCTAGGATTCCCACAAGCCACTTGGCCTGTCTAAAAAATAAAAATTAAACTGAAAGATGGCGTATTTCTCTTGTTGAGGCTTAACACACTTTTTTTAAGGATCTTAACTGATTTATCAGTTGTAGTACCTAATATTACAGTTGTTTTGAATCTTGGATGATTCATATCCATTTAAATCTTGAAGATTTAAATGCAGGTGTTCTTTTTGATCATTATAGCGCAGCTGTTTTAAAGATTTATAAAATAATCTCCATTAGATTGCCCATAGTATCACAAAGTGATTATCTTAAACCCCTCCCCAGCATTTCATTTTATTTAAACAACTGACTGAACCATCAAAATCAGTCATGTAGTAGTACATAATAAAATCTTAAGATCCAGAGAATTAGAAGAAAAAAAGAGATAAAGGTAGCAAGTTTCCAATATCTCAAGTTTCTACTAAATAACAGTACTTATCACAGTTATGTATTGCTACCATAATTTGTTTAGTGTAACAAGGTGGAGGTGATAATTATAGCCTTTCCTCCTAACATTACTTTTATTCTTGAATCTAGTTATAAGTTAACTAGGTTGCTGTAGAGAGACTTTCTTATATTTACTCTATCATGTTAAATGCTTCATATAGAACCTGTGGGTTCTGTAAATGATAGAAATTATATTCCCTAGAGCTTTGCTTTACAAGGTATGGTCCAGGGACCAGCAGCATCAGCATTACCTGGGATCTTGTTGAAAGGCAGGATTTTGTGACTTCCCCAGACTAAGCGAGTCTGAATCTGCATTTCAACAAAAACCCCAAGTGTTTTGTATATACATTAAAATATAGGAGCATGGCCTTTAAGTTTATACCTTATATATGTGACAGATTCTTTTTCTGTCAGTGAAGTATAAATAAGCAGATAGTATTTCTTTTCAGAAGTTTGATCTAAGATGTCCATAGTTATCAATTAGTATAAATGCAATGTAAATTCAGTCAAATATTCCTGTTGGTTCTAGTGAAAATAACCTTAGAATACATTAGCATTATATTTAATGGGGCTTTTGCAGCAGACTTAGTTAGATTGTGATGTGTTGCCTACCTTTTCAGGTGCCCCTGCCCAGCACCCTCCCGCTCCCTAAGAGGGAGACTATACAACAGAGCTCCAGCCTCACTTCAGTTCCTCCCACTACTTTCAGCCTCACCTTCAAGGTATGTACAACATCCGCCTCTAAAGGTCCTTGATTGTTGCATGCAAGGGGACAGAAGTTAATACTCTTGGTGTTCATACTAGTTTAGTGCAATAATCAGCAATACTAAGCTGAGGAAATGGAGTGACGTCAAATTACACCTTAAAATTTTATTAGTTTTTAATACCACATAGTAGTAGCTTGATATATCTTCATATTTAAAATGAGGCCTATGCTTGTGAATTTTGTCTTAAAAATACAAGAGAACGTTTTATATTTGGTTTGTGTTGGGTTCCTCTTAGAGACTAATAGTTACTGGAAACATTAGTCATGCAGAAAGCAAGTAACCTGGTGTTGCATGTTTTGTTTTGTTTTGTTTTGTTTTATCATAAGTACCAATAATGGTTAAGAATGCTAGTTTTCTGTCTTTCCTGTAAGTCATGTGTGAATTGAATGAATGCAAAGTGGTAGTTCTAAAGATGTAATTGATTAAAACAAGTAATTTTTTATTTGATTTTTGTTGGATAATTATTGAATAAGAGTCCAAAAGAGATTTTACACAGCACATGCTTTTTGTTGTCAAGAAGTTTAGGCTTATTTTTTTTTTTAATCACCTATTACACTTAAAATCTTGAACTGTGCTACGTGTTACTAATACTCTTGTACAATAGTTATTTGAGACTATTTTATATCAGTTGTTCACCTCAAAAGTAGTCAGTGGTTAAAAAGAACAGATGTACAGATATGGAATTAAGTGAGGGTTATTTTTAGCTGCAGTTTATTTATCTCTTTGGTGCTATGTATTTATAGTTTTACAACCTGGGCCAGTATATCCTCTACTATAGCAGGACTTTGTCATGCTGCATTGGTTGCCAGTGAATCTTTTTGATGATGGTCAAGAGAGGAAGTAACTAAGTTGTTTTATAATGTGGTCAATGTTTGTTTCTAGACTCTTGGTGTTTGATTCTCCAGCCTCCTGACCACTTGTCCCCTTGACCCCCACACACATCTCTTTTTTTTTTTAATACCCCCAACTTCTTTTTAAGAAGCTGCCTAAATATAAGTTTGAGACAATAAAATTTTTACAAGACAACCACTTCTGCTTTGTGTCATCTCCATCTTTACCCAGTCCTTACTGTTTACTGCCAGTTCCTCCTACTCAAAGTCAAAGCTGTGGTTTTTTCAGTAGTCATGTATGGATGTGAGAGCTGGACTATAAAGAAAGCTGAGCACCGAAGAACTGATGCTTTTGAACTGTGGTGTTGGAGAAGACTCTTGAGAGTCCCTTGGACTGCAAGGAGATCCAACCAGTCCATCCTAAAGGAAATCAGTCCTGAATATTCATTGGAAGGACTGATAATGAAGCTGAAACTCCAATACTTTGGCCAACTGACGTGAAGAACCGACTCACTGGAAAAGACCCTGATGCTGGGAAAGATTTGAAGGCAGGAGGAGAAGGGGACAACAGAGGATGAGATGGTTGGATGGCATCACCGACATGATGAACATGAATTTGAGTAGGCTCCCGGAGTTGGTGGTAGATAGGAAGGCCTGGCGTGCTGCAGTCCATGGAGTCGCAAAAAGTAGGACAACGACTGAGCCACTGAACTGAACTGAACCTCATACTCAGCCTTTTTTTGTTTTTTTTCCCCTTGAATGACTGTCTCGACCTGTTTCATACTTATATCTTACATTTGATTTCTCAAATAAGCAAATATTATTAGTTATTCTTTAGGCTGGGTGTTGATTCTTCACATTGCCTTTCACTGCATGTTTTTAATACCCCCAAAAAATACAGTTGAATTACACTAAACTTAAATTGTATTAGCTTAAGACTTTTTCTAGTTTCTTTATTTTTATTTTTTTAGTGTAATTTTATTTTATACTGAAATATAGTTGATTTACAATGTTTTGTTAGTTTCAGATGTACAGTGAAATGATTCAGTTCTACATATGCATATATACATTATTTTTCAGGTATTTTTTCCTTATAGGTTATTACAGAATAGTGAGTAAAGTTCTCTGTGCTATACAGTAGGTCCTTGTTGATTTATCTGTGTTTACTTTTTTTTGTTAATGCCTCTCTTTATTTGAGAGATTTACAAAGTATGGAAATCTCTATTAATATTATATGGGTATTACTGACAATATATTTGTCAAAAGGAAAAATGAATATAGTTAAGAAATTATACTTTTTAGGTTCTTTGAATTTTTAAAATTAGAATCTAAATTTTCTTGCTGCTTAAGAAATGAAACTAATGTATATGGCCTAAATATTATGTAAAATTGGTAAGCTATAATTTATTTCCAATACAACAAAACTGGATATAAAAGGCATTGTAGTCTTTAAAATTGCTCTAAGTCATAAAATCTCAATACTAGCAAATTGCATTTTGTTGGACTTCTTAAGTGGTAGTGTGTGGGGCTTTTTTGCTTTTGTTTCTTACCCTCTTAAGACTTTTGTTTTAAAACACATTTGAAATCAGCAAGGTGACTGTGAGGAAAAGGAAAGAAGCAAACCTAAAAGTGTCTTATATTTTGAATTTGTAGTAGCGATATTGGCCATCAAGGTTAAATTGTATATAGTGTGTGTTTTAAGAGGGAAGTAGGGAGATACATAATATTTCTAAAATTATTAAAGTTAAAATCAGGTTGAAATTTTTATAAAGTTGGCACTTCAGGGACCTACAAACTTCCCAACAGTGGTATTTTAAAATCTTATTTGTGAACAGTGTTCTCATGGGGCTTACCTAGTGACTCAGATGGTAAAGAATCTATCTGCAATGTGGGAGACCCAGGGTTCGATCCCTCCTTGAGAACGATCCCCTGGAGAAGGAAATGGCAACCCACTCCATTATTCTTGCCTGGAAAATCCCATGGACAGAGGAGCCTGGTGGGCTACAGTCTGTCTGGTTGCAAAGAGTCAGATACAACTAACACGTACACATATAAGTCATTGCTGCTGAGTTTTGTAGATTATCTTGGAGTTTTCCTTTCCACTCAATATTTTGACTAGTAGAACAAGAAACTTTAAAATTTCTGTATCTGTTCCTTTCCTGTTCAATGAGCCGCAGAATAGCTGAGGATCTACATCTTTGCTCTCCAATTCAGTATCTACACACCACATGTAGTTACTAAGCACTTGAATGTGGCTAATCCAGGTTGAGGTGTGTGCTGTAAGTGTAAAAGGAAATAGATACTGGATTTGAAATGTTACTTTTTAAATTAAAACATCTCAATTTTTATATTGATTATAGGTTTTAATTATTATTGTAGATATATTGGGTTGAATGAAATATGTTACCAGAATTAGTTTTACCTCTTTATTTTTTAAAGTGTGGCTACTAGAAAATATAAAATTACATGTGGCTTACATTTATGTCTATTGCTGCTACTGCTGCTGCTAAGTTGCCTCAGTCGTGTCCAACTCTGTGCGACCCCATAGATGGCCTCCCACCAGGCTCCCCCATCCCTGGGATTCTCCAGGCAAGAACACTTGAGTGGGTTGCCATTTCCTTCTCCAATGCATGAAAGAGAAAAGTGAAAGTGAAGTCGCTCAGTCGTGTCCGACTCTTAGCGACCCCATGGACTGCAGCCTACCAGGCTCCTCCATCCATGGGATTTTCCAGGCAAGAGTACTGGAGTGGGGTGCCATTGCCTTCTCCATATGTCTGTTGAATAGCTGTAAATCGATCAAATAAGACCCATTTCTACTTTTTAAGAAACTAAGACTACAGGTAAAATCAGCACCCACAAATACAAATGGTGGCAGTCAGAACCTGAAATGCTGAATAGGATTTGGACATGAAACAAGAAATACTACTACTGTACCCAAGCCTAAAGCCTGCTGGTTACATTGCCTTTAAAGCACTGTGAACATAAAATAGCCAAACAGAAGATACATCTCACTTGCCATTCAAGAAATGTTGGCTTAAAGACTTAAAAAGAAAGAGTGGAGAGAATGGATATTTAATGGAGGACCTTTAATGTCTTGCTTACTAGAATCAGAGCCTTAAATCAGTCCGAAAGGACATGGTATTTCCGTTTCCTTATTCACTGGTAGGAATAGGGACTCCTACCAGTCCCAGTCATATTTAGATGATTAAAGCTGTCACTATACTTCACTGACCTGCTTGCCAGAGCGTTCAACAAACTCTGTAGAGACAAAATTAAAACCCATTGCAATTGAGTAAAGGAGTGGAGATAAAGGAGAAAATGAAAGGTTTAAAAGCCTTATGGTCCTAATCTGAAAGATTGTATTTGGAATACATTTATGTATATATATTTGTTTATATATGTGTATTAGTTCTGTGTTAGGATAATGATTTTTTTTTTTTTGGCTTTAAAAAATGTTCTTTTTGTTCCAGATGGAGTCTGCTCGCAAGGCATGGGAGAATTCTCCAAATGTAAGGGAAAAGGGGTCCCCAGTAACCTCTACAGCACCTCCAATTGCAAGCGGGGTCAGCAGTAGTGCGAGTGGACCAAGCACTGCTAATTACAGTTCGTTCTCAAGTGCATCAGTGCCGCAGATTCCTGTTGCTTCAGTCACTCCCACAACTTCACTGTCAGGTAGAAATCCTCATGTACCTTTTCTTTAACGATCTTAAATTATTTAAAATTTCTTTCAGATCTTTTCCTATTTACTCTCCCCAAAAATATAATCGTAAAAGATGTAAAATTGTACATGAGATAATTATCAGCTCTTTTATAAACTTCTTACCAGTTTGCCTTCTTCCCCCTCTCTTTACCCACTCCCAGTTGTAGCTTGGTAAATATTTAATGACGGCTTACTAAAGTACTTCAATTGATCTTCTCTTCTTCCCACCCCAGTTGTCAATACAGATACCTAGAAGTAATTGGTGGGAAATTTCCTGTCTTGTTCCTCTAAACTTTTTTATAAATTTTACCTTTTGATTTTTATTTAACTCATACAGCTAATTAGACCCATTCAGAAATAACACGGAATCACAAAGCTTTTAAGTTTTCTGTGGTCTGTATCTAATTTGAAGGAGCTCTTGGCCTAAGTCTATTGATTTGACATATTTTCTGGGAAAGAGTTACAGGGTAGAGACTTTCCAGTCTGTTATTTGAATAAATGATATCCATTGGCTTTGGTGTTTTGGGTTTTATGTTGTTTTTAAGGAGAGTCCATCAACACCCCAAGTTAGAAGATGTTTTTCTTAAATGTTTCACTAGAGTGTAATCCTTTATCTCATATGGGGCTTTATCATTCTTAAAGAACCAGAGATGTTTCTGAAATATTTGACTCTATGAAGATACATCCTTTTACAATATGCATAACCATGTTTCTTCTGAAAATAGAAGTTTCATTTTAAGCTTTCCTAATACTGTCTATATTTCCAAAACAGTGGGAAATTCCTTTTCCAAGGCATGTAAAATGTATACAGCACAGAATTTACTTTCTCTGGCTAGTTTTCATTTAATGATTGCAGTAATGATTCTCAGTATTCCAGCTTTCTGTGCTAGTTTTAAGCACCAAAAGGACTAGACTTTGGGTTATACTATAGTTATTTGATATTATCTGGAATCAGACATGTATTAAGACAAACCCAGAGGTTCACATCAAAGACAGTATTCCAACTGTACTTCTTCCACCACCCGTTTGCAAGACATCTTCATTATATAAATATTAACAGCTTAGGCCCCAGACTGCTTGGGGATAGGGAGTGAGGCTGTAAAGGAACCAGGAGAGTACGGTAGGAAGATTAGGAAATAAAGAGATTGAGAAGCTTCCTGCTTTTTTCTTTGGAACCCAACTACTTCCTTTCCTTGGAGTCTAGTTTCCCTATACTTCCCTCAACTAGGATAAGTTTTTAACTAGGACCTTCTTGCCTGGTCATCCATATGGAAGAATAGAGATACCTCAATGTTGGTCCCCTCTTAGAACATCATTTGATGTCTGAAAATAATAATAACTACTTCATCTGACTTTTGAATCAAATACCTGTATTATTATTTACTGTAGTATTACTAATAGTTTGTCTTGTTTTTAAAGAATTACTAAATACAAGGAGAGAAATAAATTTGTATGTCTTTCTAGGAGCAGTTTATATTAAATTTTTATATTACATTAATAATAATTATTCTTAAGGTACAGCACTTTTCCCTGTGTTTCTTACATTTATGCCTAGCCTTTAATAGATGTTCAAATATTTATTTGACGTTCTAAAGCTCCTTAAGGTATTTTGCCACAAAGAGGGAAAAAAATCTAACCTTAAGTTTCTGTGACATTTGGGGAGCAGTTGTGTTCTGTCAGGGCCCATTTATGTGCTTGTATTTATGTCTCACCATAAATGAATAAAGTTCTTGATTATCTGTCAGTAATGCCTATCGGGAGCTGCATTAGGCATTACTGACAATTATCCTTTGTGATGATTGAAAACTATGTATTAGTTTGACATTAAGCTATGACAATGTTGTGGGCTCTCAGCCTCCTTGTTTTGTGAGTTTATATTTAAATTTTCTATTTATATTTCTCCAGATTTTGTTGTCCTATTTGCATCTGATAATTGTTTCTTCCTGTTATAAGCCACTTCATATCCACTTTTGGTCTGAGATGCAGTATATAAGTACATAATAAGTACTTATTCAGCATAAATATTAATTTTCCAGTTTCCAGTTGGTGCTTGAATTTACTTGAATTTGCTTGAATTTACTTAAATATACACTACACTTCTCTCATTTTATCCCTCTCCCCAATGTAGGAGCTGGTACATATACTACCTCTTCTTTGAGTACAAAATCTACAACCACATCAGACCCTCCTAATATCTGTAAAGTGAAACCCCAACAATTACAAACAAGCAGCCTGCCTTCTGCAAGTCATTTTTCACAGTTAAGCTGTATGCCTTCCCTTATTGCTCAGCAGCAACAGAGTCCACAAGTCTATGTGTCTCAGTCTGCAGCAGGTAAGATTTTTAAGATTTGAATATAAGGAATTTAGAAAATGAAGATGTTTTAATGCTTCTGTGTTTTTCTCTTTCCCTTACCTTTTCAAGTTTGTTTTTTTTGATTTGCTTTGCAAATTTGTTTCCTCATAGAATTGAATGCTGTCTCTCTATTCAGGGGCTTCTGGCAATTGTTTCTTACACTTATGTTACATAGATAGTAGATTAGTGTACTCACGGATTCAAAGTCTGCAGATTTAATCAGCTGTGGATTGAAAGCGTTTAAAAAAATTTTCACAAAGTTCCAAAAAACAAAGCTTGTATTGTCTGTGTAGGGATAACTATTTATGTAGTATTTACATTGTATTAGGTATTAAAAGTAATCTAGAGATTTAAAGTATATGAAAGGATATGCTTGGGTTATATG
The DNA here is from genome assembly GCF_027580195.1 of Bos mutus. NCBI lineage: Eukaryota > Metazoa > Chordata > Mammalia > Artiodactyla > Bovidae > Bos > Bos mutus. Next base: position 47,016,443 of record NC_091632.1, on the reverse strand, counting down.
CAAACAATGTACCCAATTTTACATAAGAGACTTGAGCATTTAAAGATTTTGGTATCTGGGCCGGGGACAGTGAGGGTGGTATTGTGGAACCAACCCTCTACAGAGAACCAAAGTTTGTTATCTGAAACCTGACAAATTGATGATAAAGTACATGAGGGAAGAATAAACCTAAGAACAACAAAGAAATTTATATATTGGGAGGGGTAACATCCTACTAAATTCCACAGCATTCAGTTCAGGCGCTCAGTCGTGTCCAACTCTGTGACCCCATGGACTGCAGCACGCCAGGCCTCCCTGTCCGCTAACTCCCGGAGTCCACTCAAACTCATGTCCATTGAGTCGGTGATTCCATCCAACCATCTCATCCTCTGTCATCCCCTTCTTCTCCTGCCCTCAATCTTTCCCAGCATCAGGGTCTTTTCAAACGAGTCAGCTCTTTGCATCAGGTGGCCAAAGTAGGAGTTTCAGCTTCAACATCAGTCCTTCCAATGAACACCAAGAACTGATCTCCTTTAGGATGGACTGGTTGGAACTCTTTGCAGTCCAAGGGACTCTCAAGAGTCTTCTCCAGCACCACAGTTCAAAAGCATCAGTTCTTTGGCGCTCAGCTTTCTTTATAGTCCAGCTCTCACACCCATACCTGACTACTGGAGAAACCATAGCCTTGACTAGATGGACCTTTGTTGGCAAAGTAATGTCTCTGCTTTTGAATATGCTGTCTATGTTGGTCATAAATTTTCTTCCAAGGAGCAAGCGTCTTTTCATGCGTCTTTTAATTTCATGGCTGCAATCACCATCTGCAGTGATTTTAGAGCCCAAAAAAAGAAACTCAGCCACTATTTCCACTGTTTCCCCATCTATTTGCCATGAAGTGATGGGACCGCGTGCCATGATCTTAGTTTTCTGAATGTTGAGCTTTAAGCCAACTTTTTCACTCTCTTTCACTTTCATCAAGAGGCTCTTGACTTTCTGCTATAAGGGTGGTGTCATCTGTGTATTGAGATTATTGATATTTCTCCCAGCAATCTTGATTCCAGCTTGTGCTTCATCCAGCCCAGCCCTTCTTTCTCATGATGTAATCTGCGTATAAGTTAAATAAGCAGGGTGACAGTATACAGCCTTGACGTACTCCTTTTCCTATTTGGAACCAGTCTGTTGTTCCATGTCCAGTTCTAACTGTTGCTTCCTGACCTGCATACGGATTTCTCAAGGGGCAGGTCAGATGGTCGGGTATTCCCATCTCTTTCAGAATTTTCCACAGTTTATTGTGATCCACACAGTCAAAGGCTTTGGCATAGTCAATAAAGCAGAAATAGATGTCTTTCTGGAATTCTCTTGCTTTTTCGATGATCCAGCGGATATTGGCAATTTGATCTCTAGTTCCTATGCCTTTTCTAAATCCAGCTTGAACATCTGGAGGTTCATGGTTCACGTATTGCTGAAGCCTGGCTTGGAGAATTTTGAGTATTACTTTACTAGCATGAGAGATGAATGCAGTTGTGAGGTAGTTTGAGCATTCTTTGGCATTGCCTTTCTTTGGGATTGGAGTGAAAACTGACCTTTTCCAGTCCTGTGGCCACTGCTGAGATTTCCAAATTTGCTGGCATATTGAGTGCAGCACTTCCACAGCATCATCTTTTAGGATTTGAAATAGCTCAACTGGAATTCCACCACCTCTTCTAGCTTTGTTTGTAGTGATGCTTCCTAAGGCCCACTTGACTTCATATTCCAGGTTGTCTGCCTCTAGGTGAGTGATCACAACATCATGGTTATCTGGGTCATGAAGATCTTTTTTGTACAGTTCTTCTGTGTAATCTTGCCACTTCTTAATATCTTCTGCTTCTGTTAGGTCCATACCATTTCTGTCCTTTATTGAGCCCATCTTTGCATGAAATATTCCCTTGGTATCTCTAATTTTCTTGAAGAGATCTCTAGTCTTTGCCATTCTATTGTTTTCCTCTATTTCTTTGCCCTGATTACTGAGGAAGGCTTTCTTATCTCTCCGTGCTATTCTTTAGAACTCTGCATTCAAATGGGTATATCTTTACTTTTCTCCTTTGCATTTCACTTCTCTTCTTTGCACAGCTATTTGTGAGGCCTCCTTAGACAACCATTTTGCTTTTTTGCATTTCTTTTTCTTGGGGATGGTCTTGATCCCTTGTCTCCTGTACAGTGTCACGAACCTCTGTCCATAGTTCATCAGACACTCTATCAGTTCTAGTCCCTTAAATCTATTTGTCACTTCCACTGTATAATCATAAGGAATTTGATTCAGGTCATACATGAATGGTCTAGTGGTTTTCCCTACTTTCTTCAATTTAAGTCTGAATTTGGCAACAAGGAGTTCATGATCTGAGCCTCAGTCAGCTCCTGGTCTTGTTTTTGCTGACTATATAGAACTTCTCCAGCTTTGGCTGCAAAGTATATAACCAACCTGATTTCGGTGTTGGCCATCTGGTGATGTCCATGTGTGGAGTCTTCTTTTGTGTTGTTCGAAGAGGGTGTTTGCTATGACCAGTGCATTCTTTTGGCAAAATTCTATTAGCCTTTGCCCTGCTTATTTCTGTACTCCAAGTTTGCTTGTTACTCCAAGTGTTTCTTGACTTCCTACTTTTTCATTCCAGTCCCCTATAATAAAAAGGATATCTTTTTTTGGGTGTTAGTTCTAGAAGGTCTTGTAGGTCTTCGTAGAACTGTTCAGTTTCTTCAGCCTTACTGGTCGGGGCATAAACTTGAATTACTGTGATATTGAATGAGTTGCCTTAAAAACAAACACATTAATCAGAGTTAAATTGTAAATAAATGATTGAAAAATATTCAAGCTCACTCATTTAAATTCAGAATAAAAGGACAGTGAGGCTATTTTTTGTCTTTGTATTTGGGAAATATTAGGACGATTGATAATACTTAGCATATTTAATACCCAGTATCTGTAAGGATCCATAGGTATTATTACTACGCTCTTAAAGCACATTGCTAGTGAGCATGTAAGTTGGCATAATTCTTTTAGAAAAGTATCTCAGAATGTTTTATGTGTTCATCATCACTGTCTGTGGTTTGAGGGCTTCTCATTGCAGTGGCTTCTTTTGTTGCAGAGCACAGGCTCTAGGCACTTGGGCTTAATAGTTGTGGCACACAGGCTTAGTTGCTCTGCAGCATGTGGGATCTTTCCAGACCAGGGATCAAACCCGTTTCTCCTTCATTGGCTGGTGGTTTCTTTACCACTGAGCCACCATGGAAGCCAGTTTGGAGTCTTATGTATAGATAAGCCTACTTGTTAATCAGAGATATATGTATGAGGATGTTCATTCATTGCAGTACTGTTTATAATGATAATAAAAGCAATATGGAAAGTTCTCCCAAACATACTGTTATATTAAAACAACATAACACAAAGTAGTGAATATAAACATGGAGAAGAAATCTGATAAGAATCTATACCAAATTCTTTCAATTATTAGGCTCTTAAAGCACATTGTTAGTGAGCATATAAATGGGCATAATTCTTTTGAAATATTTTGCCAAATTCTAGTTGGTTCAGTTCAGTCGCTCAGTCATGTCCTACCCTTTGCAACCCCATGGACTGCAGCACGCCAGGCTTCCCTGTCCATCACCAACTCCTGGAGCTTGCTCAAACTCATGTCCATTGAGTCAGTGATGCCATCCAACCATCTCATCCTCTGTCGTCCCCTTCTCCTGCCTTCAGTCTTTCCCAGCATCAGGGTCTTTTCCAGTGAGTAGGTTCTTTGCATCAGGTGGCCCGAGTATTGGAGTTTCAGCTTCAGCATGAGTCCTTCCAATGAATATTCAGGACTGACTTCCTTGAGGATTGACTGGTTCGATCTCCTTACAGTCCAAGGGACTCTCAAGAGTCTTCAACACCACAGTTCAAAAGCATCAATTCTTCGGTGTTCAGCTTTCTTCACAGTCCAACTCTCACATCCATACATGACTACTGAAAAAACCATAGCTTTGACTGGACGGACCTTTGTCAGCAAAGTAATGTCTCTGCTTTTTAATATGCATCTAGATTGGTCATAGCTTTTCTTCCAAGGAGCGTATAAATTGGCATAATTCTTTGGAAATATTTTGCTAAATTCTAATTGGTAGATTTAAAATTAGGGTGAATTTGCTGGTTAATTTTCAGTTTTTGTGGATTATATAAAATTTTGCTACTTTGTACCCCAGTGGCAGTATATGAAAGTGTTTTTTTCCTACCTTCCACAAGTACGAGAGTGTCATTGTTTTAATTTGCATATACCTGTCAGGTAGAAATGTTACATCTTTTTCCTTTTGCATCTTTTCACATTTCTAGTTTTTCCTTAGCTATATGAATTTTCAGAAGGCTCACTTAATATGAAGTCTGCTTTAAAGTTTGGTTGGGGTTACTGTTTAGAAGATTCTGAAGGTGAGGCACTCATTGGTTCTTATTTTTCCTGCTAATCTGTAGCTCAGATCCCAGCTTTCTACATGGACACAAGTCATCTATTCAATACCCAACATGCGCGACTGGCTCCACCATCCTTGGCTCAGCAACAAGGCTTCCAACCAGGTCTCTCTCAGGTAAATATCACAGGCTTCTTTCACCCTATCATGTTTATGGTGTAATAGTATTTGGGGGTTCAGTTTAGGACTAGTAATGGATTGAAAAGGAATTTTAGACGTTTACATTTTGTTTTGTTTTCAAAGGGAACTGATACGTAGCATTAATGTTTTGTTTCATGTCTTACATTTTTATTTTCCAAGTGTGTCGCTTGTGTATGTGGTGTTCACATACTGTTTTTACATTGCATTGCAGCCAACTTCAGTTCAGCAGATCCCAATCCCTATTTATGCCCCACTGCAAGGACAGCATCAGGCCCAGCTGAGTTTGGGTGCTGGGCCTGCTGTTTCCCAGGCTCAGGAACTATTCAGTTCTTCACTTCAGCCATACAGGTAAATGCTTTATAATTATGTTTGTGATGATGTTGGAAACAATGTAAATGCTGAACCTTCTTGCCATATCCTGTCTATTCCCTCCTTCCCCCCAAAAGTAAGATGACCTTCTTATAAACTGCATTATATAATTGTTTTGCATGTGTGTCATGAACTTCAGCCTCTGGTAATTTCTGTCAGACTTTATTGAACAAAGTGAAGCTTCAAAGCTTCTTGAAGAAGAGGCTAACAGCAGTCCCATAAAAATTAGAAATCACAGAGAAAAACTGCTTAAGGACCTAAAGGTGTAAGTGCCACCTCGCTGCTAACAACTGTAAATCAGACTTGCTCTGTGTAAGAGCTAAGGCACAGCAGATGATAGCAGTATGTAAGAAGGCAGAGGCCAGGATGGAATGTAATAAAAGCGAGAGAAGTGGAGTGTCTGAAACAGAACAGAAGTAGTAGTGATGAGTATGTTGTCGTATATGAGTATAGTATAGAAGAAACCATTCTTTTGAAAGATTCATCCTGTTATCTTTGCAATTAAGCAAGTAATAAAAACTGATCTTTATCCAACTTAATATATATTACTCAGCCCTTGACATACACTAACTTATTTGGTTTTCCCAAGACCAGATAAAGTAGATTAAGTCATCCCTGTTTGACATTTGAAGAGGTTGTGGGTTTTATTTTGTTTTTATCCTAATGTTACAGTACAAATAAGTGGCAGATCCTGGATTTAACCCAGGTGTCTCTCATCTCCAACTTAATGAGACTGGCAGGGTGGCTGCTGCTAAGTCATTACAGTCGTGTCCGACTTTGTGCGACCCCATAGACGGAAGCCCACCAGGCTCCCCCGCCCCTGGGATTCTCCAGGCAAGAACGCTGGAGTGGGTTGCCATTTCCTTCTCCAGTGCATGAAAGTGAAAATGAAAGGGAAGTCGCTCAGTCGTGTCCGACTCTTAGCGACCCCATGGACTGCAGCCTACCAGGCTCCTCCATCCATGGGATTTTCCAGGCAAGAGTACGGAGTGGGGTGCCGTTGCCTAAGGGTTGAATAATAGCAGTGATGATGGCATAACTCAGTCATCATCATGGTACATCTGTCATCAGTACTCATGGTAATAGCTCTGAACCATCAAAAAGAAAAAGAAATTCCTTTCAGGACATTTAGTGTAAATTAGCTTGCAAAATTAGACATTTCCTTTTGGAAATTTGCTTTCAAGTGATTCAGGTAGAATTTCCATACTTTATAGGTTAAAATTGGCATTGATTGATATAGCTCATTTCTACAGATCATGTTTCATTCCTAAAGAAGGTGGTCTCAGCTAGTCACACTTTCTCAAAGGAGCAGAATTATTGGTTAACTTAATAAATGGGGCTCTCACTTTCGTTTTTTATTAAAGATTTTTCAGTAGCATTGAGTACATCTGTATAATTAATACTAATTAATTAATTCTGATACTACTCTTGTCATTTAGTTTGGTTATTCCAAAAAATTCTCAGTACAAGTAAAATTATTACCCTAAATATAACTATAGGCAGTCTCTTTCATGTTGTTAAATTTGAGATTATATTGAAATTTGTAGTAAAACTTAAAAGTTGAGTAGAGGGACTTCCAGTGGTTAAGACTCTGCACTCAACAGCAAACAAAAAACCAAACTCCACAAATGTAAAAATCCAGAAAATATATATTTATAAAAAAAACTTTAGTAGATTTAGAAAGAGCAAATAGATTTAATCTCAAAACCAATCTCCTTTTAATTGGCTGTTTGAAACACTGTTGAAAAGTTTGCTACCTTTGAGCTGTGTTAAACAGAGTTCAGTAATTAGTAATGTCTTCAATAGTCATGGGAGATGAATTTGCAATGCACCGACATTCTGTAACCCCCATTTTAACAATTGCCTTGGAAGATGAACTTTTTAAGTATATATATGTAATATGTAACGTGTGTGTGTGTATGTATGTAAATGTCTATGTAATTGTGACAAATGGCTACCTGAAAGGCACCAGTTTCGACTTTGAAAGTAGTTGTTTGTATCCCTTCCACATCATTCTGCTGTTTCATGTTCTGAACCTAATTAGCGTAGTATTTATTAACAGGGAATCATTGGCGTTAATTTCTGCCAAGATGGTATAGTTTTAACTGTATACTGATGTTTTCACATTTTATGTTTGAAGCATTATAAGTAGATGTTGTAAAAATTAGTTGTGTCCCTAGAAAGGTGTTCCTGCTTAATGGGTTTTGTTCCTGCCTCCATCCCAGAAATAATAGGGCAGTCTGGGGTTATATTTCAGCATTGTATGTTTTTAAAAACCCTTCAAATATGCGATACAGCATTATTAACTATAGGCACCATGTTGTACATTACATCCCCTTTATAAGGGAGTCATATACCCTTTGGCCATAATACTGTTTTGCATATTTGAACATTGCTAAGAGAATAGATCTTAAAAAGTTTCTCATCACAAAAAAAAATGTGTAACTATGTGTAGTGACTAATGTTAACTAGACTCATTGTGGTGGTTATTTTGCATATGTATGAATACCGAATCATTCCATTGTACACCTGAAACTAGTCTAATGTTATGAGTCCATTATGCTTCAATTAACAAAATGGAATTTTGTGGGTGCTCCTGTTGTTAACTGCTACTCTGCTTTATTCCATAGAGGTCTTGAAATATATGTACTACATGTTTATATATGTATACTATGTATATATTATCTGTAATGAAATACAGATATTAAAAATCAGAGCTGTTGGTTCTATAAATTCAAATAGACTGGTAATACCAAAGAGAACAACAACAGATTTGGTTCTGAGCTTACTAATGAACACAGGAAAATAGAATTATTCTCATTGTTAAAGAGAAGAAAATCTTAGCATTTTCTCAGCAAGAGTAATAATAAGCCTTTTCCCAGAAGTTTAACGTGCAGAGCTCTACTGTATGTAGGGCTCAATAAGTCTTGAAAGAAGTGCTTTAGACACTGTATTCTCTACCTCTTTAGTTACGCTAAGTAGAGTATTTGGTCATTTGAGATACTCATTCTTAAGAGTTCAGATTAAAACATGCCTTTCTCTTTAATACTTCCGTAGATCTCAGCCAGCCTTTATGCAAAGCAGTCTGTCCCAGCCATCTATGGTCCTTTCTGGTACTGCCATCCACAACTTTCCAGCTGTCCAACACCAGGAACTTGCCAAAGCACAGTCAGGTCTGGCCTTCCAACAAACTTCAAATACTCAACCTATTCCCATATTGTATGAACATCAGCTGGGTCAGGCATCAGGACTAGGAGGTTCTCAACTGATCGATACACATCTTCTCCAGGTAAGGCGAGAGCTAGAATCACGCACTGTTTTTGTATTCCTATTCAGCAAATTATTTAAGAAAGAGTTTTGGGGAAAAAAAAAATGTTAAAAGACACAATGAAAAAACAAAATCTTCCTTTCTGTCTAATGCTAATCAGATTCTTTGAGATTACTTTGAAGTTGTAACCTTTGATCCTGAATTAGAAAGTATTTCAATCTACTTCTTACAAAATATTTTCTAGGCTAGAGCGAATCTTACCCAGGCTTCAAATCTTTATTCTGGACAAGTACAACAGCCTGGTCAGACAAATTTTTATAACACTGCCCAGTCACCAAGTGCTCTCCAGCAGGTAAACTATGGCATGGTAAATTTCCTCAATTTTCTTTATTATTATTGTTGTTGCTGTTGCTTTTGTTGTTGTTGGGGGATTAAAATAGAACCAAGATGGGGAGATGGTCCAGTGGCCTCAGAGTTTTTTCCTGAGGAATTTAGGAATTCTCTGGGGTCCACTGGTAGTGGGACATGTTTCAGTCTTACACCACCCCTCTTCTCACCCTCACTTCCCATAAAATCAGTAATGCTCTTTACCTCTTTTTAAAGAGGACTTCTTTTATTTATTTATTAATAAATATTTATTTTGTATCAGTTGCAGCACACAAGGTCTTTTTTGTGGCATACAAGATCTGTAGTTTGGCATGTAAGATCTAGTTCCCTGACCAGGTGTCAAACCTAGGCCCCCTGCATTGGGAGCATGGAGTCTTAGCCACTGGTTCACCAGAGAAGTCCCTAAAATGGATTTTTATATAATCAATTATTTTAACAAAAGAGTCCACAAGTCTTGTGGACACAATGGAAAGTCCACAATGGAAAACTATTGTCCAGTACATGCAGTTACATCTAAGTGTGATAAATGTTTTACCCATCCATGCTAGAGGTGAAGGAAGACCCTGAAGACCACCCACACCAGTTAATATAATACATAGGACTGTGTAGCAGAGTATGATAGAGTAAAAATAACAAAAAAATTTCTTAAGTATATGAATGTAATAATAATTTTCAGTGAAATGTATATGTTTATGAAACTGCCTTCTGACAATCTCATAAATCAGCTTACTCTTTAAAAAGTTGGTGGAGGGCTGGAGGAGAGAGGCAAGCCGTTAGTCATCTTCTCATAGCTATTTTTGGTGGATATTTTAGGGGGTGAAAATTAAGAAAATATCACCGTATTGACATTCAAATTAAATACTATTTGTATGACACCGGAAAGATTTTTTTTTGGTCAAAGCTCATTTTGACCACACCTTTAAAATAATATAAAAAATATCTATTGTAAAAATGAAAGTTGTAACTACTTTCTTAAAGTGTATGTTCATGATTTTATTGTATTCTGGGGTTATTAAGACATACTGTGGATTCAAAGACAGTCATAATTATTTCATACAGAGTTTCTCTACTGCTAATCTGTTTTATTGTTGCACATTTAATAAAAGAATGGAGGTAGTCACTAATCAAGATATTTACATGTGAAATATATTAATAGATTGAAGTATTCTGTTTAAAATCTTACTCAGAAGTATTTGAAGAGTCATGTATATAGTTAAAGGGATATACATACAACAGATTAAGCAAATTGCTACAGTTTCTGTTTGCTTATTTTCTAGGTTACAGTACCTTTACCAGCATCCCAGCTTTCTTTGCCTAATTTTGGATCTACAGGGCAGCCTTTAATTGCTCTGCCTCAGACTCTTCAGCCCCCATTACAGCATACTGCCCCACAAGCACAGGCCCAGAGCATGAGTCGTACTGCACAAGTAAGCCAGCCTTTCAGGGGATTGATCCCTGCTGGAACACAGCATAGCATGATCGCAACCACAGGAAAAGTAAGTGAAGAGAAATGTATGCAGTTTTTTTGAGAATTTAAGGCCATGAGTTTAGATTTATGTATCTGTATAGTCTATAAAAATCAAGCTTCTTTCACTCCCCAAAAAATGTCAGGCTCAGTATACTTATTTTTTAATCCACTTACTATTAATGTGTTTAGGCCCTCTGTCTTTACCTTATAACAAAGAAATCATAAAATCTTGTTCTAAGGTTCTTTGCTCTATGCCAGATGAAATTATAGATAAAATACTAAACACAGCACTTTAATTTATGGAATTGCAAAAATGTTAAGTTTACTTTATGCTCTTCCTCAGATGTCTGAAATGGAACTAAAAGCCTTTGGAAGTGGCATTGATATAAAACCAGGCACTCCTCCAATCAGTGGCAGAAGCACCACACCAACATCTAGTCCTTTCCGGTAAAATGGGCATTTAAATTTGCTTATAGAATTTCCAAATAGCTGAGTAGCATGTTTCTGTTAGATACTTAATATGTCACTTTTCCTATAATAAGCATAAGACATTCTCATAGTTTTACCCACAGTGTTAAACTATTATTTAAGCTTAATTATAATAAGAATGTATTTGTTATACTCTGTTTTAAGGGGGAAAAAAATTTAACCCTGGGAAAATCAAGCTAGTATGCTTTCTCACATCTGCACTTCCATTCCCAGCATAATGTTTGGTATCTCCAGTAAATTTTCATCAACTACCAAGTATGATGAATCTACCAAAAGCCATGTCTCTAAAAACTAACAGCATTACTTACATGGCACTACTGTTACTGACCAGTGATGGCTTCTCTCCAAGGGCTACTTCCACAAGTCCGAACAGCCAGTCCAGCAAAATGAACAGCATTGTCTATCAGAAGCAGTTCCAGTCAGCCCCTGCCACTGTGAGAATGGCACAACCATTTCCTACACAGTTTGCACCCCAGGTGGGCAGATACAAATGAGAAATGAGTATTACTTACTTGCGAGTGATTGCTAATCTGGCTAATTCTCTGATTTTATAATCCTGCCATATTATAACCAGTTTAGAAACAGCTTTTAGTAAATTTATGACATTCAAATATATTCTGTACAATTTTTAGCTAGACACAAGTAGTAACCATATAGTTCTAAAGCAGACAATTGAAATATAGTCAAAAGATTCCCCACACAGCTCTAAAAATTTATTTCAGTCCCAAACCTTTTATCTTTTGAAGAAGCTGACTTTTCAGAGAAGGGTCCCAGTGCTTAACATTTTCTAGTTTAAAAGTTGGGGAGGGGGGTTTGGTTTTTGTTTTCTAAAGGTAACTATATGCAATTGATACAGAAATTCTAAAAGACATTCTAATATATGTGTAAACATGTTGGCTTCTCTTCCCTTCGCTAATCCTATGGAAGGACTAAAGTTGATAAGAACTCTCATATATTTGTTGATTAGTAGTATTTTCATTTATCTTCAGATTATAGTTGGTATATGTGCCTTTTCTGCAATTATATCTTTTTAAAAAGATATCCTATTTAATAGCTTTTCTATTTCCCCTTCAGAATTTGTAGCTGAAATGCTAGAACCAACTGAAGTGCCATAGCTTGCTTTGCCTAATTTTTGTCAGATTCTCCAAGCATGGAGAATGTTTCTTCTTGGTCCTGTAATAGAATGGCACAAACCCATACACTTCCTTTCACTGGCAGAATGGGCACAGATTTACTCTGGTATAAGCCAACCTAGTCTAGTTGGCAATTTTTTTTTTTTAACAGTTCAATGTTGTATGTTTTGTTTTTTTCACTCAGATTCTCTCTCAACCTAACCTGGTCCCTCCATTGGTAAGAGCCCCACATACTAACACCTTCCCAGCGCCTGTTCAGAGGCCACCAATGGCACTGGCCAGTCAGATGCCTCCTCCGCTGACCACAGGCCTCATGAGCCATGCTCGTTTGCCACATGTAGCCAGGGGTCCTTGTGGATCACTATCTGGAGTCAGAGGTAATCAGGCCCAGGCTGCGTTGAAGGCTGAACAAGACATGAAGGTTAGTACAGTGTTAACAGCCAACAGAGCACGAATCTGTCTCTGAACCATGTCTTACGATGCCTCTGGACCCGTAACTGCCTATCCAGGCATTCATTGTCTTAGCAGACTTGACCACACTAACTACTTTTGTTCATCACCACCTCCTTTTTTTAATTTAATTTTTTTTCTTCCTACTCCCCCCACCCCCCCCCCCACACACACACACACACTTTTCTTTTTCTTTTTTATGTTTTTATTTTTTGTTTGTTTCTTATTTTTGCAATTATAGTCAGCAAACAAGTTAACGTTTTAAACTCTGTGGCCAAATGAATTGTTTATAGAATAAATGTTTGAGATCTGAGTTTAGCTGCTATATTTTTTGGGAAGAGCAAATAAGTAATATGAATTATTACAGGCTTCCCCATTTTCTTTCTTTTTGGTTTTTCTTCCCTTCCCACCCCCACCCCCATCCCAAGATATAAATCATTGTTATGTGAAAACTCTGGAATGGGTAAGGCATGTTATCTTGATTTTTCTTCCTTCATGAGTCATCCAAGCATCCAAGTATAGTTTTCTTCTCAAACTGGTTTCATATCTTTTTTTTTTTTTTTTTGCCTGCCATTTGAGGCATCCGTATTCCACAACTGATTGTGTAGTTGTAGATGAAGAACTCAAAAAGCACTTTGGGATCCTTCATGATAAAAGGCACTGATAAACATGAGGTTTGCTAAATGCAGAAGGGTGCCTTGAGGAGTCTGTGTGGGGACAGTTCTTGCAGCATAAACTTAACCTGTCTGCCAGTACAGATAGCTGAATAATTTATTTGTTTCTATATTTACTTAGACTTGACTTTTAAAGTCTTAGTACTTCTGCCAATTTTGTCAGTATATATATCAGGCAAGATGAGAACAAAAAAAAGCTTACCGCTTTCAAATGGGAAATGTCCATAGTCACACTTTATTCTGAATTAGAAATATGTTTAGGACAATCCTGTTAGAAAATTCAGTTGATTCAGTAAAGTTTCTTTCTGGGTTGATGTCCCTTGTTTGTGATCCTGAATAATCAAATTTAAAGATTGCCCTGAAGTGAAACACTTGTTGAATGTTATCTGCTTTTATTAAGGCTGCGTACCTAGGATTTCCATCCATTTGTAACTATTAAAAATACTATATGTGTAGAAATCTTTGGAAACCATTTGGCCTTGGTTTCCAGTTCTGTTGCCTCCTTGCCACTTGATTTTCCTACATCCGCATGTTGGAAATTACATTAGAGCTTAATAATGGGGTGGAAAAGGATACAGATGTCATGAAATTGCTTCAGATCTTTGAATAGTACAGGTTACCTGTAGAACATGAAGAGCTTTTGTTATATGCAAGAGGTGTAGAAACTTTAGTCTTAATTGTGTATGTTATGGTGGTATAATTTACAGATTGACGTAAGTATATTCTTTGGGGGCACAGCGTCAATAAAACTAGGAAATTATTTTACCAGCTCAGAATGTGGTAGGAGCTATCAGAACTTAGTGATCAAGTGAAGTTGTAGTTACTAATTTCTGATGCTCTTCCCCTGCAGAAGAGAGCTGTGGGAAGAGGACTCAGCCACAAGACATTTGGTCCTAGGTGTTGGTAATGCCACAATATAAGTGCTTCCTTTTCATTTTATTGTAGACCACATATTGATAAATAGAAGTTTTAAGTATTACATATATATGTTTTCAAATTTGCAAGCAGACTCCCTAAATAAAATTTGATATCAATAAGTTTTTTACAGAAAAGATACAAACCAACAGCAATTTATATTTTATTGTTTTTTTACAAGGGCAAACTTTGGAAAGATGGTGGGAGGTGGTCCTATTCTTTTCAGTTTTTGTTTTGTTTTGTTTTGTTTTGAATCACATGGAATGTTTTCAAAAATAGGAAGAAATCTATCCATTAAAAGCTGACAGATCAATGAGGTACTTTGGGGCCAAACCAACGTGGGGAAAACTGATTTGTGATTGGTAAAAAGATTTGAACTGAGATTGATTGACAGGCTTTGGTTATACTGCAGCATTTTCAGTTGTTGTTTCTCATTTTTTAAGGCAAAGCAGAGAGCAGAGGTTCTTCAGTCCACGCAACGGTTCTTCTCTGAACAGCAACAGAACAAACAGATAGGAGGCAAAGCCCAGAAAGTGGACAGTGACTCAAGTAAACCTCCTGAAACCCTGACCGACCCTCCTGGTGTCTGTCAGGAAAAAGTAGAAGAAAAGCCACCCCCTGCACCCACCATAGCCACCAAACCTATTAGAACTGGACCAATCAAACCTCAGGCGATCAAAACCGAAGAAACAAAATCTTAAAGGCTGTGGGTTATTGCAGGGGGAAGGGGAAGGGAGAGGGGAAAGAGGGAGAATGAAGTTAGACAATGCCGTCAGCCAAAGGGGCAAAGTGGTCTCTGACACTATCCCGTCCAGAGCCTGGAGGTGCACAAGGGACATAGGAGCGATTTACACTGACACGCAGCTGCTGCACCCGTAAATGAGGCTTTGCCAGCTTGCACCTACTGTATAACATGCACTCTGTTGACGGCCATGCATCTTCAGTCAGAATTTGTATGTGAATACGTGCACACATTCCTGAGTGCATATAATGTAGAACTAAAATCCTTATGGTTAGATGAAACACCAGAAATATGAGGGAAATAACACCACAGAGGAATAGCTCAGCCTGAACAAAGTGATGGTCCCAGCTAAGACATCAGATGTGGTTTCTGTGCTCCCTCTTGTTCTTGGAATATGGTTAGAGCATTTATGGGCTTGGTGGTGAAGAACAGAAGATAACTGGTGCTGGATAGAGGAGCCTTATTTTTTATTATGGCAGCTTGCTATTTTTGTAACATGGTGATTGAGTTGAACACAATCAAAGTACAGTAACTGATCTCCCCTTCTTCCTGGATGAGTGAGCAGATGATGAAATACTGACGTCAACATCCTTGAACATACCCAAGTGGGCAGTGTTTGGCTACTGCTTCTGTTTGAAATGATGCTGTGTTTTGGTTGTGGCCCAAAGCTTTGAAGTGCTACTTGGCATCTCCTTTCTTCCGTGAAGCTCTTAACCATTCAGACATGACGGAGTTGGTCAAATACTACTTAGGTTGAGTCCTGCTTGCCTCTCCTCAGTCATCTTTGTATGAATCCAATGGTTGGTTTTTGTTTATTTTTTTAAACGGTTTTTAGCTGATGTTCATGAAGAGCAGTGAGTACCTAGAACTATGCCAATGAAGAAAGGAAATCCTATCTAAGAAGGTGCATTTCTGTACCAGAGCTGTGTCATAACCATCCTTTGGGCCCTCTGCTGGAAAGTAGAATCAAGTCTCAAATAATGCCTTTTTAATTATATCCTCTAGTATTATAGATGTAGGACAGTACTGTATCATACCTCTGTGAATGTAAAATATCTTGTACCTGCTTTATGATATGTAGTAGTGACTGTGCTTTATCAGATCTGTTTTTAATGACGTTATTCTAGAATGTTTTCTTTCCAGATGATGATTGAGAAACGTAATTAAAAAATGGTGCCAGGTACCACAACAGTAACAGAACTTAGCTGTTTTCTGAGGTTTTGGTTTTTTACTTTTTTTTTTTTTAATGGAGTGTGCTGGATGTCTCTATAATTTTGTTCAGATGACTGCAGAACTTGGAAAAGCTGTTGCTGCTATTGATGCATAACATACTGCTATTGGTCTTTTTATATAAATAAATAAATCTATATATATATATACATATATATATATAATTTGAATTTTTGGAAACTTTAGCTGTGCTGTCAACTTTGGAAAAAGTATCCCAGTTGTACCGTGTTGGGTTGGCATTGTACAGAAATTAACAGCCATATTGGTCTAGAAACGTTAAACATAATTTTTTCCATTTGTACAGGGGTAACACACTGTATTAAATATGTAAGGTCTTATCTACATGGGTTTGATTACAGAAACTAATAAAGTATTCTCTAAATAATGAGTCTTGGAGCTTCCTATCCATTCCTAAAATCTGAAGTAAGAGTACATTATGCTCTAGGGGGAAAAAATGCCACCCCAAAACTTGATTTCTGACTTTGAAGAACTATAAAGCTTATTCAGTCAAAGTAAAGACTGTCTTTTGAGGATAGTATGTATGGCCCCTGTTCTCGAGGTAGCCATGTTCATTTGAAAACAGTCTGTCAAGGAAGAGGAGAGTCGTCTTTCTTGGTGTTGTAAACTGCTGAATGTAGACAATAGAATCACCATTCTTCTGGCTGGAAATGGAGGGACCCAAAATAAATCTTAGTAAAGCTTGGGCAAGACTCACTAATTTACTCCATATTCCAACATAGAATTACTCCAAAGAATTATTGTCAAAAACACACACATTTCCCTGGACAGAGAAATATCAAAGGAGAAGGATATTTTACATGAACTAGAGTTTAAGCAAGAGATGAGGCTTTGATATAATTTAGTCAGTTGATCAAGTACATATATGTGTCATGTGCTGGGAATGTAGAAGACGGTTCTTACCTGAGTGTAGTCTAGTGGTGGCTTGAAGTCTTGCAGGTTGCCGTCACTGATACCTGACCTCTATTTCCTGGGACCATTTTCCAGTCACTCTGTCTTCCCCCTGATCCTACTGCTTAACTTGATTGTATGATTAAAACCTAAAATTGTTTGGGTAATACTAATTGATTTATTGACACGCTAGCTAATAAGTAGATTTATATGTAAGTTTTGGTCTTAGCTGGTTTCTGAGCAAAAAAAGCAAAGTCAACAATTTATTCACCTGAAATGAAAAGGGAGCTCCCAAATAAATGCATTAGTATTCAGTGGAGAATTAAAGGAAGGAAGTTTAATTAATCAGGCTTGAGATTCCAGATGAGAAAGTCCTAGGTTCAAGGATGATGTAGAGGGACAGAAAGAGGATGGATCAATGTATTCTTTCTCTTTTTTTACCAAGAGATGTGCTCAGTTGTGTCCAACTATTTGTGGCCTCATGGGAACTGTAGCCTACTAGGATCCCCTGTCCAGGGGATTCTCCAGGCAAGAATACTGGAGTGAGTTGCCATTTCCTACTACAGGGGATCTTCCCAACGCAAGAATCAAAACCACTTTCCACATCTCCTGCATTGGCTGGTGGGTTCTTTATACCACTTAAACCACCTGGGAAGCCCTTGCCAATAGGGGGTGTTCAATTTCAAGTCTCGGGGGGGAAAACAACTACTCATAGATATTACCAACTTTCCTTCCTCAGCAGCCCAGAATGACGTGGTTCAGGTGCTGCTTTTTTTTTTTTAAACCTTCCTGCCAAAGGTACATTAGGTATAATTAAGGAGAATAGAATGGCCAAGTAGGCCTCCCACACAAAGCAGTCACTTTCTTAACCGTAGGGAAAGGCACATGGGTACTCATATGTATTCCAGGAACATCCAAAAAAAGCACCAAGGCAGAAGTCACGATCTTTTTATAACTTGGTAGTGTTTTCAGTCAGTAAGTCATGTCCAACTCTGTGACCATATGCACCGCAGCACGCCAGACTTCACTGTCCTTCACTATCCTTGGAGTTGCTCAAACTCCTATTCATTGAGTTGGTGATGCCATCCAACCATCTCATCCTCTTGTCACCCACTTCTGCCTTCAATCTTTGTCAACTCAGGATCTTTCCCAATGAGTCAGCTCTTCCCATCAGGTGGTGAACGTATTGGAGCGTCATCATCAGTGCTTTCAATGAATATTCAGGACTGATCTCCTTTAGTATTGACTAGTTTGATGTCCTTGCTGTCCAAGGGACTCTCAAGCACCACAGTTTGAAAGCATCAATTTGGTGCTCAGCCTCCTTTATGGTCCAACTCTTAAATCCATACAAGACTACTGGGAAAACCATAGCTTTGATTATAGGATCTTTGTCGGCAAAGTGATGTCTCTGCTTTATAATACACTATCTAGGTTTATCATAGCTTTTCTTCCAAGAAACAAGCATCTTTTAATTTCATGGCTGCAGTCACCGTCTGCAGTGATTCTGTAAGCCCAGGAAAATAAAGTCTGCCACTGTTGCCATTTTTCCCCCATTTATTTGCCATGAAGTGATGGGACCAGATGCTATGATTTTTGTTTTTTGAATGTTGAGTTTTAAACCAGCTTTTTCACTCTCCTCTTTTACCTTCATCAAGAGGGTCTTTAATTCCTCTTCACTTTCTGCCATTAGGATAGAATCTGCAATATTTTGGCCACCTGACGTGAAGAACTGATTCATTGGAAAAGACCCTAATGCTGGGAAAGATTAAAGGCAGTAGGGGAAGGGGACGATAGAGGATGAGATGGTTGGATGGCATCACCGACTGGATGGACATGAGTTTGAGCAAGTTCCAGGAGTTGGTGATGGACAGGGAAGACTGGTATGCTGCAGTCCATGGGGTCGCAAAGAGAGCCATGACTGAGTGACTGAACTGATCTGCATATCTGAGGTTGTTGATACTTGTCCCAGCAGTCTTGATTCCAGTTTGTGCTTCAGCCAGCCAGACATTTTGCATGATGTTCTCTGCATTTAAGTTAAATAAGCAGGGTGACAATATACAGCCTTGACGTACTCCTTTCCCACTTTTGAACCAGTCTGTTCCATGTTTGGTTCTAACTGTTGCTTCTTGACCTGCATACAAGTTTCTCAGGAGGTAAGTAAGGTGATCTGATATTCCCATCTCTTTAGGAACTTTCCAGTTTGTTGTGATCCACACAAAGGCTTTAGGGTAGTCAATGAAGCAGAAGTAGATGTTTTTCTGGAATTTTCTTTTTGTATGATCCAACAGATGTTGGCAATTTGATCTCTAGTTTCTCTGCCTTTTCTAAATCCGGCTTGAACATCTGGAAGTTCTCGGTTCACATACTGTTGAAGCCTGGCTTGGAGAATTTTGAGCATTACTTTGCTAGCGTGTGAGATGAGTACAATTGTGACGTAGTTTGAACATCCTTTGGCATTGCCTTTCTTTGGAATTGGAATGAAAACCAACCTCAGTCTTGTGGCCATTGCTGAGTTTTCCAAATTTGCTGGCATATTGAGTGAAGAACTTTAACATCATCTTTTAGAACTTGAAATAGCTCAGCTGGAATTTCATCACCTCTACTAGCTTTGGTCGTAGTAATGTTTCTTAAGGCCTGCTTGACTTCACACTCCAGGAAGTGTGTGTGTGTGTGGACTTCACACTCCACACGCTGTAGGTAAGTGATCACACCATCATGGTTATCCAGGTCATTAAGACCTTTTTTGTACAGTTCTGTATATTCTTTACATTTCTTCTTACTCTCTTCTGTTAGATCCTTGCCATTTCTGTGATTTATTGTGCCCGTCTTTGCAAGAAATGTTCCCTTGGTATCTGTAATTTTCTTGAAGAGCTCTGTAGTCTTTCCCATTCTGTTGTTTTCCTCTGTTTCTCTGCATTGTTCACCTAAGGAGGCTTTCTTATCTCTCTGTGCTATTCTTTGGAACTCGGCCTTCCCCTTCTTTGTTTTTCTCTTCTCAGCTATTTGCAAAGCTGGGAGATACCCTTGGTCTATGTTCCACACGACTAAGGGAGCCTAAGAGAAGTTTCAGTGCCCTTGTTGTAAAGTTAGTAATAATATTGATAGTTGTACATTTTTCTATTATGTTACAGAGAATACATATTCTCGTGTTCTGTTTTGTGAGTGGGAAACTGTAGTCATGGAATTTGTGAGGAAAAGCTTACATTCGTGGTAGTACATGAGGGGCAGTATACATATATATTCATATTCATCCTGGGTTTTATATATATATATACACACACACATACACATATATACGGATATGTTTATATAGACATGCATTTAAATAGTTAAGACCAAAACAGGGCTAAATTAGGGATTTTTGCAAATACTTTCTTGATCCTCACAACTGCCCTGGGAGAGAGTATTGCTTCTTTATTGTAACTGCAATATACTTGATTTATAGTGTTAATTTCTGCAATACAGCAAAGTGATTCATTTATACACATATGTATTATTTTCCATTATGTTTTATCAGAGGATATTGAATATAGTTTCATATGCTGTACAATAGGACTTCATTGTTTATCCATTCTTTATATTATACAATGGTTTGTATCTGCTAACCCCAAACTCCAGACCCCTCTTTCCCCATCCTCCTCCCCCTTGGCAACCACAGTCTGTTCTCTGTGTCTGTGAGTCTGTTTCATAGACAGTTCATTTGTATCATATCTGAGATTAGAGTGATATATGGTATTTATCTTTGTCTGACTGACTTAGTGTGGCCATCTCTGTCCATCCGTGTTGTTGCAGATGGCATTATTTCATTCTTCTCTCTGGCTAAGTAGTATTCCATTGTGTGTGTGTGTACACGTGCACACACGCACCCATCTTTATCCTTCCCCTGTCGGTGGGCCTTTAGGTTGCTTCCATGTCTTGGTTATTATGAATAGTGGTGCTATGAATATTACTCCTCTTACAGGTAGAAAAACCTAGCCTCATAAAAGCTAAAATTACTTGCTCAGTATCATTTGGCTCAAAACTGAGAGTCATGAAATCAATCAACCACTTTTATTTGAAAGCCAAAGCACCTGCCTCCTCAGCAGAAGTGCTGAGTCATCAGGAAGGAGGGGAAATCAGTCATCATGCTGCTGGGAGGAGGGGAGGACATGAATTAGTTTTTAGAATGTCAATAGCTAACAGGTTGAGATGTCTTGCTTTCTGGCCTCTGTGCTTCCTCATTGCACATGTGGCTCAAGTCCCTTCCCCTGTTCTGCATTCAAGACCCGTCTCCTCCCTGCAACATCTTGGGGATTTCTCATCAAGGTCACAGGGAACACCTGTGTCAGCTGTTACCTTCGAAGGGCACGAATCAATCTACCAACACAAGCTGAGAAAGATTGACTACAAGAGGATAAAAGCCCAGGAGGCAGTTGGCAGCAGTGAGCTGGTTTGGGCCTTTTCCTTCATGGAGGCTGTGGAGTAACTGATGGATGAACAGTCTGTGCAGAATAAGGGTGTTTCTTTAAAGACCACGAGCTGAGGTGTGGAAGGGGTCATATCCTAAGCTGATCTGACATCAAAGGTGAGTCTCTTGGGCTTCCTCCTGAGAACAGACTTTTGCAGACGGAACGTCAGGCTGGTGAGTTCAGGCCCTTGCAACTCCTCTTCTGAGAACAGCCATGTCACCTCAAGAGTGTGACCGGGTGTCCAGGAATGGAGATTCACTTCTTATTCCTTTGGAAATGACTTGGCACCGAGGCAGAACTGGAGAGTCGCCGGGCTCTGCAGTGGCGTCTTTGAAGCCAGACTGACCTGAGGTTCGGACTGTAGCTCTGTGCCCTGGGGGAAGCTGCCTAACTGCTCTGTTGCTGTTTCCTCATCAAGCTCTTCAGTAGGGATCATAATAACTTACATTGCAGTTACTGTGGTTATCAAATGAGATACTGTAAAAGGATATCCCACAATGTCTGACTGTTAAGAGCTCCCACTGCTGCTGCTTCTCTTCTCAATATCAAGCCTCCAGTGCCTTTGAACAAGTAGCCTTGTCAACCCCGTGTCCCCTGTTTTTCCGGCTGTGCTGGGCCTTCGTCGCTGAGTGGGCTGCTCGTTGCAGTGGCTTCTCTCGTTGCGGGGCACCGCCTCTAGGGTTCGACGGCTTCAGTAGCTGTGGTGCACAAACTTAGTTGCTCCGTGGTATGTGGGATGTTCCCGGATCAGGGATCAAACCCGTGTCTCCTGCATTGGCAGGCGGATTCTTTGCCACTGAGTCCCAGAGAAGCCCCCTCTTCCTGTTCTTTAGAAGTGTTCCAGGAAGAGGGCTCTGTGTGCCTCAGTGATGCCAAACAGCCCTGTGAAGGAAGGGCTGTGAGGGAGTGGTGCTCGCTACAGGGGAAGCAGCCAGGACAGGGCCCAGCTGTGCAACCCCGGGAAAGACAGTTTACCTCTCTGGGCCTCTGTTTCCTCAGCTGTTCCCTTGGGGGAGCCATAGCTGCCCTCGGTTTCCATATCACCAGGTTGGGGTAATAATACCGGCTGTATCTAATTGTGGGGAGGCCTGGCTCTTCCCCAGGGCAGGCATTGAAATGAGAAGATGGCTGCCTCAGGACAGGGGTGGGGCAGGGAGTGGGAGAGGGGTGGGCTGTGGAGGAACCCACTGAGAAAACAGGCAGGGAGAGTCCTCTGCAAACCCTGCCATGCTGGACCCAGACACAGCTGTTTTGATCCCTGAAGCAGGTTTGCTGGTGCTTTTGTTTTAGATTCACAGGTGTCAGTGAATCTCAACCCTCTGAGTGCAAAGCCATGGCTGGGAAAGGCTCCACGGGCTACAGCATTAACCTCCCCTACAGAGACCTGGCCTCCGAGGTGATGAGGCGCAGGATCACCATGACCAGGAGGTACTCCTGGGATCTGTGGTGGGGGCTGGGATGGGGCACACATGCTGATGCACGCCAAAGGCCAAGGACTGCCTCTAGATTCAGGTTTATGTAAAGGCATCCATCTATTGCAGCAGGGCAGAATTTATGGATGAGAAAACACTTTGTCACCCACAGTGGGAAGCAGACCTGTGTCACGTGGTCCTTCAGTAGACAATGATAAGGGTACTGGGATTGACTTCAGATCAGTGGCTCTTGACTGAGGGGTGAGGATCACTTTGACAACAACTTTGAAGTTTTGATGTGCCCTCCCAATATAAAAATGTATGTTGCTGCAAGATTTGGGGACAGCATGGATGCCAAGAAGCTCTTTCTCTCTCCCAAGTAGATGGTCAGCTCCCTGTAAGGCAAGAACTATTTGTCTCCTTCACCACTCTATGCCTGATGCTCAGGACTGGCCTAGCACGCCCTTAGATAGGAGAGACCTCAGCAGGTTGTCTGGCCCACAGAAGAGAGTTTGCCTGCCTTGAAGTAGCTAGCTGCCTGAGCTGCATGTTGGAGTTCTCAAAAAGTCCACCATCTGACAACCTTCCCTGGATGGTATGGTCAGTGGATAAAATACAGGATGCCTAGTTAAATTTGAATTTTAGGTGAACAACAGAAGGAGTTTTTTGGGTCTAACTTAATCTGTGTGATTTGTGATATATTTACAGTAAAAGAGAACTCCCAGGTGACTCAGTGGTAAAGAATCCTCCTGCCAATGGAGGAGACACGGGTTTGATTCCTGGGTTAGAAAGATCCCCTGGAGGAGGAAATGGCAACCCACTCCAGTATTCTTGCCTGGGAAATCTCGCGGACGGAGAAGCCTGGTGGGCTACAGTCCATGGGGTCACAAAGAGTTGGACACAACTGAGCACACACATAAATACAGTAAAAAATGTTAGTTGTTTATTTGAAATTTACTTGGACAACCTACATTTTACTTTGCTAAATCTGGCAAGCCTACAATATCCACAGTAGGCTGTTCTGTCTCCTCTCTGGTCTGAAATCCCCAGATCCAGTAGGATGCCCAAGACATCTCATATATAAAGGTTTATAACAAAAACATTAGGACTTCAATTTCTATGAAAACTGAGCTCTTTTGAAGTTAATGTTTGACTTGACTTGATGCTGTACCTTCGCTGTGTGTCAGGAGGTCATGTGTAGATTCTGGGACTATCCCCATGGAAGGATGGGAGATAAAAAGCTGGAGGAAGTCCAGCGCTATTGGCCTGCTTCACTCACTTGCAGCACATGCTAGCATGTTGCAATTTGGGTGTTTCTGTGATTTTAAAGTTATAGCATCTAGTCTCAATGAATGTAACCCTCAGTAGAGACAAGTGGCCTAACATAAATTTCTGCCAAGAAACCTGGGTTGAAATAATTCTAATAATTCAAATATGGGTAAACAACAATCAGCAGGGCTGACACTTTTGAGTTCTTTGGATATAGTATGAGCTTTAAAATGGTGATTTTATAAAACCTGAAAAAATTGGCCAAAAGTAAAAAATTTGAAATAGGGATCTCCATCCAGTTTGTTCACAGTGTTTCTTGACTTCAGTGTTTATTGGAATGTAAGATTTTAGTGAATTGATTTTAAAAATCATATACAATTTCTTAGTTATCATAGATATGGAAGTGTTAAGGGCTTCTCAGATGGTACAGTGGTAAGGAATCCACCTGCCAAGCAGGAGATGCAGGTTCAATCTCTGGGTTGGGAAGATCCCCTGAAGAAGGAAATGGCAACCCACTCTAGTATTCTTGCCTGGGAAATCCCATGGACAGAGGAGCCTGGTGGGCTATGGTCCATGGGGTCACGAAGAGTCAGACACGACTGAGCAATACCCCCTATCATGGAGGTGTTACATTTTACTGATGGGGTTACATGGCAAATTTGACCTGACTGATTAGACTGTGAGAGTGGGCATTGTCTCCAGGGGGTTGTGGTCACTGTACGTTAACATCCACTCAAGAATAAAGAGGTTTCACAGTTCTGGGGCCTCTCCTGGCTTCCTTCCCTGTTACCCCCTCCCCCATTACCCCACACCCCCTCAGCAACATTAGGGATCAGCTCTGACTAGGAGATGCAGCACTGAGCTTGTGGTCAAGAGAGATCTGAGTTTGGATTCCAGTTCTGTCTTATACTGGCCACATGACCTGAGTGAATCACCTGTCTCAGCTTCCTCAGCAAAAAAAAACTAGTAGGAGTGAGCTGCCACTGAGAATCTAAATGTAGTTAGTTTCTAGTTAATTTCCAAGTCCTAAACCATAGCAGGTACAGAACTGTTAAATCTGAATCTTGAATCACTTGACTGGCTATTCCCTTGAAGGCAGGGTTTGCCAAGCCCTGAGTAGAACGGAGATGCATGGTGCATTCTAGCAGAAGGGGAGGAGAACCCAGCAGACTGGGTGTGGGGCAGGGAAGGGGTGTATACAGGGTGGAGTGAGGCCTGGGCATAAAGGAGAGCTGAAGTGAGCCTAGGCTGAACTGGCCAGAGAATGAAAGTGGAAGTCATTCAGTTGTGTCCGACTCTTTGAGATCTCGTGGACTGTAGCCCGCCAGGCTCCTCTGTCCATGGAATTCTCCAGGCAAGAATACTGGAGTGGGTTGCCATGTCCTCCTCCAGGGGATCTTCCCAACCCAGGGACCAAACTCAGGTAGCCAGATGCAAATAAAATCTTGAGAGAGAGAGCCTACCCTAGAGAAACTACAGAGAGCTGGCTGGTAGAGGTGAACCCCAGCTACGTTGGTTCCGTGGGACCAGAGGAGATGGTTCAATTCTCTTTTTGAGAAGAAATGACATGCAAAGTGTAAATAGAGAGTATGTCATTTTAGGTAAGGCAGGATGTCATCTAAAATGCTGAATGTTCTCTTTAGGGGCTGGGACCTGGGTGTTCTTTTTTCCTTCTTTTTAAAAATCCCGGTTTTATTTAAATGACATTCAGTGTGCCTTTCCTCCCAGAGAAGAAAGATTTACCAAGCAAAGTGATGACGCTGGGGAAATACCCTCAGATGTGGAATCCAGACAAGCCCTCCCGAGTGCAGCTAGCCCCAAAGTACCCCCAGCCCCACCTCCCTCTCCAGCTGAAGACTTCCTAAGCACCTAAAACATCCGTCATTTTGAACTGGACTTTGACAGAAAACTCCAGAAAACTGTTTCTGCGAAGTCATTGGGGTTGGTTTTGAAGAATGTCTTGGCAAATCTTTATTCTTTCTTTCCCAGTTTTCTTCAACCACCATTGAACACTGTTTACCCTTCCTCGTGCACTTAATCTTTGGTCTCAAGCCAAATGATGTTCATATTCAGTAGTCAATTTTTGTTGTGCTAGAGAACAGTTATGGTAGTCAGTTGTATTTGAATTAAAAAAAAAAAGTGACCAGGCCTCCAATGTTTGTTAATAAATCTGGATGAGTGAAAAGTCCAGGCCTCTGTGAATTTAAAGATCTGAGTTCCAGAGAACTCTGAGGGGTTTGGGTTTTCAAAGCTCAGCCTGGGGCACAGTAGTTTTATGTTCTTTTGTAGCTGCGTCCTGTCTTCTGGGCTGGGACTGGGCTGTATTTCACATTTATGGACAACATTTTCAAATTTTGCTTCTCAGAGGTTTAAGTGAACTTCAAACTCTAACAGAAGATACTTAACTGGAAAAGCAGCCAAGTGCAAAGTGACCTAGTTAGGGAGGAGAAGAATTCTGCTCAGATCCCATGCTCAAGACACCCTAAAGCACCTCTAAGGACTCCCAAGGGCTCTTGTGAAGAATCTGAAAGCATCAAAGAGGTGATCATCCAAGTCCACATCTGAGAAATGTCCTCAGGTGCTATTTTCCTCCTCTATCCCTCTTGAGTTTTGGTGACTGGATTAATAATAAAATTAATGCCAGACAGATGAACAGGAAAAGAAAAACAAATTTTGATTCATGCGTGTGAAGTTGTCATGGAAATGGGACCAAAGCAGGAAGTTTTTATACTTTTTAGACCAAGAAACAATACATTTGTGAGGAGTGGATAGGACAAATAAATTTAGGTTTTGGGTGCTCAATTAAAGAATCTAAACAGAGTTTGGGTTCCGAGTAGTAAATTTAAAAAAACACCAAGATTTGTTTATATAGGCTTCTCAGCTTGAATTCTCTCTCTGACAATAAGGATGTCCTTTTACAGGAGAGGTTTATTTCCTGCTTTTAGGGTCAGACAGAAAGGAGGGTCAGAGTATTCCTCTTGCTCTGGCCCCTTAAGTAACTTTAATTCAAGATAATCCATATGCTATTGAGGCACATTTTGGGGAAAACTGCCCTGGGCCCCAACGAGGTCATCTTTTATTGCATTCACTTCTTTATAGAGCCCCTGTGGGTGTTCTCACTCCAAGTCCACCCTTGTAAGTGTGCCCATGTCCCCCTCCCCACCTAGTCAGAGGGCTCTGCTATTGATGTGGAAGTCAGCTTCCTCCCCTTGTGTCCGCTGCAGCAGCGTGGGGTGGGGGGAGCATGCCTGGAGCACCCGTCCTTGCCAGCTGGGGGACTCAACACACATCACCTCATCCTCAGTCAGATGAGAGAAGACACTTAGACACTCCAATAGGGTAGCCTCTAGCCACACGTGGCTACTTAAATTCATCAAAATTACATAAAATATAAAATTCCGTTCCTTGGACTAGTCATATTTTAGGCATTCAATAGCTTCATGTGACTGGTGGCTACCATATTGGGTGTTAAGATAGCATGACTACCATTACAGAAAGTTCTGTTGGCTCTGGAACAAGGATTAAGTGACTTGCCTAAGGTCATACAACCAGTTAAGAGTAGAATCAAGGAGGGGAAATGTTGGGAAGGGGTACCCTTTGTGGCAGCTTTATTTCCAGTTTATTCTGAGCAAGTTCCAGGATATTTTTTTCTGTTTGTTTCTTTGTTCAAAAAATATCAAGCACCTACTATCTGAGCTGAGCCCTGCTCTCAGTTCAGTTCAGGCGCTCAGTCGTGTCTGACTCTTTGCAACCCCATGAATTGCAGCACTCCAGGCCTCCCTGTCCATCACCAACTCCCAGAGTTCACTCAAATTCACATCCATTGGGTCAGTGATGCCATCCAGCCATCTCATCCCTGTCGTCCCCTTCTCCTCCTGCCCCCAATCCCTCCCAGCATCAGAGTCTTTTCCAATGAGTCAACTCTTCACATGAGGTGGCCAAAGTACTGGAGTTTCAGCTTTAGCATCATTCCTTCCAAAGAAATACCAGGGCTGATCTCCTTCAGAATGGACTGGTCGGATCTCCTTGCAGTCCAAGGGACTCTCAAGAGTCTTCTCCAACACCACAGCTCAAAAGCATCAATTCTTCGGCGCTCAGCCTTCTTCACAGTCCAACTCTCACATCCATACATGACTACTGGAAAAACCATAGCCTTGACTAGATGAACCTTTGTTGGCAAAGTAATGTCTCTGCTTTTCAATATGCTATCTATGTTGGCCATAACTTTACTTCCAAGGAGTAAGCGTCTTTTAATTTCATGGCTGCAGTCACCATCTGTAGTGATTTTGGAGCCCAGAAAAATAAAGTCTGACATTGTTTCCACTGTTTCCCCATCTATTTCCCATGAAGTGATGGGACCGGATGCCATGATCTTCGTTTTCTGAATGTTCAGCTTTAAGCCAACTTTTTCACTCTCCACTTTCACTTTCATCAAGAGGCTTTTTAGTTCCTCTTCACTTTCTGCCGTAAGGGTGGTGTCATCTGCATATCTGAGGTTATTGATATTTCTCCCAGCAATCTTGATTCCAGCTTGTGTTTCTTCCAGCCCAGTGTTTCTCATGATGTACTCTGCATATAAGTTAAATAAACAGGGTGACAATATACAGCCTTGACGTACTCCGTTTCCTATTTGGAACCAGTCTGTTGTTCCATGTCCAGTTCTAACTGTTGCTTCCTGACCTGGATACAAATTTCTCAAGAGGCAGATCAGGTGGTCTGGTATTCCCATCTCTTTCAGAATTGTCCACAGTTTATTGTGATCCACACAAAGGCTTTGGCATAGTCAATTAAGCAGAAATAGATGCTTTTCTGGAACTCTCTTGCTTTTTCAATGATCCAGTGGATGTTGGCAATTTGATCTCTGGTTCCTCTGCCTTTTCTAAAACCAGCTTGAACATCAGGAAGTTCACGGTTCACATATTGCTGAAGCCTGGCTTGGAGAATTTTGAGTATTACTCTACTAGCATGTGAGATGAGTGCAATTGTGCGGTAGTTTGAGCATTCTTTGGCATTGCCTTTCTTTGGGATTGGAATGAAAACTGACCTTTTCCAGTCCTGTGGCCACTGCTGAGTTTTCCAAATTTGCTGGCATATTGAGTGCAGCACTTTCACAGCATCATCTTTCAGGATTTGGAATAGCTCAACTGGAATTCTATCACCTCCACTAGCTTTGTTCTTAGTGATGCTTTCTAAGGCCCATTTGACTTCACATTCCAGGATGTCTGGCTGTAGGTCAGTGATCACACCATCGTGATTATCTGGGTCATGAAGATCTTTTTGTGCAATTCTTCTGTGTATTCTTGCCATCTCTTCTTAATATCTTCTGCTTCTGTTAGGTCCATACCATTTCTGTCCTTTATCGAGCCCATCTTTGCATGAAATGTTCCTTGGTATCTCTGATTTTCTTGAAGAGATCTCTAGACATTTAAAAATAATAAGGGCAATTACTACTGGGCATATACTCTGAGACACTCATAATTCAAAAAATGCATGTATCCCAGTGTTGATTGCAGCACTATTTATAATCACCAGAACCTGGAAGCAACTTCGATGTTCACTGATGGATGAATGGGTAGAGAAGTTGTGGTACATATACTCAATGGAATGTCCCTCAGCCATAAAAAGGAAAAAAATTGAGTCTGTTCTAGTGAGGTGGATGAACCAGAGCCTGTTATATAGAGTGAAGTAAGTCAACAAGAGAAAAGCAAACATCACATATTAAAGCATATATATGGAATCTAAAAAAATAGTGCTGATGAACCTATTTGCAGGGTAGGAATAGACATGCAGACATAGAAAACAGACTTGTGGACACAGTGGAGGAAGAAGAGGGTGGGGTGAATTTAGAGAGTAGCATTGAAACATAAACACTACCACGTGTAAAATAGCTAGCTAGTGGGAAGCTGCTGTATAACACAGGAAGTGAGACCCAGCACCCTGTGCAACCTGGAGGGGTGGGATGGGGTGGGGAGGGAGAGAGGTTCCTGGATATATGTATACCTCTGGCTGATTCGCATTGTTGTATGGCAGAAACCAACACAACATTGTAAAGCAATTATTCTCCAATTAAAAATTTAAAAATAATAAGAGTCATAATAGAAGTGGCAGGGGAAGCACCAGGTGAGTTGCAATTTTAAATATGGTGGTTTGAGTGTGTGCTAATCACTCAGTCATATCCTACTTTTTGTGATTCCATGCACTGTAGCCCACTAGGCTCCTCTGTCCATGGAATTTTCCAGGCAAGAATACTGGAGTGAGTTTCTATTTCCTTCCCCTGGGGATCTTCCCAACCCAGGGATTGAGCCTGGGTCTCCTGCATTGCAGGTAGATTCTTCAAATTCATATCCTCAGCCCAGACTGCTCCTGAAATCCAGATTCATGTGTTAATTAAAGATTAATAATTAGTTATTAAATTATTAATACATGAATCTTGATTTCAGGGGCAGTCTGGGCTGAGGATATAAATTTAAAGGATTATCATCATAGAGGTGGCATTTAAAACCATGGTGCTGGGTAAGATCACCAGAGGAATGAGTAGATAAACCCTAAAGTAAGCCCTGGGGAGGTTGGGACTTCATGATGGTCAATTTCATGTAACTTGACTGGACCAGGGGGTGGCCAAATTAAACCTTTCTGAGTATGTTTGTGAGTGGGTGTTTCTGGATGAGATTAGCATTTGAATTAGTGGATTCACTAAAGTAAATCTCCTTTCCCAGGGAGGGTGAGCATTTACAATCCATTTAGGGCCTGAAAAGGACAAAAAGGTGGAGGAAGGAGGAATTCACCCGTTTTGCTCCCTGCTGGCCTCCCATTGGTCTTCTGCAACTGCTCTGGGACTTATCCCATTAGTTCCCCTAATTTCCAGGTTTTTGAACTCGGACTGAATTATACCACCAACTTTTCTGGGTCTCCAGCTTGCAAGTGGCGGACCGTGGGACTTCTCTACAATTGCATGAGCCAATTCCTCATAATAAATCTCTGTTTTTTACATTTATGAGTGAGTGAGTGAGTGAAGTCACTTAGTCGTGTCCAACTCTTTGCGATCCCATGGACTGTAGCTCACCAGGCTCCTCTGTCCATGGGATTCTCCAGGCATAACTGGAGTGGGTTGCCATTTCCTTGTCCAGGAGATCTTCCCAACCCAGGGATCAAACCCAGGTCTCCCGCATTGCAGGCAGATGCTTTAACCTCTGAGCCACCAGGGAAGACCTGGTGTTACATTTATACTTATACCTATATATCTCCTATTGGTTCTATGTCTTTGGAGAACCCTGACTAATACAGACTAAAAAGAGGAACTAGCAAAACAAACACAACCCCAGAAGGAACAGTCCACAGTGGAGGAGTATCTAATGCCCTGGAAGCTAAGCTAAGAGCTTCCTTCTCCTTTCTGTTTCTCCTTTCTTCACTCTCGTCTTCCATCCCAAAGCTGGAAGCAGTAGCTCGTGGAAGGAAAGAAACGTGGACAGGGCTGTGCTAGCAGGGTTTGCCTCACCTGTGCGTGTGCTGTGACCACTTACTCACCACCAAAGGTGTCTCCTCACCTTCCACTTTTTATTCAACACTTGCCAGCTAAAAGGTGCTTAGAAGTGAATGAGTTCATGCACTGACTTCTGGATTTTCTAGTCTTCAAGAGTTTGCTACCAGTGGAGTAGAGTGGTAATACACAGTTGATATGGGTTCAATGGTCTTTCCCACCTATTCATATGTTAAAGTCTTAGCCCCCAGTACCTCATATTGTGATGTCTGTGGAGACAGACCTTTAAAAAGAGAATTAAATTTAGGTAAAGAAGTCACTGAATTCCTTAGGTCTGCTCACCTGAGGTCTTGGCTTTTGAAAGTTATACCCATGACAGCAAATAAAAACCAAAATACAGCTAGGGTGAAAGAGGGTAAGTTGGAGAAAAGCTGGAAAGATTGTTTGAGAAGGACCAAAAGCAAAAGGAGATGGGGGTGGGAAGGAATGAACTCCGCAGTTTGCCTGGGGTCATCATGGGCAAGACCTCAAAACCAGGCACAAACCTTTAAGTTACACACACACACACACACACACACACACACAAAACATAACTTTAGCATCCTGTAATCACTGCTCCCAACCCAAAGGAGTTATCTGATGGTTAGAATCTGTACTCTTCTCTTCTACAAACTATCACACAAAGTTCAAGGAGAACATTGTGTAAGATTATTTTATTTCATGGGGCAAAGATTCTGTCATACACAACTGGATCCACCTGAAGCATTAGAAGCCAACTATAGTAGACACATCTTATGCATGTTCATGCTGCCACAAGAACCATCCCTTTTCCTTTAGAAGTGCTGCTTGTTATTGTAGCTCATGGTAACCAAGCAACATGCAAGGGCAGGTGCTGGCTCTGGGTTCCCTGTGGGGCAACCTGTTTTTCCCACCCTCCTCTCCAAACATACATTCTTTAGCTAGTGAGGCCCATTTATCAAAAGTCTTGTGCTTTTCATGAAGAAACCCCCTACACATTATAGCTTTTGCCTCAAATCACCAGAAAACTTACACTATTTTGGCTAAATATCCATTTAAGAGCAGACAGAGGGAAAGAATATCTATTATAACATGGAATCGTCTCAATCCCCAGACGGCTCTTCCTGCCCAGTCGGACCCGGTGACCATGCACATTCTTCTGGGTTAATGCAAGCTTGGAGAGCAGAGGAAAGCTGTGTGGGGCTTGGCTGACGGGCTCTCCCTTCAAGAGCCCTGAACATTATCTCCTTCTGCCTTTTCTGACAGCTTGGCAGCTTTTCACAGCCGGGAGAGCTTGATGTCATAGGAGACCATGTTGAAGTTGTCCCAGGCAAAGAGCTTCCTCTCCAGGGGGTTGTAGTCGACCATGCTGCTGTACTTGTAGCGGTTCTTGAACGGGACGGTCAGGGCCTTGCTGCTCCTGGTGCCTGTGTCATAGGCGAAGTTGACAGTGGCGTCGGGCGAGGAGTAGCTGCTGACCGTGTACAAGGTGCCACAGATGATGAAGGCGTTGGCGACGGACTGCTTACGGATGTTGGTCTCCCAAGTCTGTTCGAGCTCCAGTGTCTCGGGGTTCAGCTTGGAGAGGACGATGGCGCCTTTGGCCGCCTCGGTGCTGTAGATGACCCAGAGGCCTATCTCGTCCACGGCCAGGTCGATGTCGGTGTAGCCGCCCCAGGAATAGGGGAACTGCCCGTGGTAGCCGGCTCCGGGGATCTCCTTCTCCGCCTTCAGCGTCTCGGTGCGCAGGTCGTACCGGAGCACTGTCCTGGACTCGGCCGCCTGGAAGTAGAGGCTGCCCCGGTAGACCACGGCGCCCGTGCTCTCCAGCGGCCTGGGCAGCACGTGCACCTTGGACGGGTAGCCCTGCGTGAACTGCCTGATGTGGTCGTACTCAAACACCTGGCGGATGTCTGTGCCCACGGTGTCGATTCTCCAGGTGGTCTCCCCGGTATAGGGGAAGGCGGCCTGGGGGTCTCTCATCCACACTCCGTACTTGCCGGTGATTGTTTCAGCTGTTCTCAGAGTGATGGGTTCTCCTACCCAAACGAGTTCTCCGCATCCTGGTGAACGAAAACAAAACAAAAACTGTGTTCACCATCGTTCCAGGATGTGGAGCATGGCAGAGCTCGCAGAAGTGAGAACCCCAGAGGCAAACGGTCCAGGTTTAAACCTAAGCTTTTTTTCCCCTCTGTGTGTGTGTGTGTGTCAGTGGTTCAGTCGTGTCCAACTCTGTGGCCCCATGGACTGTAGCCCGCCAGGCTCCTCTGTCCAAGGGATTCTCGAGGCAAGCCTACTGGAGTGGGTTGCCATTTCCTTCTCCAGGGGATCTTCCTGGGGATGTCCAGGAATCGAACCCACATCTCCTGCATTGCGGGCAGATTCTTTACTGTCTGAGCCACTAGGGAAGCCCCCTCAATTTTCAGGTATTATAAAAATTCAGTTGTTGAGGAAACTAAGACACACGACCCCCCTACCCCAGGCCTCTATTTGCCAGTCCAGAGAAGCACAAATGGGTGGTTTCAGATTATGAAAAATCATTTTCCACAATACTCCAAAGTGTCCTCAAAAGTTCTCCTCAAACTTTATCCTGGCTAGTGAATGACATTAAAAGCTAACACTAGTAAAGTCTTAGTGAAAGTGTTAGTCGCTCAGTCTTGTCTGACTCTCTGCAACCCCATGGGCTGTAGCCTACCAGGGTCCTCTGTCCATGGAATTCTTCAGGCAAGAATACTGGAGTGGGTTGCCATTCCCTCCTCCAGGGGATCTTCCTGACCCAGGGATCAAACCCAGGTCTCCTGCACTGCAGGCAGATTCTTTACCATCTGAGCTACTAGGGAAGCCCCAACCCTAGTAAATAAAACGCCAAAAAACAAAGCAACCAAAAAAAAAAAAAAAACCCTGGACTTTGCCACCTGCCACTTGTGTGACTTTCAGTAAGTTACTTTACTCTCTAAGATTCAGTATTCTCCTTTGTGAAGGGAGATAAGAGTAGTTTTGGGTAATAGGGTTGTAAGTTTTACATGTAATTATACATGTTAAGTGCTTGGTATGGAGTAAATGCCCAGGAAATATTATTTGATCACCATGTAATATGAATTCAAGTACATCTGACCTTTGAACAACACAGGTTTGAATTATATGAGTCCACTTATACATGGATTGTTTTGAATAAATACTTCAACTTGGTATTGGTTGTAAAGATAAAGGCTGCACAGAGCTTTTCACACTATATTTGTATATTTTTCTAAACCTGGGCAAGTTCTCATGGTGTTCATTATATTACTGTTTATGATTTTTATGTCTGGTTTATTTCATTATTTTAAACAGATTAAAATCAAGTCATTACAATAATCTCAATAAAACAAAGTTTTTCAAGCCCTTTCCCAATGGACCACATACTTCAGCCTTTATTTTAATACAATAAAATCTGAATATGATTTTTAAAATGAAGAGATGGTTGAGAACTATTTGAATCACATCTCTGTATTATAATGGATATCTCAATCTCCTTAGAGAAAGTGGAAGCTCTGTGTTGCCCATATCTCAAAGAATCTTATTTTGAATATTTTAAAACTCCCCATCCTCCTACATGCCTCTCTGTGCTAGCAATAACTGTCGATATTACGGATAGTCCCTGTTTCTAAAAGACACGGTCTTCATCATCTTAAAGTCAGGCTTTCAGGGAACACCTTGGAGAGGGGCAATGCTACTTTTCCTTAGTACCCAAAATTAAAGAAAGATACCTTTAGTTAATAATATGCTGGGATGGTACATGGTGTCTGTCTGGCCCCAAGATAAAGATATTAAGGATCTACTTGAAAAATGTCATTTTTCAGATGCAATCCATTCTATATGACAACCAAGTGGGAAAAATGGATACATCTCTCATCTTCCCCTGGGGCAGTGCAGTCTCCATGGTAAGTGTAAGTGACAAAATACAGAGCTTTGCCAGGAAAGACCGACTCCCTGCCAGTGTACCCTGGAAAGGGAGCAGAAAAGGGATTCTGTTCTTTTTCTTCTTTCCTGCCTCTGCTCCCAGGGAGGTTACTTGTCCACCTGCCTCCCGCATAGTGAACTGACCAACTTTGAGCACAGAACTAGACCATGTGGGTACAGAAGAGGAGAAACTTCACTCCATACCAGTGCCTCCTTCTTCATTCCTGGGATGACCAGATGGGCTCTCCTTCAAGATTTGGGAAGCAGGAACCTCTGTTAACTCTGACTTCAGTTCCTGGAAGTCCACGTTCTCCAAATTCCATTTAGCAACTATATTAAAAGAAAGAGCACGTTCTCCAAATTCCATTTAGCAACTATATTAAAAGAAAGAGGCAAGATTATACCATGAGGAAGAAGGTCTAAGGCTAGACTATATTGAGGATGGGATTTAAATAGGGTTTCAAAGATATGACCATGTTTGAGATTTGTTCTAAGATAATAAGTGGGGTTGTGGAAGGGGAAGGACAATGAAACAAGACTGGGCTGTGCTGACAGCTGTCACAGCCAAGTGATGGGTATGTTAGGGTTTGTGTTATTCTCTCTACTTTTGTGAATGTTTGAAAAATTCCATAATAAACTTGTGCATGTGTACTCAGTCACTAAGTCATGTCCGACTTCTTGTGACCCCATGGACTGTAGCCCACCAGGTTCTTCTGTCCATGGGATTTTCCAGAGAGGAATACTGCAGTGGGTTGCCATTTCCTTCTCCAGGGAATCTTCCTGACTCAGGATTGAACCCTTATTCCCTGTACCTCCTAGGAAGCCCATAATAGAAAGCTCACAAATAATAAATTGGATAGAAACATGCCTAGCACAGAGTATAGTATTCAAAATAAAGTAAGCTTGTACACAGTTAAAATGTGTACACTAGAAGGTCTGATTTATGAGTAGGTGAGGTCTGATGCTGGGATATTGGGAAGATCCTTAGCATCAACTGGGATGCCTGAAATTCAACAATGAACAAATTCCCTGCAAGACTTTTTTTTTTCCCCTTGTCATAATACCAATGTGTCTGTAAGAAGTAACATGTTAAGCTTTACATACTCAGCTGCAATATTCTGTCAGATCCCTTTCCAAAGCTAGTTGTGGACAAGGAAGGATTCCTATAGGAATTTGGTGGAGGGTTTGAACCATGGAGAAGGGGAGAGGTGTGGATGACATTGGTTAGATATTAAGTTACTGCTATTATTACTTTGATTAGCATTATGGCATATAGCAGCCCTTGAATATAACAGGAGCAG
This sequence comes from Bos mutus, assembly GCF_027580195.1. Taxonomy (NCBI): domain Eukaryota; kingdom Metazoa; phylum Chordata; class Mammalia; order Artiodactyla; family Bovidae; genus Bos; species Bos mutus. The sequence goes on along the minus strand of NC_091632.1, from coordinate 46,979,958 downwards.
CTGTTTTAAAATGTAAGATGGATTGTCATTCAGGTATGGTGAGGCCAACAGGCTTCCCGGGTGGCTCAGTGGTAAAGAATCCACCTGCAATACCAGAGAAGTGAGTTCAATCCTTGGGTTGGGAAGATTCCCTGGAGAAGGAAATGGCAACTCACTGCAGTATTCTTGCCTGGGAAATCCCATGGACAGAGGAGCCTGGCAGATTACAGTCCATGGGGTCAGTTACAGTCCATGACTCAGACTAAACAATAGCAATGGTGAGGCCAACAGATCAAGAGACATTGCCATTGAAAAGATAGTTGTTATACTCACTGATCTCTAGAGGAGGGGGTACACCACTCCAAAGGGAGTACCACAGGTCACCAAAGGGTGACCTCCCAGGGTAGCACCAGGATTGGTCAGGAGGGAGGGGGAACATGGGCGAGCACTTACTGTGATTTCCAGGAGAAGGAATGAGTGAGGCAGGATAAGCAGGTTTAGGATTGGTTACTTTGGATAATTTCTGAAAGGTTTTGAAGTGTGGGAGCTGTCCACAGGTGTCTGGTACCTGGCCCCCATTGATCAGGGTGGAGGAATAGTGGCCCCGAGTGTGAGTTCAAAGGAAGAGAGAGTAGGTTATGGGCTCTGGATTGGTTGGTATGAATATGAAAAATGTGCTTCCAGTTGAGTCATTTACTATCTTTAGGAATACTACCCTGTGAGGGGCAGTCCCTTCTGTAGCGGCAAGGCCAAGATGTCAAAGTATTGGAATAAAAAAGATATGCTCCAATCATCAGCCTTTTCTCTTGCCGACCATCTCAGGCAGTCTGACCTGGCTCCCAGCCCAGCGTTCCCAGGTGTGCAGGACGGTAGAGGAGGGTGGTCAGTGCAATGCCTGAGGCTACAGCCCAGAAAGTCAGGAAGACATTCTCTGTCTTTCATCACTTGTTAGCTTAACCCTTTTAAATTGACCTCTCAGGTAATGGAAATCAACCCTCCTGGATGTGCCCACATTTCAGTAATCTTAAGCCACACATTCTTTCACATTTTCTCATGTCTGAAATCCAGGCTCCCTCTCATGGTTGCTGGTATTTAGCTTCAGTGAAGCGCTTCCCTGGTGGCTCTGATGGTAAAGAATCTGCCCTCAATGCAGGTGACCCAAGTTCGATACCTGGGTTGGAAAGATCCCCTGGAAAAGGAAATGAAAACCTACTCCAGTGTTCTTGCCTGGAGAATCCCATGGACAGAGGAGTTTTGTGGGCTATAGTCCATGGAGTTTAGCTTCAGTGAACTACAATACTAGAAATGTTTCTCCCTGGAAGGAGGCAGGGAAAGAAGCCCTGAGGCTTGGGCTGGGCCAGGGTGCTGGTGGTGGTATTTTTGTGTGGCCCAGCAGCACAGCGAGCCCTGACCCATCCTGATCCCCAATCCCTGATCCCAACACAGTCTCCACCCTGCCTTTAGTGCAGCTGTTCAGCTGGCCTCCTGGAGAGTGTGACTGCCCTGGGGGTGGGGGTTGGGGGGCACCATCCTCACACCCGGGGATGTTCCTAGACTGGGCTGCCTGAGGGGTTAAAAGCTCTAAATCAAAATGTGTAACCAACTGAGGTCATCCTGGTTATGCACCCAAACTCCAGGGTTAACTGGGAGTACCCTTAGGGGTGTGGAAGGTCTTCATTGTCTGCAGCCTTGGCAAGCTGTTGATCCATCCCGTCAGCCAGCCCCTCTGGAGCACCTGTGAGGTGCGAGGCTGCTGCTGCTGCTAAGTCGCTTCAGGTGTGTCCGACTCTGTGAGACCCCCATAGACGGCAGCCCACTAGGCTCCGCTGTCCCTGGGATTCTCCAGGTAAAAATACTGGAGTGGGTTGCTATTTCCTTCTCCAGACGTGCAAGGCTAGATATAGAGAAAAGGGGTACAGTTGGTTCCCTGGTTCCCTTCAGAATTCCCAGAGGAATTCAGTCTGGCAAGTCCTCTTGGCCGAGAAGTAACATGGGTTCATTTTGGGATTCAGAAACATTCAATCCAAATGGTTCCTGGGGAGTCTTGGGACATTAATTCGGTTCCCTGAATTGCCTTCCTGTCTGCAGAGCTGTGGAGATGAGGTTTCAGGTGAGCAAGAAATATCATCACAGTGGCATCTGTGCAAAGCTAGAGAGTTCCCTTGCTTCTCTCTAGCTCCCTGCTTGTCCGCTCCATGACTCAAAGTTGCCATCCATCGAGGGTCACTGTGACCCGCCCTCCCCTGCACCCAGCTTCTTCCTCTGTGCATCTGATACAAATTATTTCACTCTCTGAATGTAACTAGGATGGTCATATAATTCAGTGAGAAATTTTACTGAAAAAAAAGATGTATAGTGAGAAAAGTAGAGGCATATACCTGCCATTCGGTGAGAAGAAAGTTAAGAAAAATGGGGGGCTTTCCTGGTGGTCCAGTGGTTAAGACTCTGTGCTTTCAATGCAGGGGGACTCAGGTTCAATCCCTGGTTGAGGAACTAAGATTCTGCAAGCTGTGTAGTTCAGCCAAAAAAGAGAGAGAGAGAAATAAAAAAGAAAAACCTCATCTTTAGCCACAGGGAATAAAGAAATGTGAAGGGGGAGGAACCCAAAGTTACAGGCATTTCCCCAGGTAACTTCCTTGAAGCCAGCTAAAGTACTGGCACTGAAATACTGAAAAACAGTTTATTTGTGAAAAGAGATGATTAAGAGGTATTTATGGCTCCTTCCACATTTCAAAGCAGTTTTATATACATTATTTATGTGATCTGTTGCCTTCACAAGTTTTAGAGAAATAGAGTAAGGCTTTAGAACTGCAGTCTGCACCTAATTAACTATGGCCACTTTCTCAGTGCTTCCTATGAGCCAGGTACCATGCTAGGCTCTTCTATTCCACATAGCAGTCCTAAAAGGGAACCTTATGATCCTCACTTTGCAGAAGAGGAAACAGGCTCAGAGAGGTTAAGTTACTTGCCCAAGATCACACAGCTGGTAAGTGGTGGGACTGGGACTTGAACCCATATCTATCATGGTCATGGCAGCTGTGAACCTTTCCACCCTATGGTGGGGTTGAGTGTCAGTTACAAATGTATTGCCTGTCAGTGCTGAATGCATAGATGACACACCCTTTCATGGATGCTCTCTAAAACACAAGGTATTTCTCTTCTAAAGTGAGCACAATGCTGAGCTTTCTCAGTAGAGGGTGCTGCAGGGACACTGCAGGGGAAGCAGGTGGGTCTCCTGCAGGGGCTGGGCTGGTGGGCACCAGTGTGAGGACACCTGGTGGAGCCCTGCCTAGGCACGAGTCCAGGACCTGGTTCCTCTGTGACCTTGCCACCTCAGATTGGCCATAACCCTTCCACAGCCCTCGCTACATGGCACCCCGAGTCCCTGCACAGGGACCCCCCCTACTCTATGGACCTCTGCAAGCCCCCACGCTGGTTCTGCAGATGCCTGCAGCCTGGTTCAGACTCAAGAGGTGGCCATACCAGCTCCAGCTCAGGCTAACCGGCCAGCCTCTCTGCTGTCTCATGGGTTGAAACCGCCTTCCTCCATGAAGCCGGGACCATTCCAAGTCTGTGCTCCCTCTGGTTCCCCTCACTCAGACCTAGGGTGCCATGCAGAGTTTACTTTATCTCATAGTTGGTCCTCCTTCATCAGTTATTCTTCATGTGAAGCATTCCTGACTTAGTCTGCTATGTGGTTTCTGACTCCAGTATGAACCCAGACTGCTACCAGAAGCTCTACAAGAGCCTGGAAGATGCTGCTTAGCTCTTTGGGGCGGTGACCCACTCCTGGAGCTGACTCAGATTCCAGTGGGTGACTCACACACGCACAGCTCCCAGACGGTGCACCCAAAGAGCTATCTTGCCATCAACTCTTCTCCCCCTACCCGTGCCTAACTGGTTCCCAGTTCCTTTCCTGGTCCCACCAAGGCCCTCAGGGCTCTGACCAGGGGCCTTTCTCCCTGCCTTCCCCTGCATCCATCCCCTTTAATCACTTTTTGCAGGAACCACGCCTCATGGCTTTCTTTGGAATAAACAAGAATCACAATAAAACATAATATCAGGGAATCGCTTCCAGAATGACTGCAAGGCCAGTTCTCATTTGGCAGGTGGGATGGCTGGCTTGCAAGCCTGCTGGCTGCTGCGTGGCTGTGTCAGCCAGCAGCACCTGGCAATGGTCCTATTCCCAGAGCAGAGCGGGCATGAGAACTGAAGCCTGTGGGAGAGGATACAGAGCCCAAAAGGCAGGGGAGCTGTTGTGTGAAGGGGCCTGGCAAGGCCAGAAGTCATACTTTCCTAATTCAGTCCAGCCATGTACCAGCTGTGTGACTTTGGACAAGTTCCTCAAACTCTTTGACCCTCAGAAGTTTTAGCTCAAACTGAAAATGAAATGGTCTTCAATAAAAAATGTAACAGAAAGCTAAAGTTTCTCTGGAATGTTTTAGAATCACTCAAATTTCATTCTGAATATGTGTGGGGGGAAACAAAAAGAGGTTTTGAAAAGATTAAGAACTATATTGTATCGGACAGCTAAAAAGTTTTAGGGAGTTGTTTCTTTGAAAATCCAGTCTTTCTATGGTTGAAAAGTTCATATCGGTTACAAAATTTTGGAAATATTTTCTTCATGCTCTGTCCTGACTCTTTCACCGCTGCTTGATGGACACATGCTAGAGAGCTTAACCTGAGCTGATTAACTTGCTTGCATACCATGCACACACACACACATGCACACACATACACAGAGGCAATATATATATATAAGGTACATAAGGTCGCATAACATATATGCTGCTGCTGCTGCTAAGTCGCTTCAGTCATGTCCGACTCTGTGCGACCCCATGGACTGCGGCCCACCGGAGGCTCCTGGGGTGCCATTGCCTTCTCCATAACACATATATCTATATGCAAATGACATTATAATGATTAATGTAGCTATTTTCTATCTGCCTAAAAAGTTAGGTCAGTATTATATACATGAAGAAGATGAAAAAAAAGAAGGGTGCTGACGAAGTTACAGGCTGTCATGAATACTCCAGGAAACTGAAGATTTGCTAGCAGACTACTATCCTGAGTGCTGCTCCAACACCTATTGTCTCTGGAATCAATGCGTGTTACAGAAACGATACATACGTGTTGACGTTTTGATCTGTAAGTGACATTTTTAAACCACGGTGGAACTCAGGCAAAAGAAGCCCTTCGTAGTTAGAGTCCATCCCCTGGCTGGTCACTGTGTGCCAGACACCTCAGTGCGTGCTTTCCACTTTACCTCCAGTTGCAGGTCATTCTCTGCATCCTGCAGTGCAGGAGATCTGGGTTCGATCCCTGGGTCGGGAAGATCCCCTGAAGGAGGGCATGGCACCCCACTCCAGTGTTCTTGCCTGGAGAATTCCATGGACAGAGGAGCCTGGCAGGCTCTGCAAGAACCAGCTTGGTGCCCCCATCTGTGGATCAGGGAAGTGCAATACATCCCATGGGATGATCCTTGGCCAACAGAGCACAGGATCCAGGGAGGAGTGCTCCCTTCCTCTGCTGCATTCCACTCCTCAGAAGTCTTGTGGGGTCAAGCCTTTGCTGCCCACCATGGGGACCCACTGGAGAATGCCCCTCACCGCCACCCCTTGTTGGTTCTCTTTCCTTCCCTGTCACATTCCCCCCATCCCTGATTCTCCTCCCTGGGATGTGGTCATACAAATGCTGCCACAAGCCCACATGCTGGATTCTGTTCTCTGAGATGACCAGTCCAAAGCAGAGGAGAAATAAAGGGGGAAGTGGGGCTTCTCTTGTGACTCTACAAGCAACTCTAATTTTTCTCTGGTAATCTGTGTTTTCTATTTAGGGGTTATTTAAAAGATTTCCAGACATTTCTTTTTTAACTTTTGGGCTGGGCTGTGAGGCATGTGGGATCTAATTTCCCGACCAGGGATCGAACCCGTGCCCCCTGAAGTAGGAAGCAGGGAGTCTCAACTACCGGACGACTTGGGAAGTCCCTCCAGACATCTCACTACAAAACTATTAATACAACACTTTATATGTGTATTTTATTTCAACTCACACACACACACACACACACACACACGTGCAAAAGCAAGTGTCTTTCGTAATTCTATAGAGACTTTTTTCCCTATGGCAATGGCACCCCACTCCAGTACTCTTGCCTGGAAAGTCCCATGGATGGAGGAACCTGGTGGGCTGTAGTCCATGGGGTCACTAAATGTCAGACATGACTGAGCGACTTCACTTTCACTTTTCACTTTAATGCATTGGAGAAGGAAATGGCAACCCACTCCAGTGTTCTTGCCTGGAGAATCCCAGGGACGGGGGAGCCTTGTGGGCTGCCATCTATGGGGTTGCACAGAGTTAGACACAACTGAAGCGACTTAGCAGCAGCAACAATTACCCAATAAAGTAGTGGTGACAATTTGAATTACAGGTGGAGTAAGAAAATGTCCCCCTTCTTAGTCCTTTCCTCTGCTCACTCAGTAAGCTCTCACCGCCCAGCCTCCATTCCCCAGGTATTGCCTCCCCTGCATATGTACACCCACACCTGAGGCCCAGCACCCAAGCCCTTTACTCTCAGAAGCACATCTTTTGTTCCAAGCATGCCTTTCCTCGTCACTTCAATGTAAGCCTTTTGTCTTTCATGTTTAGGTTCTACAAACTAGAGGTCCCACCAGGGTCCTAGGAGCCACTGAACCTCTAGGTAGAGCTGAATTCTAGTCCCAGCTCTGCCAGCAGTGGACTGGCAACTGGGGAGCACTGAGTAACCTCTGTGGGCCTCAGTTTCCAGGTCTGCCCAAATGAGCCAGAGATGCCAGATGCTCTCAAGGCCCCCTTTCCAGCTCTACATTCTTGTACTAATGTAATATCCTGCTCAGGAAAATCCCACTGCTAGAAAAGAGCTTCCAAGTCTGGACTTCACTCTAATAGGCTGTTGTCTTTATTTCAAAAGTAGAGCAGCTGGAAAGGACAAAAAGAAATATAAAATCAGAAAACACATAGAATAAATTTCCAAAGATTTGTTAAATGACCACAAGACAATAAAAAAAAGTTGCCTCATTTTCATAAACGCACACTGCTTTTCATTCAGTAAACAGTCTGAAATACATAATGCCTCATTAACACTTGTATTAATAATGATTCTTTCATTAGCGCTCAAAGACTTAAGTTCAACAAATCTTAGCTCTGTCACTGATCAGCTCTTCCACCTGGGGTCCCTTGGCATCTTACTTTCCTTCACTGTAAAATTTAGGGGACTTCCTTGATGGTCCACTGGCTAAGACTCCATGCTCCCAGTGCAGGGTGTCTGGGTTTGATCCCTGGTCAGGGAACTAGATCCCATATGCCACAACTAAAGATCCTGTGCACTGCAAACAAGACCCAAAGCAGCCAAATAAATATACATTTTTAAAAAGAAAATTTTAAACTGAATATCTTCCAACTCTAGCAATATAAAATTTTTAAAAATACTTTATATCTTAGAGTCATTTCACTTGAACCCCACAGAAATCTTTATTCATCGTAGGAATTTTCATTGCCATGTTACAGGTGAGAAATCAAGATGCAGAGACTAGATGACTTGCCTGAGGTCATACCCAGGCATCAGCTCTTGGGTTTTCTGATCTCACACCTGCCTCTCTTTAGAAAAGTTTCCCATCATCTTATTTTGAATATTTTCAAACCTTTAGAAAAGTTGAAAGAATAGCATTAATACAATAAATCCCCATGTGCTGTTCACTTAGATTTACCAACTGTTCAGACTTTGTTAATTTGTATTCTTTTTCTTTCTCTCTTTATATATTCATAATCTTTGTCAGACTATTTTAAAGTAAACTGTAGACTTTCTGACACCTCACCCTTCAGTACTTGAGTATGTATCTCCTTAGAACAGGGCTATTCTTCATAACCACACTACCATCTCTCATCCAAGAAACTGAACATTAACCCAATAACGTAATCTAACAAGCAGTCTATATTCAAATTTCTTCAAGGATCCCAAACCTTTTCTCTGCAGCTTTGTGCCCCTGGATGCAGGAGCCACTCCAGGGTCACGCACTGCACTTGGTCACTACATCTCTATGGTCCCCTTTAATTGAAAACAAGGTCCCCCACCTCCCTTTTTTTCTTTCTTGATATCAACATCTTTGAAGACTCTGGGGTAGTTGTCCCATAACTGGATTTGCTTGTTTATTTCCTCATGACTGGAAAACTTATTAAACAGCAAATATTTGGGAGCACAATTTCACAAAAAGTGACAACGATACTGTCTTCCCAGCTGCTCGAAGAGTGCCCCCACCCCCAGCCCAGACACTCAGGGACTCACCTTCTGGCACGGGCAGGATGAACAGAACAGCATCTGAGGCAGCAAAAGCCACCTCAAAGTGACTTAAAGGCAGAGGTTCTCAGACTGAATCAAGAGCAGGAAAACTTCCAGCATCAATCCTGTTAAAATCGCAATACCACCCAAAGCAATCTACAGATTTAAGTCAATCCCTATCAGATTACCCAGAGAGCAGGAAAACCTCCAAAACAACATAGTGAGGGAACACACAAAAGGGTTGCTGCCTCTTTATTTGGCTAAGGAAGGACATAAAAAAAACCCCTATCACCTATAATCATTTCATAAATAGAGGACATGTTAACAACAAAAGGCAAGAATCAACAACCTCTGAACAAAGATTCACAAAAGGATAGTTTTCTAAAAGGAGAGTTGGCAACTTCCTACTGATTGTATATATAGGCATCTCATCTGGTCCTTCCATTTCTCATTTTGCTGTGAATGGTGAAAACTGTCATGGGTGAGTACAAGAACTCAGAACCAGTAACCTTGACAGAATTTTCAGGAGTTAATGTACTAGGAATATGTGCAAGTGGTTGCTTTGCCCTCCTTCATTTGTCTGCCTCATGCTGTGTGTGTGGTCTCCGGGAGAAAGGACAGGGTGGGAAGGATAGGCCTGGGCCACCTACAACAGATCACCATGAATCCTGTCACCTTCACCCCACGTCTTTACCTTCCCTGGAGCCTGATGGCACGTCCTGAGAGCTGCTGTGGGCCTGCGGACACTGGCCCCTCCTCAGGCTTGCTACCTCCTGGCTGCTGCTTTCCAGCCTCCTGGCCAGATCCTCGTTCTCCGCCTGCAGCCGCCTCTTCTCCTCCTCCAGAGCCGACTTGTCACGGACGAGGTTGCTGTAGGCTGACTCCAGCTCCTGGGTTTGGGTTTCCAGCTGTTCTCGCTCTCTTCTCAGGGCTTCCAGCTCCCTCTGCAGCCCCTGCTGGGTCTCCAAGGGCCCAGCGGGCTGGCCTGAGGTCAGGCGGTGGAGGAGGGCCTCCAGGGAGCTGAGGCGGGCCTTGGTGGACTCCAGGGTCGCGCGTTGTTCGCTGCTGTCTCTCTGCAGATCCTGGATGGCCAACGTGGCCTGGCCCTGCTCAGGGCAGCTGGACTCACTGGGGCTGGCCACGCTGAAGGTGTACTGGCATCGGCCACTCCGGTCGTTGGCCTTCTGGAACTGGGCTGTCCTGGCCCCCACACCCCCTAGCAGACAGGCCAGCAGTAGCAGCTGGACCGCTGGCATCTTGGGACTGTGGTGGCAGCGATGTGTTCGGAGGCCCTCAGTGCAGAGCCTGGGTGAGGCTCCTCAGACACTCTCCCCTCGCTGAGAGGTGTCTGGATGGGTGGCCTTGCTGGTTTCTGCCCCAGCTCCACAGAGACTCATATATGCCGGGAGCCAGCCCTGCGTGGGGGGAGAATGAGGTGGCCACGTGAGGCTGGGTGGGGCCATGCACAGGCGGGGGGTGGATGTTTTCACACTGCCAGCAAGATTCTTAAAAAATGACCTTCCAGAAGTCTGTTTTGAATTTCTTTTAAAAAAGAATGCCCCACTTTCCGGAGCCCACACCCCCAACACAGTCCCTGTATCCCTGGCCTGTTTTCTCACACACCCTCACACGTGCCCACCTCGTCCAGCATCACTACTTGTGTGTCTGTTTCAACAAGGATTTACTTCTAGTTCATATTTCCATGTACTCTGCAAACTTTCTCGAGAACCCACTGTGTATCAGGCCCTGTCCTAGAAAATGAGGATACATCCATAGCTAAGACAAGCCCCTCTGTCCCTGTCGCAGTGACAGAGATGAAAGCAGCTGGACAGGGTACAAGGGCAGAATGCCACCAGGTTTCGGGGAGTAGCCATCCTCTAGAAGCAGTTGGAAGCAGAATTCTTCCCCTGTCCCTCACTATAAAATAAGAGCAGGTGTGTCTCCGGAAGGACTTTCTGACTTCAGTCTTGCATCTCAGGCACCAAAGTCAATGATCACCTCTAGACTAGTTCTCTTACTATGAGTTCTCTTAGTTCTCTTAGTGTGCACTCGTGCGTGTGCAAATGCCATCAGTCTTGCTGATGACATCTGTGGGCCCCTTCCCAGGAAGATGTTTTTAAATGTATATAGGATTGTAAAGAAAACATATGATATTGAAATACTACTACTGAAAGATTTTAAAAATTGAAATATTCATGTCCTTTCATTAACATATTTAAAACAAGATCTGGGGGGCGGTGTCTAATTTCAAAGTAGTTTTGAGTGTAAATGCTATTGTATGCTGTCTGCAACAACTGTAATTTGAAATATAAAATGTCTATGATCTCTATTGGTGATGACAAAGTCACAGATACTGCTGATACAATTTTGGATTTATGGAAGGAAATGTTCAAGTCCAATTTTAGTTTAAAAGTGGTAAAAAAATAAAGATGTAATTTTTTTTCCATTTAATTTCACAGGCTTTCTGGACCCTCGGTTAATAATCCTTGCTTTATATTAATAAACCTAAAGAGAAAAATCCCCCCCAATACAACAAAATCCATCAAGTATACAAATCAGAACATGTGTAACAGCCTTATCAGTAACTTTTAAAATAATGTTTGTATTGAAGCAATTGATGTTGTTTGATACTGATAACATCTCCAGTATTAGTGAAATAAATATTTCAGATGTGCCCTAGGGCAGACTCACCTCAAGTCTGAAAAAATACATTTTGCTCTAAAGAGTCTATTCTTATTTGATTGGTTCTAAAGTTAGCCTTGAACTTGAGATTCTTACAAGTAGGTGTCTGTTTACTGCTGACTAAAGGCTACTATTCTCAGTTCCTGAATCAGATAATAAACATTACCAAAATGATTTTTTTAATACCTTATAGTCAGCAAGAATCGATTCAAATCTGTTTGGCTTTACTCTTATGTATGCTTTCTTTCTGTTGGAAGGACTAAGATCATTCTTGGGCTGCCAGCTTCATGGAAGAAAAAGAGTTATGGATAAAGAGAAATGTAAATAATTTTACTGCCTTCAGTCTGCTCAGTATCAGTACTTGTAAATGAAGAACACAGGACTGTTGTTGATGTTCAGTCGCTAAGTCATATCCAACTCTTTGTGACCCCATGGACCGCAGCACACCAGCCTTCCCTGTACTTCAAATGTAGGACTAGAAATCAGGTCTTCTGAACATCCCTTATATTGATTTCCTTTTTGCAATACAGCTCTGCCTTGGATAATCCAGAAACACACAATCTGTATTTCTCAGGGCTCTACCAGTCGGTTCCCACTGCCCTTTAGTGAATTTTTGTATTTTTTTACCCACACTTCATCTCTCTTTCGCTTTATCTCCCCTAAGCTTCAGGCCAGTCACTGTTATGCTGTGTGGGTGCCAGTCAGGGGTGAAGAGTTTAACAATCCCTGGCATTTTCACTTGAACCAACCCAGTTTTTGAATGCCAGGCGAAAGCAATCATTCTCAATGTTCTTCATGGTTCCTAGCAAAAGTCACTGTGCTTAGGGAAAGAAATGTGACTGTTGGGTTGTTGACCTTTTTTTATATCACTGTGGTTCACTGTTCTGTCTTCCCCTGGAGCCTGATGTGATAAGGACTGACCAGGACCCCACATCCTGCCTCCCCTGACCTGCAACCACCACCTCCACTGGAGCTCTGCTCGCTGCTTGCTCCCAGCATCTCCCTCTCAAAGCCTTCAGGGAACACTAGAGTCACAAGGGTACTTCCAGATGAGAAATTAAGGCCCAGAGAATGAGAGGAACTTGCTCAAGGTCACACAGCCAATGAGTGGCAGAACCAGAAAGAAAACGGAGGTCTCCAGATTCCAAGGTTTTCCATCTTCTCACATAAGCCAAGTCCACCCAAGAGCACACTAATTGCCCAGAATACATGAAAGACTCCAAACACTTCTTCCAGGAATCACTGCTCTAGGAAGAAAATAAGCTACCTTGCTATGTGTGCTAAGTCACTTCAGTCATGTTTGATACTGCGACCCCAGGGACTGTAGCCTGCCAGACACCTCTGTTTATGGAGTTTTCCAGAATACTGGAGTGGGTTGCCATTTCCTCCTCCAGGAGATCTTCCCAACCCAGGGATTAAACCCGTGTCTCCTATTTCTCCTGCATTGCAGGCGGATTCTTTACCGGTTGAGCCATAGAGGAATTAGCTTCCTATAATCCCATTAAACAAAGGCCTTCAGTGAAGGCCTCATGCATACCCTTGAGTTTTCACAGCTGATTTTAGAAAACTACATCCTTTCATGAAATCTTTTCCTAATAGCAGAGAAAAGGACTCACTAGAAGACACAGGAAACTTTCCAGCCCCCTGAACAGCAGCAAACATCTGGTTGGCTGCCTCCTTCTGCCCTTTTCACCGTTCTGCCTTTCACTACCCACTGCGGCCAGGACCCTGACTCCCTGAGTCCCCACCTTCGGGAACTCTGGACGTGCAAACCCCTTTCTCTCTGAGGAAACCTAGTCCACTCCAGATTCGCCGTTAAACTGTGTGCCCCAGCTCCTAGGACCTGCAGCCAGGGTGTCTCCAGCTCAGATGCTTGTAGCCAGGAAGGCGTGTGTCCGGCAGCCAACCACAGAGCTAAGCTTGTGGCTGGAGCAGGCACGGAAGGTGCTGGCCTGGGGCCTCTCATGCAAGATGAGGCCAGCAGCGGGAGCTAGGGAGCAGCATTCTTAAGGCGTATCCATTAATGCAATTGGATTCAAGGTTGTGTTTATTTCTGTCCTTGTAGCCTGGAGTCTGGGCTTCCTTGGTGGTTCAGATGGTAAAGAATCTGCCTGCAATGCGGGAGACCTGGGTTCTGTCCCTGGGTTGGGAAGATCCGCTGGAGGACGGCATAGCAACCCACTTCAGTATTCTTGCCTGGAGAATCCCATGGACAGAGAAGCCTGGTGGGCTATAGCCTGTGGGGTCGCAAAGAGTGGACAGGACTGAGTGACTAAGCACAACCTGGGTTTAAGCTGACTGCCTACTGGTTTTCTTCTGCAGTTCTTCCAGGAAAAACTGGAACCTTCGTGAGGGTAGGGCTGGGACTACTTGGCTTACCATTTTGTCCCCAGGGTCTGGCAAATTGTTGTTGTTCAATTGGTAAGTTCTATCAGACTCTTTGTGACTCCATGGACTGAAGCACGCCAGGCTTCCCTGTCCTTCACTATCTCACAGAGTTTGCCCAGATTCATGTCCATGGAGTTTGTGATGCTATCTAACTATCTAGTCCTCTGTTGTCCCCTTCTCCTCTTGCCCTCAATCTTTCCCAGCATCAGGGTCTTTTCCAGTGAGTCAGCACTTCAAATCAGGTAAAGTATTGGAGCTTCATCTTTGGCATCAGTCCTTTCAGTGAATATTCAGGACTGATTCCCTTTAGGATTGACTGGTTTGATCTTGCAGTCCAAGGGACTCTCAAGAGTCTTTTCTAGCACCAAAGTGTGAAAGCATCAATTCTTTGGAGCTCAGCTTTCTTTACAGTCCAACTTTTATATCCGTACATGACTACTGGAAAAACCATAGCTTTGACTAGATGGACCTTTGTTGGCAAAGTGATGTCTCTGATTTTAATACATTGTCTAGGTTTGTCATAGTTTTTCTTCCAAGGAGCAAGAATCTTTTAATTTCATGGCTGCAGTCATCATCCGCAGTGATTTTGGAGCCCAAGAAAATAAAATCTGTCACTGCTTCCACTCTTTCCCCATCTGTTCACCGTGAAGTGATGGGACTAGATGCCAAGATCTTTGTTTTTTGAATGTTGAGTTTTAAGCCACCTTTTTCACTCTCCTCTTTCACACTCATCAAGAGGCTCTTCAGTTCTTCTTCACTTTCTGCCATAAGAGTAGCATCAAGTACTCAATAAAATTTCAATGGATTTGTGGATGGGTACATCATTCAAGCAGAAAGAGAAAGCAAGAGAGCCCTCAGAGCAAACCCACAGGTGGTGCCATCTTCTGGGCTGCTCAGGACCCTCTGGGCACAACCCTGGAGTCTGAGTGCAGGGCTCTCCCAGCTGGAGAAGAAGTGTTTGCTGGGGGCACACTCCTCTCCCCTAAACGGACACACATAGCCTTAATTGGGATTATTTTTTGTATGCCTTTATTTCACTACAGTTAAGGAGGCTTATTACAAAACACAGTGAACTAAAACTGTAACTTACTAGCATGAGGAGGCCAGGGAAGGGACTGATGAGAAGCAGTCTTGACTGGCCAGCTCAAGGCACCTTTCTCCACCCAACACTTTTCATCTGTTTCCCCGGGGGTTCATCATTCAAATGACTCATTATTAAGCACCTATTATGTATTAAAGGCTGTGTCGCACACAGAACTGTATAAGAAACAGCCCTCACCCTCAAGGATCTCTTAGGCTGTAACACTGTTTGGCTAGCGGAGTAACCTAAGTACTGGAGAAGCCTAGGGGCTGCTCATGTCCCTCGTGAACGGAGGGGCTTCACAGGGGAGATGCATTTGTAATGGGACTTAATGAGATGACATGTAAACAATGGCTCAGGCACTCTGGTTGTGGCTTGGTTACAGGTCAGCCTTGAGTTCTTCACGTGTACATTGTGTCTAATGACGAGGCAGGCAGAATCACATTCAGATTAAGCATGTCTATTTTCTTTGGCACTGCCTCCCACCATCCTTTGGCCCAAAGTACAAAAGAAGGGGAGGTCTTAAGCCAGTGAACCTTGCACATTCTCTTTCATCCAGTGCTTGTCCAGGGGAGTCTAGTGCTGTCCAGGTGGGCTGGTCCTGCGCACTGGGGATGCTCTTCCTGTCGGGAGAGAGAGAGACTTTCAAAGGCAGGACCCAGTATCTGCAGCCACAAAGTATAGCCCAGGAGCTTGTCCCTCCCTGCAGAAGAAGGCTTTTATGAGGGCTGAATGTGTGTGGGGACAGCCCTATTGGCAGTTCTGAGAGCTCCAAATGTCATGCTAGCATCTAATACTGTCAAATCACAGTTAAGTGATTGCAATAACACTGTTGGCAATTTTCAGCCTACAGATTCTAAACCACTAGTACCATGAACATCCCATAAAGCCTTATCATATGGCCTGTTATGCTGATTTTCTTCCAGCAATTAATGGGTAGGATTTCTACAGGGTATTGGGTATTGAAGTGGGGGTGGAATACGGATATAAGAAAGCAAGTACAGAAAGAAAAAAATGAGACCCTTTCAAAAGACCAAACAATAGCCCAGTTTGAAAAAAGCATCAGGCTTGTGTTACAAAGGCCACGGTAGATCAGGGTGGGAGAACTAGGCTTGGGAGGACAGTGATTTCTCACCAGTCAGAAGCTGGGATACACCATTCATGTATGCCTGACTTTACAAAACTGTTAGCCTTGTCTAAATTGATTATGTATCACATATTTATATTTAAAATTACTAAAATTAGTTCTCTTTCAAGAGTTTCTTGAGATTCCTTAAGAAAACTGGACTTCTAAAAGGATTTAGGGTCCCTGGCCAGCAGACTCTCGTTGATTTGAATACATCCAGCGTTGTAGGTACTTTTGAACAGTCTATGTTTTACCCTATGCTTTTTCATTTTTCCTTAAAACCCAGCCAATTGTTTGTGTCTCCTGATACAAGGAGATATCATGAACATATTTAACCACGTTCTGCTATTAAAATCTCCCGCTCCCTATTTGCTTCCTGCATTTGGAGAATGTTGCTGTTGCTTTCATGTTTATGTCCTTCTCTTGCCTTACATTCCTGACCATGCCTCCCCACTGTGACACTGTCTGTTTTTGTTTTGTTTTTTAAATAAGGATCCACTTTGGGATCTGATCAGATCATGTTTTTTATGTTTTTCTCATTTTCCTTTAAGTTTCCATGGAAGTCCCTTCCTAAGGAACAGGTACTTAATTATCAATTTGGAAATGTCTTTTCCTGAGCTGTTTTCCTTATTCACCAACCTTTGGTTCTCATCATTTTTTCCTGAAGTTAAAAACAAGGGAAAAGTTTATTTTCCATTTTTATTTGCTCTCCTGGAATTTTCACATGGACAAGTGCCATAAGGCAGTCGTGTTTGGTTTCTTAGCTTCTCCCTGATGGGCTTACCTTATGGGCCCTCATGCTTCCTGAAGGTCAGCTTCTGTCAGGACGAGCATCAGACACTAAAAAACAAGAGCAGACACAGCCCAGCACTTCCCTGGAGCGGACACTCCTTGTTCAATTCTTTATCATTCAGCCAAAGACATATATCTGAATAAGGGCCGAAGAGTTCATGGGACACTTTCACATCCTCATCTTATCTAACTTCTTACAATAACCCTGAAGTAAGTTGGGCAAAAGCCATAATTCCTCTTTTACAAATGAAGAAACTGTAGATCAGAGTTAAACTGTACATTAGCTGATTCATTCAAGATCATAGAGCTGGCAGATGAGACTAGGACCTGGATATCAGCCTTCCTACTCCATCCAATTTTTTAAATTTAATGGTGTTGCAGGGAAGCCCTCAAGAATGAACTTAACAAATGTGCTTCAGATATTTCCCCTCCACCCATTTTATCGACTGGCAACTTGAAGACTGCTGCTGCTGCTGCTAAGTCGCTTCAGTCGTGTCCGACTCTGTGCGACCCCATAGACGGCAGCCCACCAGGCTCCCCCGTCCCTGGGATTCTCCAGGCAAGAACACTGGAGTGGGTTGCCATTTCTTTCTCCAATACATGAAAGTGAAAAGTGAAAGTGAAGTCGCTTAGTCGTGTCTGACCCTCAGCGACCCCATGGACTGCAGCCTTCCAGGCTCCTCCATCTATGGGATTTTCCAGGCAAGAGTACTGGAGTGGGGTGCCATTGCCTAACTTGAAGACTAGATTTGCCCAAACGTATATGGGGATGGCTGCTCTGGGCTCGCTCTGTAGAGTGAGATTATGTGTCCTACACCATGTGGGCCAAAGCAGAAACATGAGCAGTTGTTCTGTGGCCTGTGATGTTCCTGGGGAGTCCTGGACTAACCCTGAGGGCAATCCAAGTTTCATCCTGAGACTGTGTGAAAGCTGCAGATGTAACTCATCCTTTGGTTGAGCACAGAAATTCTCCTATTTCAGTTTCAAGGTGCAGATTCCCGTTCAAGTTTCATCAGGGTGGCGGTTGGGGGGGGGGTGCATTGAAAGAAAGAAAAGGATGTGTGTACAACCAAATTCTGTAAAGGAATTATCCTTCAATTAAAAAATAAAATAAAAAGAAGAATCCAAGAAAAAGAAAGGATATGTGCAATGGGAGTAGTGGGTAGGGAAGCAGAATAGAGTGTGTTCTCCTAAACTGAAACTGACACTGATCTTTTGAAACGTGATCAGGTGTGCTGTTCTCCCTGCTTCTCAGGACCTGCAAGATCTCATTCATGGCAGCTCAGCTTCTCTCTGCGTTAGCATCTTCCTGCTGACCTCAGCTTTCATCCAGGCCCCCATGGTCAGCCCAGGCCTGAGCCCACCTCCTAGCATAGGGCCCTTCGGCTCTGCTCTCTGACTCAGCCTCTGCTTCCCAGACCATGTTCTTGAGAGATTTGACTGCTTGATCTGTTTCTCTCAAGCCAACCATATCAGTCAGAGGTTGTCCAGTAGCCTATTGAAGTTCTGACCTCGAGACAGAAACTCAAATTTAATCCATTTAATTATGTTTTGTAGAGGGGAATGAGGGGACTATTTAGAATAGAAAAGCCTACTAGCAAAAAAGATTTCCTTAGTGGAGATGTGTTAGCAAGAGATAGCTAACAGTTCTTGTTCGGTAATACCTTTCTCACTGTGTTTAGGCGATATTTATTACCATGGAAGCAATCTTGGAGAGACGTGGGGTATGTCCCCACTTAGTATGGAGGTTTTGACCCCCAAGGAGCCTCCCTGCACATGTGCAGACAGGGAAGTTTTTCTTGACCTCAGGAGTGGTTATCTTATCTATACTTCAGCAGAGCTTGGCTTCTGCCTCTAGCTTTGTTCTTAGAATGTCTGGACGAGAACAGAGCTTCAATTTTACTCAACTTGACAAACACCAGCTGGGGCCCATCTCCCTCCTATTTGAGAAGGAAAAATGGTGGGACATTCATCTAATAAATATTCTAGGGCCTTCTGTGTGCCCAGCACTGTATTAGACATGGGACAGATATTTCAAATTTAGGAGTTAAGGGGAAGACAGAGACAACTTCCTGATGACTTTGACTTTCCTTCTCACCCACAAAGAGGGGAAAAAAATCGGGTACCCAATAGCCAATAGAAAGAGCATCGGTAAAATAGACTTTTATGAGTTTCGGGGGACTCTACTTATTATTTACATTTAATAAGGAATAGTAGGAAAACGCTGAATTCTCCTGGCTCACATCAAAGAGAAAAACATGCTTCTTTTTTGTTTTACTTTTATTTATTTTTTATTTTATTGAAGTACAGTTGATTTACAATGTCGTCTTAGTTTTAGGTGTATAACAGAGATTCAGTTATATATGCTAAAAGTTTATAAACTACTAATGGTGCACAATCCACTTGTGATCTTTGGGGTAGAGTCAAGGTGGTTCTTGGGTCTATTATTAATGAAATAAATGGTCGGTACTCAGTGGAGGGGGGATGAGAGTCTCAGAGAGCCCCATGCCACAAGAGTAACACATCAGACTGAGCTTGGTGTGTAAAAATACATGAACCAAATCTGTGGGCTTTTGAGAATATTTACAAATAAATAAAATGTTGCCTTTTCTCTCTAAACAGTACCTTTGTACATAAACATATTTTCACATGTACCAGCTCATTTTTGTCTTGAACCTTATGATCATCCTGATAAGTGCCATTAACTCCCTCTTACAAAGGAGGAAACTGGAAATTGACTAGTCAATCCATGAATGGGTTACAGAGTCTAGCACCACCACCCACCACCCCACTAGGGCATCTTCCATGCTCTCCTATGTTACTGCTCACCCCCTGTTCCACTTCATCAAAATCATATAAAAATTAAACAATTTTAGCCCTGATCTATATTGTTTATACTGATTTTTCCTAACAGGTAATTAATAAATATAAACTTTGTTTTCACAGAAAAGTAGAATATTTTCAATAGACGATGATAAAATGTTATTAAAATATTCCTATTGTATTACTTTTAGTCTAAGAGTGGAAGATTAATCATCAGCCTGAACTGTTTTTAAGTGATTATTAAGTAACTTAACATTTTATTTAGCTTCTTCCAATCTTTTTATTATTCCTCATATTTCTGCTCTTCAGGAGTCAGTGCATGTATGCTCCGTTGTGTCTGACTCTTGTGACCCTATGGCTTGTACTCCTCCAGCCTCTTCTGTTCATGGAATTTCCCAGGCAATAATACTGGAGTGGGTTGCCATTTCCTTCTCCAGGGAATCTTCCTGACCCAGAGGTCAAATCTGCATCTCCTGCATCTCTGGCTTTGGTAGGGAGATTCTTTACCACTGCACCACCAGGGAAGCCTTGCTGCTGCTAAGTCGCTTCAGTCGTGTCCAACTCTGTGCAACCCCACAGACGGCAGCCCACCAGGCTCGCCTGCCCCTGGGATTCTCCAGGCAAGAACACTGGAGTGGGTTTCCATTTCCTTCTCCAATGCATGAAAGTGAAACGTGAAAGTGAAGTCGCTCAGTCGTGTCCAACTCTTAGCGACCCCATGGACTGCAGCCCACCAGGCTCCTCTGTCCATGGAATTTTCCAGGCAAGAGTACTGGAGTGGGGTGCCATTGCCTTCTCCGAGGGAAGCCTTGGGAGTCAGTATATTGTAGCAAAAGAAGGATGGGACCTAGATACCTCCACACTGGTCACTCCTGTGTCTCTGGGGCAGTGGTGAGCTGACCGTGCCTCAGTTTCTCTGGATTTAAAACGCTTCAGAAAGTTCTTGTGAAGATCATATGCCAGATTAGACTGAAAGCCTTTAAAGAATAGTACTAGGATCTTTAATGCTGGGTATTACTCAGCTGTACCTCTAGTGGAGCAGGGAGACCCCATAAGGATGGAAGTTTCTCTTGAATTCTTTTCATGAGACATTGCTGGATGATACAGGAGAAAAGAATCATTTCCTACTAAAATGGCCCTGATCACACACTAGGTACAATCATTTTTCAACCACCCTATTAGATGCTTAGTAATTTCCCCGCATAACTTTTGAATAAATTCAGTTTCTGAGTTTCAAAGAAAAACACATTTGGTGCTAAAAGGAGCTGGTATGTGCACCCAACTCTTCCTCAGGGTCTGGGCTTCCTGAGTGGCTGGTTTATTCCTTATTTGAGTGAAGTTAAGTAAATTTACCAGTCGATAATTCATCAGTGTACTAAATGTACTAAAGAGGGGGATTTCATTCCTGGAACATTTTCAGCCATTTGTTTCCTTTCTGAATTCTTTTAGTCCACAGAGAACAGAAAATCTCTTTCCTGCCAATCAGTTAAATCCATGGAATAGATTTCAGTAATGATTCAAAGGGTTTTTAATTAAGAAATTATTGCAATCTATTTTGTTTTTAAAGAGGGAACTATGATCTCCCACCAGCAAAACTGAGAGATGAGAGAATGCCACAGAGTCAGGCACCACTTTCAGTTACAGTAGGCACTCTGGGTTTAAGTGAGAACAGTTTGTCCTTTAAAAGCTCAGTGCTGGTAGGGTATATCCAAAGTTTGAGTGGAGGGGGAAGGAGCTCAAAAGAAAGAGCTGTCTTCTTTGTGGCTTTCTGTCCTTTGTGAAAGTGAACAAGCATCCAGTATGGAAAATTAGGAAATGACCTTATGTCAGTGACTCCTGAGTACCCTTCTGGAAATGCTGTGCCTTGCAGATTATCTGTGGATGTATTTCATATTCAGCAAGCTTCCTAAACAAGTTCCCAATCTCTCAGGAGTCTTTTCCACAAAATCGAGCTAGCCCATGGTCAGGGAACTCAGAATGATTTTACTATTAGTACCAGCAAGACTGAATAAAAAGGTAAATCTGCTAAAACAAAACTAAACAATAAAACCAAGAACATAGTACCATCCAAGTTAAATGTAACTTTGCTTTCTTTCTTTTTTTTAAGAGTTTATAATCTTTTCTATCATTATAGCATTTGATGTTGATTCTGCAGTCTTTCTGAAATATTGCTTCACTCTTGTTGCACTAACGCTGACTTTCCCTTGGTCTCATGACCCTCTGATTGTTCCTCCTCTGCTTTAGCCGAGTTCTTTCCTTCCTTTGCTCCATTTCTGTGGGTATAGACTGCAAGTTATAATGCACTTTACATTTTAGGTAGTAACTATATCTCACCTGCATTGAGTTTCTGCAATGTTCCAGACATAGTGCTGTGTACCTTATGGGCATTGTCTGTTTTAACCTGATGCTGGGAGGGACTGTGGGCAGGAGGAGAAGGGGACGACAGAGGATGAGACGGCTGGATGGCATCACCAACTCGATGGACATGAGTTTGGGTGAACTCCGTGAGTTGGTGATGGACAGGGAGGCCTGCTGCTGCTGCTGCTGCTGCTGCTAAGTCGCTTCAGTTGTGTCCGACTCTGTGCAACCCCATAGACGGCAGCCCACCAGGCTCCCCCATCCCTGGGATTCTCCAGGCAAGAACACTGGAGTGGGTTGCCATTTCCTTCTCCAATGCATGAAAGTGAAAAGTGAAAGTGAAGTCGCTTAGTCGTGTCTGACTCCTGGCGACCCCATGGACTGCAGACCACCAGGCTCCTCCATCCATGGGATTTTCCAGGCAAGAGTACTGGAGTGGGGTGCCATTGCCTTCTCTGACAGGGAGGCCTGGAGTGCTGCAATTCATGGGGTTGCAAAGAGTCGGACACGACTGAGCGACTAAACTGAACTGATGCTATCCAGCAAGGCAGCTCTTCTCACCCCCAGCTTATTGATGAGGAAGCTGAGGTTCAGAGATGACAAGAAATTTGCTCAAGGTAAACAAGTGATTTGAAGCTGTGGAGCCAGGATTTGAAAAGATGACCCTCTGGCTCTTAACCTCCTGCTCACCCCCTGTGTCATGTGCTTGCTCTGTCCCTGGGCTGTGGTCGGGTGGGTGGGATTGACTCCACAGGCCATTGACCTAGGCTCTGTGTATGCAGCTATGGGCTTCTCTGGTGGTGTAGTGGTAAAGAATCTGCCTACCAATGCAGGAGACACAGGAGACATGGGTTCAATCCCTGAGGTGGGAAGAGCCCCTGGAAGAGGAAATGGCAACCCATTCCAGTATTCTCGCCTGGAGAATCCCAGGAACAGAGGAACCTGGTGGGCTACAGTCTGTGGGGTTGCAAAGAGACTACTGAGCAACTGAGCACTGCACCCTGTGTGTGGCTAGGGGCAAGCTAGAGGGCATGAACATAGACTTAACTGAACAGGCGAAAAAATAAAGAGGTAATATCTAAGGTCTATTACTTTTTTTAGGATGGAAAAAAACTTGATGTGTTTATATGCTAACGGGAAAGCGCCAACAGAGCAGAAGGGCAAGTACTGACGATAATAACAGCTGGCACTTATTAAGCACAGCGGTGTGCCAGGGGCCAGGTTAAGCGCTTTAGCAGGATTACATCACTAATCTTTCATAACATACTTATAAAGTAGGTACTGTTAATATGATATTTTACAGATGAGAAGAGAGAGACTTTGTCCAAGATCACCCAATGAGGGTGATTTAAACAGAGGGGATCTGATCCACGAGGCTCATGAATGAAGAGGTAGACACCTTCCCTGGTACCGGAGCCAAGCTTCTGTTTAAGAAGCACACGGTAAATGCCAAGACATTATTTACATTACTTTGACACTTAATGATACCCCTCAGGGTGGGTAGATAAATACCTCCATCCCAATCCTTATTTTAAAGTGAGAAAATTGAACCTCTGTGGCTAGTGACTTTTTCCAAGTCTTCATCTCTTCTCTTTAAACACACTATCATGAGTGATGATAAATGTAGGCCTCTACATCCTCACTTCATTATCAGTATTCATTTCCAAGAGTTCTCATCCAGGGAAGGGGAATGAGAATTCCTAGCTCAGGAACTGATGTTCTTGGAGCAATAGTTTAGGATAGTTTGGCTGTACTACCTTCTTAAGAAGGTTTGACTCAACTGCTGGAATTGAGATGCTCCTGGCAACTGTATCTTTGCTTTTGACAGTGGAATTCTTTATTTGAAATTTATTTTGTTGAGATAACAATGTTGTGTTGATTTTTCCTATACAGCAAAGTGATTCAGTTATATATAGATATATATTCTCCTAATATTCTTTCTATGTGGTTTATCACAGGGTATTGAGTATAGTTCGCCCAGCTATACAGTAAGACCTTGTTGTTTATCCACTCTATATATAATAGTTTGCTTCTGCTAATCCCAAACTCCCACTCTACCCCTCCTCCTCTCACCTCTGGCAATCAGTCTGTTGTCTATGCCTGTAAGTCTGTTTCTGTTCATTTGTATCATATTTTAGTATCCACATATAAGTGATTCTAAGACATTTGTCTTTCTCTTTCTGGCTTACTTCACTTAGTATGATAATCTCTACATCCATCCATCTAGGTTGCTGCAAATGACATTATTTCATTCCCTTCTGTGGCTGCATAGTATTCCATTGTTTATATATATCACATCTTCTTTATCTATTCATCTGTAGGTGGAATTCATAATCTACATTTAATGATACAGGTATGGTACTGTTTATAGCACTCATTTCACTCAATAAGGCAACTGCTGCTGCTGCTGCTGCTAAGTCACTTCAGTCGTGTCTGACTCTGTGCGACCCCATAGATGGCAGGCCACCAGGCTCCCCCGTCCCTGGGATTCTCCAGGCAAGAACACTGGAGTGGGTTGCCATTTCCTTCTCCAATGCATGAAAGTGAAAAGTGAAAGTGAAGTCGCTCAGTCGTGTCCGACTCTTAGTGACCCCATGGACTAAAGCCTACCAGACTCTTCTGTCCATGGGATTCCCCAGGCAAGAGGACTGGATGGGGTGCCATTGCCCTCTCCACAATAAGGCAACTGATTTTATTTATTTTCTAAAAATTGCAATGCACAGTATATTTCGGTTTAATCATAAAAAGTTTCTGGGAATAATAAGTACTAAATAACCAAAAAAAAGTTGAAAGAGTATAAGAAAGGTAATATAAACTTTTGAAGAATGAGAAGCTTAGTGAAAGAAAAAGGATCCCAAGTAAAACAGCCTGCATGCTATTAACTTTATATTTAATTGACCAGCAACTAATATCTGAAATGTTTATATTGGGTCCCATTTTCCAAAGCACAATCCCATATATACCTCATTTGGCCTTCACAACAACTGACCTATCAGTTAGGAATACTTTCATCTACAAATAACAGGGAACTTGGCTTGAATAGATGGAGCTTGTTTTTCTCAACAAGAATCTGAGAAGTGGCATTCTGGAACTGGTGTGGAGCCCAACAGTATCATCAAGGATCCATGTTTCTTTTACCTCCCACTTTACCAGCCTGAAAAAATTGTTGGCCTCTCACCCTCACAATGTGACAGTTCTTCCAGGCATCACATAGTAGTTCAAGGCCAGAAGGAGGAGGAAGGGAAGGAGCAGGTACCAAGAGCATCTTTGCTTTATTAGAAAAGCATAAACTTTCCCACTGGCCTTTCGTTGGCCAGAACTGTGTCACTCAGCCGTCCCAGCTGCAAAGTGGAAGTGAAAGTCACTCAGTCGTGTCTGAAGCGACTTAGCAGCAGCAGCAGCAGCAGCAGACACTTAGATTGTTTTCAGTCTTGGACTAATAGTAATGTATTCATTTACAAAGAGGGGAAGGCAATGGCACCCCACTCCAGTACTCTTGCCTGGAAAATCTCCTGGATGGAGGAGCCTGGTGGGCTGCAGTCCACGGGGTCGCTAAGAGTCGGACACGACTGAGCGACTTCAATTTCACTTTCCACTTTCATGCATTGGAGAGGGAAATGGTAACCCACTCCAGTGTTCTTGCCTGGAGAATCCCAGGGACGGGGGAGCCTGGTGGGCTGCCGTCTATGGGGTCACACAGAGTCGGACACGACTGAAGTGACTTAGCAGCAGCAGCAGCAATTTACAAAGACTGACATAACAAAAGTACCACAGACTGTGTGGCTTAAACAACAAAAGTGTATTGTTTAACACTGAAAGAATGACAAAAGAAAAAGAAATTCACCAACTCAAGGAAATAAAAGGAAGCTTGAGTTTGTTTCCTGAGAAGACTTTTGAGGAATTGAAACTGTCTTCCACTTTGTACAGATTTGAGGGTTGAATTGATACTACCTGAGTGGTCCAGAAACCCCGAAAGGTGAGAAATAATGTAAAAATGGATCCCTCATAATATTCTTAGAATGCTTGGCAGAAATGTAAAACCAGAAAGCAATTTCTATGGGGTTCCCACAAGAAAAAATATCCCTCCTAAAGATAATTTACCAATCAGTTTTCAGTCCAGTCGCTCAGTCGTGTCCAACTTTTGCGACCCCATATACTGCAGCATGCCAGGCTTCCCTGTCCGTCACCAACTCCCGGAGCCTACTCAAACTCATGTAGTCAGAGCCCACTAGGTCCACTGCAGATGCTTGTCAGGTTGTGTGTTGCACACAGCAGGGGCACGTGTGCAATGATGAGAATGAAGCTGTTGGAGCTGTGTGTTGTGGTGGCCCTAGAAATCATCTATCATCAGCAAGAACCAGCAGGCACTGCAACAGGGGGAAGAAAGCCCAAGAACTTCATACTATTGTTTTAAAAAAATATGACTTAACTAAAAATATGTCTTAAAAAAACAGGTATTGTAAAAATAATTGAAAACTCAAAAGACTGGAGATCTTAAGAAAATACCAAGTTATTACTTTTTCAAAAAAGAAGAGGCAGATTTGAAAAATAAACATAACCTCTAAAAAAATTACAAATACAGTCAAACTAAAACCTGAAATATATAGGTTAAATAGCAATCAGATATAGATGAAGAGAAAGCTGATGAGCTGGAAAGCAAAATGGAAGATATTCCAAGGTGGGCACCACAGAGAAATAAAGAGATAGAAAATGAAAGTGAAAGTCTGTCAGTCGTGTCTGACTCTTTGCGATCCCATGGATTATACAGTCCGTGTAATTCTCCAGGCCAAAATATTGGAGTGAGTAGTCTTTCCCTTCTCCAGGCGATCTTCCCAAACCAGGGATCAAACCCAGGTCTCCTGCATTGCAGGCGGATTCTTTACCAGGAGCCACAAGGGAAACCCAGAAATACTGGAGGGGATAGCCTATCCCTTCTCTATCGGATCTTCCCAACCCGGAAATCAAACCAGGATCTCCAGATGTGGCTTCTTAGCAGTTTTTTCATGATAGAATAGAGACTATTATAAGGTAATAATTTCCTTAGTTTTCTTTATTTGGGGAACTAAAAAAAGAAAATAACCTAGAGAAAACGTCTCCCAAAGAAATATGGACTAAGAATATCAGATTGCAACCCCATGAAAGGGCCTTTTATTAGAGAATTAGAATTAATAGCATGGTGATTTTTCTTTACATGTAGTTCCTGCATCTTAATGTTTTACTTACTAAACTTTTTATTTTGTATTGGAGTATAGCTAATGAATGGGCTTCCCAGGTAGCTGAGCTATAAGGAATCTGCCTGAAATGCAGGAGACCTGGGTTGGGAAGATCCCCTGGAGGAGGGCATGGCAACCCACTCCAGTATTCTTGCCTAGAGAATCTCCATGGACGGAGGAGCCTGGCGGGCTTCAGTCCATGAGGTCGCAAAGAGTCAGACGTGACTGAGCGACTAAGCACAGCACATAGCTGATGAACAGTGTTGTGATGGTTTCAGGTGGACAGCAAAGGAACTCAGCCATACATACATAGGTGATTAAATGAAGAATATAGTTGCTGTGAATATAGTTGCTATAATTAGGACAGACAGAATTTATATTTAGGCATTTGATATCCAAACTCTAAACGGAAAAAGTTAAAAAAAATTTTATGGGAGAATGGGAGAAATGGTAGTTAAGTGATGATCTTTAATGCTTGGGTTTAAAGTGAGAAGAGAGCCTAACCTGTACCTTGGTGAATAAACTTCGTCTTACTCCAAATATTTACATTTATATTAAGCAAAATAGTTACAGGGAAATGGGAAAGTTATGCTCATATTTGTACTTTTTGTTATTAAATCACCATGATTATTACAGTCACATCTGGAGCAAGTTTACGATTAGGGACCCCTGCCAAACACTGGGATCCAATGTTTACTTGGCAATATCAACTATAATCACAAGCAGAATGCCAAGAAGGAAGTCATCAATCTTTTCAGAACTGACTTGTATTTTCAGTTATTACAGTACAACAAGTATCTGATCACAATTTCCTTCATACATAATATAAACTACTGATGGTTTGACCAAGGCAGGAGATACTTAGGGTGAAGGCTTTTAGTAAGAAACAACATATTTACAGACATAGGACTGGGCTGCTTTTGGAAGTCATCAAGCAACAATGGCCTTCAACCAAGCTTTCTTGGAAACTAAGGAAGGAAGAAATCATTCCAAATCTTAAAAGTAGATTGGTAAAAATGTTAGCAACGTGCTTCTGGAAAAGCTATTTTCTCTCCCCGTCACCTCCCCTCTTAAAGTAGGGCATACTGTTCAGAATTCGAATCTGCTGGCCAAGTTTCTAGGATAAACAAGACTTTGTGGTGCTAGAATGAGCCCTGTCTCGAAAGCTGACTTAGTTTGGAAACAGCGGTAAAGGGAGAGGAAGAGGAGTTCTTAAATGAAAAGGGATATGGAATTTAAAATTAATAATACCTGGATTTCATTCCTGGCACCAGTATTTCTCCAGGCAATTTTGGACATGTGTTATAAAATCTGAGTCAAGTTGGCTAAGCCCAGACCTGGCTGTAGATCTGAAGAAATCTCAAGTTGAAAGCCATCAAGAAGTGGGACTACGGCTGAGGGTATAGAGAAGAGTTTTAGACAAGAGCATAAGCTTTTAGGGAAAGTGGGATAATATATACTTTGGGGAAAGCAGGATAATATATTCTTTTGGGGAAATGTAATCTCTTTAGGAAAGGCATAGGAAAACTTACACTACTTAAGATACAGAATAAGAAAAATGTTCCATTGAATAAATCAGATAGAAGAGTAGGAGGTTAAGTCCCAGCAATGAAAGAGAAGAAAGAAAACGACGGGCATTTTTCGTTGTTGTTGGCTAATATTTGCTTGAAATAGAGGATTTAAAAATTTTTCTTTTAATTCTGCCTTTACAATGATGGAAAGGCCCCTTGATTCAATGGAAGATAAGCAATAAGCATTTCATCTTAAAAAAAGTTAACAGGTTCAGTTTAGTGCTTGTCAGTAAAATTGAAGGTTAAAAGGACAAAGTTACAAAACCGTGATATTTTCACCAGCTTTTTAAAATAAAAGAAGCCATTGTTCATTGAGCTACTGTTTTTTAATTAACAAAATTATATTTTTTATAATGCTGAAAAATCTACTTTTTGGCAACCTCTAGGTCCATCCATGATGCTGCAAATGGCATTATTTCCTTTTTAATGGCTGAATAATGGCTGAATAATGTATATATGTACTACAACTTCTTTATCTATTCCTCTGTGGATGAACATTTAGTTTGCTTCCATATTTTGGTTGCTGTAAACAGTGCTGCAATGAACATTGGGGTGCATGTATCCTTTTGGATCATGTTTTTCTCTGGATATATGCCCAGGAATGGGATTACAAGGTCATATGGTAGCTCTCTTTTTATTTCTTAAGGAACCTCCATACTGTTCTCCATAGTGACTACCAATTTAAATTCCCACCAACAGTGTAGGAAGGTTCCAGAAGGTGGAACCACTGGACCGTCAGGGAGGTCTTTAAGATTTGCCTTCTAATTACAGTAGAAATACAGGTAAGTTTATTTTCTTGGTTGACCTTCTCAAGAATAGAGTGTTTGTGACAAAGTGACGAGTATTGAGATGTTGCATATAAAGCATCTGGACTATTCCTGGCATGGCTTGAGTACTTAAAAAATATTAGCAATGATAACAATGGCCCTGAAGATGACAGAAAGAGAGAAGGGATGGGAGGAGGGTGAGAGGAAAGGAAGGAGAAAAGATAGAGTGAGGGGATGATTAAGACAGAGCATATGCTGTATTTCTCATGCTCAGAAATGTGTGACACTTGAGTGACCCTGGGTCAGAGCCCGTGACCAGGAAGAAGACAGCAGGAAATAGGGCAGTCAGGTGGGCATAAAATAATTTGGTGGGTATTTCTTCAAAATATTGGTGTTCTTTGTTACAATGATCTCTAAGGTTTAATTCCTTTACACACAGGGCATTATCTGGTCCCAATTAATAATGACTTGGCTTTGTAGGGGAAAAGAAAAATACTTATCAGACATGTTGGATTTATTTCCAGGGCAGATTGAAAGTAGATCTAATTATTCACTGATTCAGTTAATGCTTTACACTTCCTCTTAGTATATTTAGATTCTCTTGGTGTCCACACCCATTTTGTATATGGATTCAAAAAATATTTATTGGATGTAAGACACTCAATAAATGTTAATTGCATGTACTTTTAAAATTTTTATTTTACTGGTGAGGACAGTGAGGCACAGAGAAATGAAATAATTTGTAAAGATCACAAAGTTATCAAGTAATGAAGTTGAGATTTAACCCTAAGTCAGATCTGTCTGCCTACAGAGCCAGTACATTGAACCACCATATTACAGTTTCTGCATAGGCTATCTTTCCATGTTATTATAATATTTTAGTATTCTTTCTTTGAAAATGCCAGTGATCATACAAAGTTTTTGATGACTACAAAGTAAAACCAAATTCAGTTAGTATGACACACATATGTCATGAATCAAATGCAGAATACATTCAGAAAATTTACTAGAGTTTGCACTGAAGCGTGTGTGCAGTTTAGCAGACTAAAGAATGAGATTAAAAATGACAACATTTTGATAGCCTTATAGATAAAGCTATTTGTTTTACTTTGTTGCAAAGTAATAGACTTAACTGGTAACCCAGTTGGTTTCATAAATATATGAAAGACACAGGGTTTGGGTGAAGAAAATGAATAACTCATAACAAATCTGTTGTTTTGACTAAAAAGGAAAGCAAAGTTTATGTCCCACTGAGGAAGTAACAGTAGTTGCATGCAGTTTATGAACTTTACTGCAGTGAAGAGTCTTCTGACGCGAATGTTGTCCTGTGCATTTAAAGAAGAGACAGGAGACTCAGAAAATGTAACCAAGTGAGTTAAGCTGTTGGGCTTCCCTGGTGGCTTAGACAGTAAAGAATCTGCCTGGAATGCAGGATACCCGGGTTCAATCCCTAGGTTGGAAGATACCCTGGAGAAGGAAATGGAAACCCATTCCAGTATTCTTGCCTGGGAAATCCCATGCACAGAGGAGCCTGGCTGGCTACAGTTCATGGGGTTGCAAAGAATTGGACACGACTAAGCGACTGAGCACCCCACTCCAGTACTCTTGCCTGGAAAATCCCATGGACGGAGGAGTCTGGTAGGCTGTAGTCCATGGGGTCTCTAAGAGTCGGACACGACTGAGCAACTTCACTTTCACTTTCACTTTCATGCATTGGAAAAGGAAATGGCAACCCACTCCAGTGTTCTTGCCTGGAGAATTCCAGGGACGGGGGAGCCTGGTGGGCTGCCGTCTATGGGGTCACACGGAGCTGGACACGACTGAAGTGACTTAGCAGTAGCAGCAGCAGCAAGTGACTGCGCACGCATGCACAAGTTCAGCTAGTTAAATGAGTAGGTGAGTCTGGGATTATCCTCACATGTGAGCACAGGGCTTCCTGCCATCCCACAGCTGCTCCTCATGAACTGTGTGCTTAAAACTCAGCACAGGCGAACCACAGCTCCTGAGAGACGGCAGACAGCAAAATTTCTCCTCACACCTCTCTGGTCTCTCTTTTCCTCTATCCCTCCTTTTCAGTCCCTGAAGCCTCTCAGTAGCATCCTGCTGCTCGCTTATCAGAGGTCAAGAGTTCACGTGGACTTCCACTTGAGTCACCGAGGTTCTGAGGTACAACCCTTTGGAGAGGTCTAAGCAAGGTGACTCCATCTTGGTTTTGCATCATCCAAAGAGAAGAAAAGGGACTCACAGCATGGCAGCAGGACCTTATCGTCTTGCCAGGCTGTAGATGTGAGTACCACTCTATTGATTTGAAATTGTTGACATATTTTCTTTTCCTTGGTGAATAGCTATTGCCCTGAACCTTTGAGGGTCCCGCCCTGATCCTGGGCCCAGTCCTCTCAAATATTTTAAAACATTTTGAATTTTTTGAATATATTGCTCAGGCTAGTGTGTTTAATTCTTTTAGCTAATGACCAAGTTCTAATAAAATAAATTTCCATGAGCTTTTCAGATCACACCAGGGTGAGTGGAATATTAAGACAAACTTTCCAGTTACGTAGGATAAATGGCTAGTAACTAATGGGTATTAGTTTCAGAGGAATGGGGTAGAAATATGGCAGTAAATTCTCTGCACTTTAACATTGATGAGGATCATTGCCACTCCTCATCCGTGCTCCAAAGGGCAAGGTGAGTGGAAAGATGAGAAAGGAGAGTGCCTGGCTACACAGATTAGTGTTCAATATGTATCTGTGACTGAATACTGGACTGCATGACAAGTAGAAGAACCACCTCAGGATATTTGCTTTTATGAGGGTTAAACAAGATAATTAATCGATTATCATGCAACAAATGTGAAGCAATTGCTCTATGTCAGAACTAAAATCAAACTGTAATTCTGGTGAATCGGGACACAAGAGAAAAGCTCTTATAATTTGCATTTAAAACTTGCAATGCACATAGAGAATAGACTTGTGGAGATAGTGGGGGAAAGAGAGGGAGGGACGAATTGAAAGAGTAACATTGAAACATAGACATTACTATATGTAAAATGGATAGCCAGTGGTTTGTGAGTACCACTCGATTGATTTGAAATTGTTGACATATTTTCTTGGCTGCACCAATTTACATTCCAACCAGCATTGTACAAGGATTCTTTTTCTCCACATCCTTGCCAATATTTCTTACTTGTAGTCATTTTAATAGCCATTCTGACAGATGCAAGGTGATGTATCATTTGGTTTTGATTTACATATCTCTGATTATTCTGAAGGAGATCAGCCCTGGGATTTCTTTGGAGGGAATGATGCTGAAGCTGAAACTCCAGTACTTTGGCCACCTCATGCGAAGAGTTGATTCATTGGAAAAGACTCTGATGCTGGGAGGGATTGGGGGCAGGAGGAGAAGGGGATGACAGAGGATGAGATGGTTGGATGGCATCACTGATTCGATGGACGTGAGTCTGAGTGAACTCCAGGAGTTGGTGATGGACAGGGAGGCCTGGCGTGCTGCAATTCATGGGGTCACAAAGAGTCGGACACGACTGAGTGACTGAACTGAACTGATTAGAGATGTTGAGCATCTTTTTATGTGCCTGATGGTCATCTGCATGTCTTCTTTGGAAAAATATCTGTTCAGGTCTTCTGCTCATTTTTTAGTCAGGTTGTTTGGTCTGCTATACAAAATCTTTTACATTTAATTAGGTCCTACTTGCTTGTTTTGCTTCTGTTTCCTTGGCCTTAGCAGACAAATCTGAAAAAACGTTGCTATAATTTATCCAAATCATTCTGCTTATATTTTCTCCTAGAAGTTATATGGTTTCTGGTATTACATTTAGGTCTTTAATTCATATTGAGTTTAGCTTTGTATATGGTGTGAGAAAATGTTCTAATTTCACTCTTACATGTAGCTGTCCAGTTTTCCCAGCACCACTTATTGAAGAAACTGTCTTTTCTCCATTGTAAACTCTTGCCTCCTTTGTCATAGGTTAATTGACCATAAGTTCATGGATTTATTTCAGGACTTTCTATTCTGTTCCATTGTTATGTATCTGTTTTGATTACTGTAACTTTGTACTATAATTTGAAGTCAGGGAACATGATATCTCCCTCCAGCTGTGTTCTTTTTTTCTCAGAATTGCTTTGGCTATTCAGAGTCTTTTGTGTTTCTGTACAAATTAAAAACTTTTGTTCTTGTTTTGTGAAAATGCCAATGGTATTTTGACAGGGATTTTGTTGAATCTGTAGATTGCCTTGGGAACTATGGTTATTTTAACAAGATTAATTCTTCCAATATAAGAACACAGTACATCTTTCCATCTATTTGTGTCATCTTCAATTTCTTTAATTAGTGTATTATTGTTTTCCAAGGAGGTCTTTCACCTCCTCAGACTTATTCCTAGATATTTTACTCTTTTTAATGTGATGGTAAATGCCATTGTTTCCTTACTTTCTTCTTTCTGATAGTTTGTTGTTAGTGTATGGAAATGTGACAAATTTCTGTGCATTAACTTTGTATCCTGCAACTCTTATCAAATTCATTGAACTCTAGTATTTTTTTGGTGGCATCTTTAGGATTTTATATGTATGCAAAAAATGACAGTTTTCCTTCTTCCTTTTTAATTTGGATTCCTTTTATTTGTTCTCTGCTGTGACTAGAATTTCCAGGACTATGTTGAATAAAAGTGGCAAGAGTGGGCATCCTTGTCTTGTTCCTGATCTTAGAGGAAGTCCTTTCAGCTTTTCACCACTGAGTATAATGTTAGCTCTAGGATTAACATATATGGCTCCTTATTATGTTGAGGTATGTTCCCCTGTACCCACTTGTTGAGTACAGTGGATCCAACATCCAATAAATGGATGTTGAATTTTGTCAAAAGTCTTTCTGTGTCTATTGAGATGACCATATGGTTTTTATTCAATTTGTCAATGTGGTTTACCGAATTTGCCCATTTCTTTCAGGTTGTTCATATTGAATCTTATGATCCCTTGCATTTCTGATTGCATATTGCATATTGAGTGCATATTGCACTTTTCCACAGCATCATCTTTCAGGATCTGGAATAGCTCAACTGGAATTCTATCACTGCTGGGAGCCAGTGAGGAACTCCGCCATGACAAAGGTCATGAGGAAGGAGGCTCAGCATACGCAAAGGGGATCGAGCTTCAGGAGTCCCCTGAAATTTCTCGAGCATCTACCCCAAAACCAGAGTCTGCCTACTTTCTGCTTTGTGCTTTCACCTAAACCTCTGACTTTACGGGGGCTGTCCCCACTACCTCTCTGAAAAAAGAGTTAGCTTACAGCCCCAGTTAATAATTCCTGGGTGTGACAGTGTTTAACCTACAAACTCCTTTGGAAATCCTCTAGCCTGCCTGAATAGGTTTTTCCGCCACATGTGATTGCTCAGAGCCTCCCAACTGTGAGAGGCAGGAGATGTTCTAAACTGTCTAAACACAGATTCTTTTGAGTAGTTAGTTTGTAACCTGTTAATTCTTTTTCTTGTTATAGCCCACCACACCTTTGCTCTGTAGGAATGCAACTTTATCTAATGCTTTTGGAGGGTGGCTCTGACCAATCACCTTTAGAGAAAAATAAGTTTTCTGAAGAAAGGGTCTTAAAATGTTAACAGGCCTCCGGGCCAGAAGATGATGCAAATCACCTAAGCTTTTGCATATGATAGGTTTGCAGAAAGAAAGCCTGGCTTGCTGCCTGACTCTACCCCTTCCCCCATTATCCTCTATGCATAACTTAAGGTATAAAAACTACTTTGGAAAATAAAGTGCGGGCCTTGTTCACCAAAACTTGGTCTCACCATGTCGTTCTTTCTCTTACCTTCTGGCTGAATTATTCAGCCTCTTTTGTCCACTGAATTTCCTCACTGAGCTATCCTTATTTCAGCCTCTTTTCTTCACTGAATTTTACTGAGCTATCCTCATTCTATTACTCTTTATATCCTTAATTAACATTTAATTAAGCAAGTGTTTCCTGATCTTTGCCTACGCCGTCTCTCCTTCGAATACCCTGGATCAGCCGGGGCTGGTCCCCGGCACTGATGTATCTGTAACTTTTTAATTTCTGATTTTATTTATTTTTAAAACTATTATTTATATTTTTTGCCCGTGCTGGGTAGTTCTTCATTACTGCACGCGGGCTTTCTCTAATCGTGGTGAGTGGGCGCCTACTCCTTGTTGCGGTGTGCAGTCTTCTCACTGTGGTGGCTTCTCTCGTTTAAGATCATGAGCCCGAGGCACGTGGGCTCAGTAGTTGCGCTCACAGGCTCTAAGTGCAGGCTTGGGAGTTGTGGCACAGGCTTAGTTGTTCCGCAGCATGTGAGATCTTTCCGGATCAGGGATCAAACCTGGGTTTCCTACATTGGCAGGCAGATTCTTAACCACTGGACCACCAGGGAAATCTCTAGTTTCTAGTTTTATTGATTTGGGCCCTCTCACTGTTTTTCTTAATGAGTATGGCTAAAGGTTTATCAGTTTTATCTTTTCAAAGAACCAGCTCTTAGTTTCATTGATCTTTTCTATTGCTTTTAAAAATTTCTAATTTATTTCTGCTCTTTTTATGATTTCTTTCCTTCTACTAATTTTGGGTTTCATTTGTCCTATTCCTAGTTCACTTAGGTGTAAGATTAGGTTGTTGTCTTCAGAATTTTGTTTCCTGAAGTAGGAGTATAGTATTACAGAATTTCCTCTTACAACTGCTTTTGTTGAGTCCCATAGGTTTTGGACCATTGTGTTAATTCTTTTTGTCTCTGGTATTTTTTGATTTGTTTTCTTCAGTGATCCATTGGTTGTTTAGTAGAATATTGTTTAGCCTATGTGTGTTTATGCTTTTGGCAGTCCTTTCCTTGTAGTTGATTTCCAGTCTCATTGTGTTGTGGTTGGTACAGATGAATGATTTCTATTTTCAGAAAGTTACTGAAACTTGTTTTGTGGCCTAACATAAGATTCATCCTGCAAAATGTTCCATGTGCTTTGAAAAGAATGTGTATTCTGCAGCTTTTGGATGCAATATTATATATATATATATATATATATATATATATATATATAAAGTCCATTTGGTGTAATGTCTCATTTAAGACCAGTTTCCTTATTCTTTTATTTTTGTCTGGATGATCTAGTCATTGATGTGCACTCTACTCTGCTCACCAGAGCTATATGCTCTAAAGGTGCCTGCTGTGGGCTGCATGGATCCTTCTCTTGTGGCAGGCTGACTACTGTGGGTGATCTGGTAGGCATGGTTGGCTCCCAGACCAGTTGGTTGCAGGCCCTGCCTTGTGCAGAGGGTGCAGCTACTGACTGGCAGGACCAGGTCACAAGGTGGCTGGCTGTGGAATCTTGGGTGGGTACGGGGCTAGTGCTGCCCTGCTGGTGGAGATAACTGGGTTCTTAAGTATGTAGGTGCAAGGCCAGTGTTCCTGGATCTAGTGTCATCCTGCTAATGGTTAGGGCTGGTTCCTGACATGGCTAGCTGTGGGTTTTGGGGTGTCTCAAAGCTGGCGTTGGCCCACTAATGAGTAGGGCTGGATCCTGGGGCAGCTGGCTGAAGGCTCCAAGGTGTCTTAGAGCTGGTTTGACCTGATGGTGGGTGGGGCTGCAGTCTGGGAAGCCCTCAGGTGGGTGCTGACCTGCTGGTGTGAGCTGGGTCCTGCCATGCCAAGCTGCAGGGCTATGGTGGTCTTGGGGCTGGTGTTCCCTTGTTGGTGGGTGGGGTTAGGGCCCAGGATGTCTGGTTCCTGCCCACTGGTGTATGATGTTGTTCCTGAGGCTAGTGCTGGCTCACTGGTGGGCAGAGCCATGTCCTGTGGTCTCCTGCCAATGCATTTTGGGTGGGGGACTGGGTCCTGTGCCCTCTGCCCTCTGGTGGGCAGCATTGTGTCCTAGACAGGCTGTGGGCTCAGGGAGTCTTAAGGTAGTTTCCTGCTGGTAGGTGGAGTTGTGTGCGCACCTGGCTAATTGCTTGGCCTGAGGTCTCCCGGTACTGGCACCAGCAGGCTGGTGGGCAAGGCCAGGTCCCGGTGTCAATAGGCTAGAGGGAAGACTCCAAAATGGCGCTTGCCAGCACTAGTGTCCTCGTGTTAGAGCCGGCGGCCAAAAATGGGTACTGCCAACGTCTGTGTCCCCAAGGGGAGCTCCAATAGTGTCTCCCACCTCTCCAGAAGGCTCACCCAGATAAGCAGGGAGGTCTGACCCAGGTTCCTATCAAATGACTTCTGCCCTGGATCCCAAAGCATGTGAGATTTGTTTGTGTTCTTTAAGGGTGGAGACCTTATTTCCCACAAGCCTCTGGTTTTCCCAAATGTCAACCCTACTGGCCCTCAAAGCCAAGCATCTGGAGGCTCATCTTCCTGGTGCAGAACTCATGGACTGAGGAGCACAATATGGGGCTCAGACCCATCACTCCTTGGGAGGAACCTCTGCGGTTGTAATTATCCTGTTTGTGGGTCGCCTACCCAGGGGTGTGGGTCTCAGTTTACTGCAATTCTTCCCCTCCTACCCATCTCGTTGTGGTTCCTTCTTTATAACTTTTCTTGGAGATGGTCTTTTCTGCTAGATCAACAGTTACTCTGTAAATACTTGTGGTTTTGATGTGCCTACAAGTGGAGGTGAGCTCAGGGTTTTCCTACTCTGCCATCTCAGCTGAGGTCCTCTAGAATACTGGATAAAGTCTGTATTCAGAAGTCAAGCAGGAGACATAAACTTGGGATTCATCAGCACATAAATGTTATCCAAATTATGAGATTAGATAAGATTACCTAAGGGCATATATGTGGTTCAGACCAAGAATGAATCCCGGAGCAGTCCAATGTTAAAAGTTGGGAAGAGGAGCAGTCAGTGAGGTAAGAACAAATCAAGCCCAGGTAGAAAGCATTAATGAGAAAAGAGCAATCAGCTGCATCATCCAACCCTGCTGACGTGCAGGGAAGAGGGCTGAGAGTGGACCTTCGACTTTAGCAATGCAGAGGTCACTGGTGATCCTGACAAGAGCTTAAGTTAGGAGGCAAAAACTCCACTGAAGTATTTAAGAGAATGAGTGAATAAGAACTAGAAATCACAAGCATAGATATTTTTTCAAGGATGATTGCTAGAAAGAGAAGCAAAGCTAGACGGTGGAGGCTAACTGGGGAGGAGAGGTGTTTTTGTATGTTACAGGGGATTCCCGGAGGATGTGTTCATAGGCTTCATGTGCATCTTCTTACACATCCTTAGACAAGATCCAGTCTTTTTACTCAATACACATGGTGAGTACACTGCGCCTGGCTCTGCTCAGTTATGCATCTGGCGTCTAGTCAAACTTCTTACACCTGCAGCTGAAAAGCAAAGTCTGCTCACTGCTCCACAGAAGTTTCCAGCATTGGATAGGTATTCATAAAGTATGACTGTTGGATTCAGGGAGGATCTGACCTCCCTGCCTGGTTCTCTCATACAATGACTGGTTGGATTACATTAAATACCATCATTCTCAGAATGCACAAACCCAAGTTCTTCCCATCTCCATTCCTGAGCACAGTCCTCTTTTAGTATAGACTATACATTTCTGGGTACAATGTTCCCCCAATATCACCCCCTCCCACACCTTTCTTGAGTATTAAAGAAACAAACTTTAGTTTCTGGGTGGAGGGAGGTTGAAGAGAATGAACACTGCTCCAGGTGTCTCTAAAAGCAGCTTATGCAGCTGAGGGGTGGGTGCAGGTTTTCTGATTGGAACACCTAAGTGTAAGTGCAAGAGAAATTTGTCCCCCGTCCTCTCTTTCAAAAGCATGAGTATTCCAATTGTTCTTTCTGCAGTTGAGACTCAGTAATTTTACACTAAGACATTCTTACCAGATTCTGTCAATAGATTGGGGACTGGCATGGTTTTTGGTGACAGGACATCTTCTATTTATTTTTCCTTCATGTACCTTATTGGAAAACTGGGATGGACTAAACCAGGGTGAAAGTGAAAGTCACTCAGTCGTGTCTGACTCTTTGCGACCCGTGGACTATACAGTCCATGGAATTCTCCAGACCAGAATACTGGAGTGGGTAGCCATTCCCTTCTCCAGGGGATCTTCCCAACCCAGGGGTCGAACCCAAGCCTCCCACATTGCAGGTAGATTATTAACCAGCTGAATCACCAGGGAACCCCAAATCAGGTAAGCCAGATGGTATTTCAAATAAGTTACGCTATGAAGTTAAGGCAACAGGTAACAGACTGAATAAGCCAAAAAGTGCTTAATTTTGTTTTCTATGAAATAGTTTATTTTACTGTTTACTATGGAGGGGCTACAAATACGTATCTGACAGGAACACCGAGGACTAAGATTTGCAACACTGGTGAAAATGGATATGAAGACTTGAGAGTCTACAGCACAGGGTGCACGCCATTTACATTGCTCATCTCCCACCATACATCTGAAAACATCAAAGGCACTTATCAAAACGATTAAATAAAGGAGTGTGGAATTTAAAACAATGACACATACCCCAGGCAGAGGATCAAGTGCTTGAGTTTTCGAGTCTGATTTCTGACATTTGACTGACTTATGCAATTTACTTTGTAGCCCTAAAATATTTAATAGACGGTCTGATTTCAAGACCTTTTCAAATGAAAAGAACCTAATGAAATAATGTAAAATCAAAATATTTCTTTACCCATTATAAAAGAGCACTACTATCTCCTGGTAAAGGCAAAAGACCCACAGTTATGTCAGTCGTGTCACCTCTGCAGGGAGGGCCATGGACGCTGACGCTTTATGAACAAGCACACCAGGGTGTCTGTGATTTCCTAGGCACATTCATCTAGCCAGGTGCACGGCACTGGGCTGGCTGCTGTGGGGACACAAGTATGATGTGATCTGTGCTTTCCCAAGCTTACGTTTATCCCCCTCAATTGAGTTGGTCATGCTTTCCCTTCAATTCCTACTGACCTGTTCCAAGCAGCTTCTTAAAACAGGAGCCAGAATAAAAAGATTGTGTCCCCTATGGTTCCATTTGTCTACAATATGGGAAAAACAGTGGATGGATTGAGAAACAGGGCACCTTCCAGCTCCTTCTGATTCAGTATCTTCACACAGCCTTGTGGCAACTTCCTACACAAATATGAGTACTCTACTGCATTCTAAAACAAAAGTGTATAATGCTTTTCGACTGATTTATGTTCTAATTCCTCACTCACAGAAAAATAAAATTGACTTCAATGACTCCAATCACATTTCCACA
This sequence comes from Bos mutus, assembly GCF_027580195.1. NCBI lineage: Eukaryota > Metazoa > Chordata > Mammalia > Artiodactyla > Bovidae > Bos > Bos mutus. The sequence goes on along the minus strand of NC_091632.1, from coordinate 46,939,657 downwards.
TGAAAACATATAATCAGACTAAGAGGAGAGTTGCTTTTCCTAGACTTAGGAATACTGACTCAATACAGTTAGCTTCTAATGGCACTCATTCTCAACATGAGAAAACAATTTCTAGCATATTTTTTAATCATAGTATGCATACACATAAGTGTAGAGAGTGTGGATAAAAATGCTGACAGGCCATCAAGCATGTTTAGGAGTGTACTGATAATGAGAAATTTCAATTTTTTTCCTTCTCAGTTTGTATATGTATAATCATTTCCAGGATACCCACATGTCATACAAAATTGAAAGATGCCCAATTCTGCTATAAGAAAATGCTGAAGTTATAATTTTTTAATGCAGAGTAACTGCACATAAAGACTATATAGAAGCCACCCACAGGAGTGCTAACAGAAGGTATTTCTGAATTTAACGTGTACTACTACCTATCCTCCTCCATTTTATAATGTTCCATTCTCAATACTGAACTTTTCTTTAGTCAAGAAATCCCTAAGTTTATAAAAACCTGAGGGTGATTTCCAGTGAGCTTTATCAGGACAGAGGAGCAAAAAGACCACAGGTATTACTGGCTCATATCTGTAGGAAAAACTAATTAATCAGCATTATCACAAAACTACTGTAGGGCAACAGGTTTCAGTAGTTAAACATAAACCACAAGGGTCTGTTTCCGGCATTATAAAAGGGGTGACCTGATTTCACTGGGGTATCAACTGGTATTTACAAAGCTACTTGGAATTTTCCTGTTCCTCTTCATTGTTGTTAAGTAATGAGAGTTTTGATGATGGGGAAACTTCATTTTTCAAGTGTAGGATGATCTGAGCTGAATGAGAAAAAGAATGATTAAGGGAGGGAAGGAAGGCAGGCCTGGCATCAATTTGAACACATTTTTCTTGTTCCTAAGGTGCGTGTCTCCAAGGTTATGATAATAAAATCATAAACATGTCAGTCACTTTAAGGGTCTTAATACTAATGAAGACTGAGGATGAAATGATAAACTGACCTACCACTAAACAGGCTACCACTAACAGATCCCTAACAGAGTAACATATCCACCACCAGTATTCTCAGCAGCAATATATTTAAATACAAAGAGAACTACATATATATATTATCATATAAATATTTCCTTTTATTTTTTCATTTTTAAAAGTTTTAAAAATTGTTTTTATTTCTTTAAAAGCATACTTTATTAAAGAAACACTGGAAATGTGGATTCTTTTTGAGAAATAATCATCTTCACTGATAGATGATATGAAGAAACCAAATTTCTATACTAACCAATAGAAAATTAACCATTGGTGAGTCTAGTTTCAATCCTGAATGAAGGACACACAAAATAAACATGTTAGGACTGATTCTGTACACTCAGTTAAAACATTTCCATTCCTGAACTACATTAGCTACTGAAATTCTAAAAATGCTCATTCTCCTGGGTATCCTCTGTCAAAGGGTTTAGTATTTATTATGTTATTTACAGTAACTGACATTTACAAAGGACGGAGAAACCAGAGAACACACTCCATAGTATGTAAGACCTTTACCTCTTTTTAAATGTTCTTAGTGGACTATAATGCTAAGCAAATATATTTAGACCTTCTTAACTTGCGGGTGTATTGAGTATCTCTTAATCTGCTTTCTCCCTTCAAATGTCTTTTCATTCTAAAGAGAACATTTTTGTATCTTAGTACTAATCCTGTAGAATTGAAAAAAAAAAAAAGATCCTATGTTTCATACATTTTGAATGAAAACGACCAAAGAAATAAACCCTATATGGACTATTTTTTTTTCCTATTTAAATACTGCTACTTTCTATTAACCCTATTTCAAATTTAGAGTTATATATACATTCTGAAGACGTCCATGTACACAAGTCTCTACAGAACCTCCAATTTTATTATAAAACTTCCTCACACACACACTAGCAAACTGTATTTTCATTTTCACATGTTTAAACAACCCAAGAAAGTTGGCACACTTTAAAGTTAACACTCTTTATCATTATTAAAACATACTGAGATTAATGGTGACCCTAGCATTTGGTTACCGACTGATGAGCTAGGCTCCTGACTTCTTATACTCATTATTATTTACTAATTTCACATTTGATTGTATGTATAATATGCATTTCCCAGGAGATAATCAGGGAATGCAAAAATCAAAAATCCTAAGCAGGTGATTTTGCTACTTTTAGCATTTCTGGTAAAATAGCTAGTTGAAGTTAAAGAAGAAAGCTACTAATAAACAGAAAATTATAGGGACAAGTTACCTGTGGATTTCATTTACTCACATTAGGACTGGTCCTCCTTATTGGAGGCTAACTGAAAACAGACTGGACCATGACTTTTAGCTGTATATTCGGCATTTTCAAATACTCCAATGACGCTCTCCAATAATTTTATTACCTCCAGTTTATGACGCCATACTATGCTTTTCACACTTTAAATTTCCCATTTCCATAATCCAAATGTCAAAAAATCACTACACATTCCCTTATACAATCAAAAATAGGTTTACTGGAATGTTTTTAGTTATAGCTGAAGGCAGCAACATTTACAACATTTAGCTTTTGTTACATCTATAAACATGTGAACATTGCTTACAAAGCAATTGTTAATATGAGAGAAATCTTGCAAATATCGATGGAATGGTTATACACATCTTTCAGCATGATAATTTGGTACTCTGCAGAGGCTCCCTGACCACCAGCTTGATCCCTACCTCAATGCACCAAATTCAAGTCCTTATGCCATTAAAATAACAGTATGAAATATCCTTATCAGTGTTTAACTATATATACAATAGTGAATTGGCAAGTATCTAGTTTCAAATTAGACCCTTGGAATACGGCAAAATCAAGGCTGGTTATCTTTGCCTCAAACATAATTATTAAAAGCAACATTTTGTTGGAAGGGAGCAAGATAATTGGACATTCTCAATGCTCCAATTTGAAGGGATACTTGCCTCGTAATTTCTTGAAAAAGAAGCTGTGAAAGTTATATACATGAGTTTCATTTAAATTATGCAGCAACCTTTTATTATTATCGTCCCAGATTTTGTTTAATGAAGATCTGTCATCAAATCAAGTACGGTATTTCACAACTATAAGAACTGCAAGAGACAAAAATGGAAAAGAAACATCAAAATCAGATTCATACATTACGTGATAAACAATATTCCTAAACGTAGTTTTCATTGTGAAAAGAGGTAACGAGGACAATTTTAATCTGAAATGATAGATAACACATGGGAATGGAGGAGCAAAAATGAGACAACCTAAATGTCTAATATTAGCATTTTGATCAAATAGATTAATACAAAATCATAGTATAAAGAGGCTAAAATATTTTTAAAATATTTAATAACACGGGAAAATTTAGAAAATATTTATTAGAAAGTATACATATAATCTTAGTTTTTGAAAAACATGTTTATATATTATTAATAGGAAAAGACTTGAAGTATATACAATAGTTATATTAATAGTAGCTATCTGTGTGCTAAGCGAATAGCTGGATTTTATTTTCTTCTTTATGCCATTCAACATACCACTGGTTGATTCTTGGTAATGGCAGTAGTTATTTTCTATAAAGTCACCACAAACACTGAGAGAGTGGATACTGAACCACTGCTGTGTGGGCGAACATAGGCTTAAATTCCTACCAGCCTCTGGCTACAAGGTTTTTGACAACCAGTCAGTACATAACCTTGTTTTATAAGTTTCTGGGTAGAGACACCTTATTTACTACAGTGTTGACTCATTAGCCCTGAACTCATGGCCAACAGGAGTTGGCCTGAACTCATGCCTGAACGAAGCTTATCTAACACACGTTTCCTCCACAAGGCTTACAGCCTTGTACTCAGCAACACTAGACGGCACGGAGCACCGGTACACCTGAAACGTTTGAAACAGCAAAACCATTAACGAGATTGACAGAAATGTGAGCAATGTGGCACTGAACAGACTCTGAAGGACACCTGTTTACTTCATGAGGTGGGACTGAGGCAGAGCATGACATTAGACATCAGCTGGGATATGCACATCAACAGATCCAAAGTTTTCACCTTTCTGACTGCATCTGCCAATGACTCCAAAAGCACTGGGGTGAATGATCAATGCTAACCAGTAGATGAATTCACAAACACAGAATCCACAAATAATGAGGACTGACTCTGAAACAAAACTTTTTTTTTTTCTGTTTAAAAGTAGTATCACCATGGAATTTTTCAAATGGTTATTCTGAGATACTGTCCAGATCTTTATAAAATCCCTGTAAACACAGAACAAGAATCTTGGGAGAAAAGGAGATATTAAAAATGATCTGACCAGAAAAGGACAAATATATGATATAAATTGTATGTGGAATCTAAAAACTAATACAAGTGAATCTACATACAAAACAGAACCAGACTTATAGTCATAGAAAACAAACTTCTGGTTACCAAAGGGGGAAGGGAGAGGGAAGGGAGGGGGAAAGGATAGATTAGGAAATGAGATTAACAGATACAAACTACTATAAATAAAATAGATAAGCAACAAGGACCTACTATTCAGCATAGGGACCTATGTTTAATATCTTGTAATAACCTACAGTGGAAAATAATCTGAAAAAATATATAACTGAATCACTTTGTGATATACCTGAAATTAACGCAACAATGTAAACCAACTATACTAAAAAAAAATTTTTTTAATGATCTGACTTTAAAAAGGATATTAAAGGGGAAAAAAGGAAGGGCAAGAGTTATGCTTCAATGATGGAAATGAAGCTCAAATCCAAAACAAAAATTATCATCTAGAGAATTTATCTAGATTTTCTTTAAACACAGTATTATGAAATGAGCTGCCATACCTAAAAGTTAATAATAAACAGAAAATGAGTGTTATGGTCTTGAGTGTAACAGTAGCCATATATGGCCTCAAACAAATCATGCAGCCCTGTCATTCTTGTTGAGAATCTGATGTAAGATAAGACTCTCACTATAAAAACGTACATATGGGGACTTCCCTGGTGGTCCAGTGGCTAAGACTCTGTGCTCCCAATGCAGGGGACCCAGGTTCTTTCCCTGGTCAAGGAACTAGACCCACATGCTGAAACTAAGAGTTTCCATGCTGCAACTAAGACCTGGTACAGCCAAAACAAATAAATATTTATTAAAAAAAAAACCCGTACATATGCATACTCATGTAAAATTTTATATACAATTTATATGCATTTTCAGAGTTACAGATTCTAGGTTAAGAGCTCCTGTCTGGGCCATAAACCATTACTCAACCCTGACATCAATCATGCTAGGTCAACTGAAAATAAATTAAAAAGGAAAATTTTAAAAACTTCAAATGATACTCCTCTAAATTAATAATCCAGTAAATACTTACTGATAATCACTAACAAAAGGATAACAGCAACCAAAGCCATGATGGCTTTTATCTACAACACAAAAAAACAGAAAAGATTAATGTTTCACGTCTTTATAATAGAGAGTATCTGTCATTCTATTTACCACATTACACTAACTCATCAACAGACAATCTCCTTCTATGAAAGGTTTCCAAATTTTTTTTTCATATAAACTTGACTATTTGCATCTTTCTGTAATAATCAGAGTTCCCCAAATTTGAGGGGTTATGCTTGTGTAGATTTTACTGTTCAAGGCTACAGAGTAAACAGTAATAATCAAAGCCTTCATGGGCCTGGTCTTTTTGTCTCTGATTTCACACATATTTCTAATGTAAGGCTAGGAAAAGAATAATCTTTTAGCAACTCTGTCCAAAAATGTCAGGATTCTATGAATACCATTGGCATCCAATACAGATGGTTCAATATACATAGTATAAAGCAGCATTTCTTATACAAATTATTCTCAAAGTATTAATATATTAGAATTCTGTTAGTTTGCGCTCCCCTTGTTTTCTTAGCATTTTTATCTCCATTTTGAGAAATATAATTTAAACTTTTTATGAATAAACCTTATTTAATAAATAACTTGTCTAAGAGCATTCTGTGTGTCAGTTTTACAGATAGGAGAAATCTTAAGATTAGTCCTTAGCTACTTAATATTTTAGGTCCACATCATCTCTCTCTATAAAATTGTCACATTCCTCATCTAATCCTAAAATGCATTTATAAATCCTAAAATGCAATTATAAATTGATTTGATTTGAATTCAAATGAAAGTGTTATCATCAACAATTTTCACAGATAATTGATAAAAGATGGTTCATTCAGAAAAAAGGTACCCAGTTGTTATAAACACATGAAACATTCCAGTGGATATCACAAATAGCAACTAGAAGCAGCTAATGAAATGTTTCTAAGATAAAAATACTGCTGACGTTTTAGTGGCATTATATTCATGACAAGAACACAGTGACCAAGAGAATACACGGAAGCTTTGGTTATCGTATGATAACCAAAAAATGTAGACACAGACTCAGATCAAATGAATATAGGTACATTTTCAATAGGTGTCTGGGTCCACATTACACTATAAAGTACTTTAGTGATGAAAGTGATCCAGAGAATATATGGAAGCTTTGCATTTTTTTTAAACCTGAAAACATTTCTAAAGTAATTTTGAATTTTACAATAGCTTTTCAAATTTACCAAAAATACATATTAATTTACCCTATTAATTTGTGCTAGGTTTAACATTTAGAAGATTTAAATGGAAATATTAATAACAATTTAAAAACACCTAAATAAACAGTTTCTAACACTGGCCAGGAAATGTTTACAACCAAAAATGACAGTATTCACGCATGTCAAAAGTGCACTTCTTCCAAACGACATGGACAAAAATCTGTTTCTCATTAAACATGTTTACTTATTTATGTTAGAAGTCAGGTTTATTGAGAGATTCTTTACACACAATAAAACTCACCCTTTTAAAGTTCATTTTCATGCATTTTGACATCTAGTTGTCAATCGCAGTTGAACGTAAGACACTTCATCACTCAGAAAGTGCCCTCATACCCTGCTGTAGTCAATCTCTACTCATCGACCCTTAGCCAGTGGCAACCTCTAATCTCTTTTCCATTTCTACAGCCCTTTTCTTAGTCCTTCCTAAATAATAATTATGAAGTTAAACCAGAAAATAGCAGTGATGTACAGACTATTAAAAAATATAAATTAAAAATATACTCTAATTTTTCCCCTTAAAAACATGCTATTTCTTTGATCTGGACCCCATAAAGTACAAAATGAAAATCTTTAGCTATGGTTAAAAAAAGCTACACAAAATGTATATTATCATTTTGTTAATGGCCACGTGAATGAGTCACGTGTATGTACTGGAGAGCAGGTTAATGGCTCGTTGACCTTTTGTTCCACCAAACTAATTTCCAGAACAGAACATTTGTATAGAAATAGAAAATTTACTCATTAAAAAAAAACCAGAAAATTTAAATTCTAGACAAGAGGAGCAATGAAATTTATATCTTCCCCTAAGTTCTATTTCTGAAAATAAGAGGATTCAACAGGTACACAGATAAAAAGAAGTAAATCTAACGAAACTCTTGGAAGAAATCCTTAGCATATGTCAACATCATGTTTTCAAAGTTATTCCTAAACTGGAAAATGAGAGACTTTAAAATGATACAAAGTATCAGGAGGAAAAAGATGAGATGTGCTCATATGAAATTTTCTATAAAATCTTAAGAGAAACATTTTTCTGCTTGATAAGCAGTAGCCATACTTGATTTAAGAAGTAAATTCATTTCCATAAAATGTTTTGCAGGAATATATCAGCATATAATGATTCCTAATTTTTTCCTTATTAAAATGTTTTACTTGCTATTCCTCTTATCCAAGTAATAACCAGGCCAGACCTTGCCAAGCTTCTGAGATCAGGCAGATGGGTTCAGGGTCGTATGGCAGAAGACTCTCTAGAATAATGAGGGACAGTGGGATTTTTTTAGACCCCCCCCCATTTGCCATATGAATTTTGACACATTCAACTGCTTTTATTTTTTCCCTCCTTTCCAACAGAAAATTATACTTTTCTCTAGCTTGCATTCTATTTTTTAAACATCTGTATGTAATGGTATAGGTTGTTCCAAAAAGGTACTAATAATAAATTATAAGTTAATATTTCTTATAAGATAAGTCTGCTACTGCTGCTGCTAAGTCTCTTCAGTCGTGTCCGACTCCCATAGATGGCAGCCCACTAGGCTCCTCTGTCCCTGGGATTCTCTAGGCGAGAATACTGGAGTGGGTTGCCATTTCCTTCTCCAAAGCATGAAAGTGAAAAGTGAAAGTGAAGCCGCTCAGTTGTGCCCAACTCTTAGCGACCCCATGGACTGCAGCCCACCAGGCTTCTCCGTCCACGGGATTTTCCAGGCAAGAGTACTGGAGTGGGGTACCATTGCCTTCTCCAAGTTAAGTCTAGAGGAAGCTAAATTATTAATAAAATGTGGTTTACTCTCTATGAAGAAACCCATGAAAACATCCTTTCAGGCACTGCTTGGTTCCTTTAGTTATTTCTAACCCCAAAGATATTAATTCGACAAATATTCAGAGTTCCACCGTGTCTCAGGCTCAGAATATATAATAATGAGCAAGAGAGTTGTAGCCCCTGTCCTTACAGAGCTTATAACCTAGAGGCCCTTTTTCCTTTATGTCTCTGACCACCACTGGATATGCTGACCAACCGATCCAACATCTTCTGGTCTACTTACTTTGCATCCACGCCACCACATTTGCCTTCGAAGTTGTTTGGATCTGTTGCTAAAAGCAGTTGCATTATCCGATAAGCTTTCTATATCACATAGAGGATGGAGAGAAGGATTAAACGACATAACAGGATTCTCTTATCTAGTCACACAAAGACAAGAAAATATTAATTTCTACTTCTGCAAATTTATTCCCCTTTAAGCATGAAAACAACATCTTTCCTTTCCTCCACCCACAAACTCTGGCATTCTGTATTCTTAAAAAAAAAAGAATGCAGGTCAGTTTGCTCAACCCACTTTTATAGAACGAGAGAAGTCTTCTAGGGCCTCAGTGCTTTCAATAAACTTATGAATTCTGTTAGAAAATACTCTTTAAAAACTCAAATACTTGGCACAACTACAGAAAAAATCTACAAGTTGGAGAAGGCTAGATTCTTAGATGATATCAAAAGTGATTCTGAAGCAAAACAGTACGAATTTTAAAAATGGTTAAATAATTTTTTTTGTTAAACAAGTCTGTCAAGGATTAATCAGATAGTCATTCAGCCATTCATCATTTAAACAATATATGAGTACCTAATAAGTGCCAGGAACTGTTATAAGAACAGAGACTAACATCTGTCAGTAAAGAAAGGTTTCTAAGTTACCAGACAAAGCGTGAGATAAAAAAGCTGGATAAGTTTGAACAGAAGTGATCAGACCTATTTTCCATGAGATCAGGAGAGATGCAAAGTACATCAACAAAACAGGACAAAAGAAAATACTCTAATTCTTCAATAATGAATTTTTAATTTTTCCATTCGCAATCAATCAATTAAAGCAATAATGCAACAATAAGATGTTTCAAAGTAAAGGGAGCTAATATATACAACTTAACAATGAAGTTTCAAACAACTCAATTGAAAAATGGACAGAAGACCTAAGTAGAAATCTGACTTGTGGTTGCCTAGGGTGGGCAGTGGGTGGAAGGTAGTAGGAAAGGATGGATTGGGAGTTTTGAGATTAGCAGATGCAAAACATTATATATAAGATGAATAAACAACAAGGTCCTAGTGTGTAGCACAGGGAACTATAATCAATATCCTGGAATAAACCACAATGCAAAAGAATATGAAACAGTATATATATTTGTGTGTATATATAAATGCTATACAGTAGAAATTAACACATAAATCAACTACACTTGAATAAAATAATTTTTAAAAAAAGTAAAGGAAGCTAAAGTTAAAACATTAAAACCATAAATACCATTTTTCCTAAGACAAGATTCCTAAACTTTGGCTAGAAAAATGGGAGAAGTACACTATCAAAATACAGATTAAGAATTTCAAGAAATATATGAGGTATCTGTACCTGATTTGTCCTGTAGTTCATCTAGTCTCTCCCCTCTTTCTATTACCTTTGTAATATTTTCTTGCATGACATCAATGACTTCATCCACCTGATTCTGAACACTAGTTTAAAAAAAAGATTAAAAAATAATGTATTCTTGAGAATTTTACAATTTTTGAAAATTTCATTAGACACTGTAGAAAATAACAAGTTCTCAGAATCATTCAAGTCTAAAGTTTTTAAGTTTAAGGCTTGTGGCAACATTCCTCCCATTTGTGAGCTTGAGTACTCACGAAATTAAAAGACAACATAATATAAATAAAAGTAATATTTAACTTAAAGATAGTTTATTCTTAGTCCGGTTTCTACAAATTAAATGCATTGTCAGAAAGCTCAGTAACTGCCTATTTGGTTCATTTTTATAGCCCCAGTACCTGTTACACTGCTTGGGACAGAGTATGCACTTAAGACTTATCAGTTCAATAAGTGAACAATTTGGGTATAAGTCCTGCCAAGCACATCCAGCTACTTGAGAAAGAGATATAAGGCAGTGAACGTCGAGGTCTGCATTGAACTATAATGGAAGCAGAGCTATTGTTCATCAAGGACCAATCTTGAAATTTCTAGGTAGTTATCTTCCATCAGATGCAAGAGACAATAGCCTAAATAAGGCGCAGCAGGGTGGAAATGGACAAAATGTACGGCAGCTCCTACCCATGATCAGATTATATCTATTCTTTATATCAATATACCTACACCACATGTGATTTTAAAACAAAACCAACGTAACTGAAGGAATCATTATGTCCTAGAATCCCTATAAGCAAAAGACTCCATGGATATAGACAGATTAATTGGAATAGAACTCATAAAATTCCAGATTAATTCTTACTAGATGATCACAAACCTAGGGGCATTATCTCAACAGTATGACATATATGTAATCTCCATGGCTAATGGAAACTACCCAACATTTAATTTTTCTATCAAGTGACAAATAAATTACTGTCATGCTCTCCTTCAGATAATACTATCCACTGGTATAACCTTCTTAATCCAGCTACCGTATAACTTTCATCCAATACATTCAATACAATACACATTCAATTAGGGTAACGGAAAACGTCATGACTGTGCTTCTACATTTCAAGATATTTTCATGCCAGAACACTATTTTTATAGAAAAAAATTTATATACTTATTTACTTTAATAAAAAGGATTTTTTTAAAGTAAAAACATGTTTCCCCATGATCTTTTACATTTCACAGCAATCACAATACTTTGATTTCTATTTGTATTTTATGTTGGTCTTATCTTCACTATTAGACCATAAATGCAGTAAAAACAGAAATTGTCACACTCACTCATCTGTTTCCCAGGTCATGCGAAATGTGCCTGGTAGAAAATAGGCATTCAACAAATATTTTCTGATCTGAATTATGTACTTCATTTATTCAAAACTACTTACGAAGGAATTATGCTGTTCATTGTGGACACTCATGTGAATGTTTTGAACCTGATCCTCAGCAAGATCACAGTCTAGTGGGGAACACTGGTAGCTAGGATTATACTACCATATGTTAAGTGCTATAATGGAAGGAAGTCCATGGTAGCTGTCATGCAGCCTAGATCAGTCCAGCCTGGACCAGAGATGCCATCCACATCCTGGTGCTAAGTTTTAAGGGGTTAAGAGTGAATTGGGCATAGTTAGAAAAAGGTGATGGATGGTGGGGAATTTCTAGGCTAAAGGAATAAGAGGAGGGGATATTTCAGGAACCAACGATTAACTGGATATGGGTGAAGGAGTTAGGGCAAGAAAAGGGTAGAGAACTTCTAGATTTATAAACTGAGCAACTGAGTAGATATAGATGATGGTCACTAACTGGAAAAGAAAATTAAGGACTCAAAGGAAAAGCAAGTTTTTGAAGGAAGGGGTGGAGATTTATTTCATTTCCAGTTAAAGAGTCATGCAGTAGAAGAAAGGACACAAGAGAGAACCTACCCTGGAAAATATAAAGGTACTCAGAAGACATTTTAACATTGTTTTTAATCCTCCTTCGAGTCTGACAGCACTTGAGCTCCTGAAATGTCTCTAATTATCACTATAGGGAAGCTGCATGGTGTAGTGTAGAGAGACCAGGCTCTGGATGCAAACAGATCTAGGTTTGCAATTCAGTGTCATCACTTACTATGTATGTGGCTTTGCAAGTCATTTTGCAAGCCTCTTTGAGCCTCATATTTTCTCGCCTTTAAAATGAAGATGATAATCTTTCCCTTATGAGAATTATATGTGACAGTGTTTTTTAAACACTTAGCATGGTTCCTAATGTTTAGTGTGTGTTTAATGTCAGTGTTCTTCCATTAAGAAAACAAAAAAGGTCATGCTCTGCTACATACACTCATCCCTTATTTTATAAAGAAAAAATTTATTTGCACAGTTAACACCCCATCTTGTGGCCTCTTAAGGTACTGTTGACAAAAGAAGTTTAAAAGGTCTGTTGTATTTTTGCAGTTTTATATTTTTGCTGTTCATCATGGAATATTCCTTGAGGACCTTATAAAATTAAAACTGGTTAGACCAAGGCTATATATAGTTAGGAGATTTCCTACCCATGGAAAAGAATGTCTACAATTCACGAGAGTAGCATTTATAATGCTATAATTTAAAAGCAAAGGAAACATTCTAAAGAGAATCATAAATTTTTATATAGGCATGTGAATATTTAAGATCTTTCCCAAAAATCTTCCCTAAGAAGTGACACTGGTATACTAAAAAACCCATTAAAAGGACCTACTGTATAGCACAAGGAACTATATGCAGTATCTTATAATTTATAGTGGAAAAGAATATGAAAAAGAATATATATACTTTTTCAGATTCTTTATATATGTATGTATATATAACTGAATCACTCTGCTGTATACCTGAAACTAAACACTGTAAAACAATTATACTTCAATAAAGGAAAAAAAGGGACACTGGGCCTGTTTTGTGGAATTAATGTTATCAGTATGTCAATCAAATTTGAACAAAGCAACAATGCTGCTGACCCACGCCTTGTATGGAAATGTTACATATTAAGTGGTAATAATACACCTTAAAGAAACTCACCAGTGCTAGCAATTTTAGTTACTATTCATAAACAAATGCCAGGTATTTGTCCTTGGGCAAGTGGTGTGGCATGTTATGCTCCACGATTTTGGGCCATTTTGCACGATTTTGGGCCATTTTGGACACACGTTTGAGTCATACTCTGGTTAGATAAGTATTCATGGGGTTGTACCAATAAGGTTTAAATTGTATGTTTTGATGACTGATCACCTTCTAAGTAAATCTGATAAACCTTCAGCTCTAGAGTAAGAACTCAACCGTCCCTTACTGTTCTAAAATTCTGTGATCAAAGTTATTGTGATAATTTACTATGCACATATCCATATTCACATATATGTGTGCTTGGCACTTACTAACATAGACATAGTCTGCAATGCCTATTATGTACAACCAACACTGGTTTAGGAGTTCAGCCGGAAAGTCATATTGAGAAGATTCACTGGGTCATACTCAGTACCAGGCTCAGTCTGGGGAAAGATGTCAGACAGGAAATGAAACATATTGGCAGGGAAAAAACGATGTGTCATCTGTGGAGTCCTCTTCTCCAATGGCAGGTGAGGTGTATATATGTGGGTGGACAGAGAAGTCACTCCAGCTCAAAGGAGGAAAACCTCTCTGCGATGGCATCCTTGCAACCTTGAATGTGCTGTGGTACTTCCGGAATACGAGAGGGTGAGTGACTTGTGAGGCCATCTCTTACTCACCTCTCCATCTCTCTCTGGAGACTGTCATGAGTCTGATGACACATGAAGCTTTCTGCAGGATATATCTGCAGACTATAAACCTCTATAAACCTGGGCTAGAACTTGCACCTTTGTAACAGGGTATCTCACAACTCAGACTGCAGCCTCCTATAATCATTTTTGGTGTATAGGACAAGAACCCAGGGAACTGGTACCTTTGGCTACTCCTCCTTTGACAATCTATGTGAGTGATAAACTGTCTGGACCTAAGTGGCTCATTGTATCTTGACTGTCGAAACAGACCCTTGAAGCAGCAGAGACTCTCTTCCGCTGGCCTCAAAGGAGCAAGCACTGTGGGTTCTACACCTGCAAGGAAGTGAATCCTACCAACAACTACCTGAACTTGGTCAGCAGCTTCAGATGAAATCAAAGCCTGGGTGATACCCTGATTTCAGCCTTGTGAGACCCTGCACAGAGGGCCCACCTAAGCAGTGACTGAACCCCTGACCCATGGAAAATGTGGGTTGATGAATGTTGTTTCAGGCTACTAGGTTCAGGGTAACTTGTTATGCAGCAAGAAAAGATGAAAACATCCCATTTAGTATACTAATTCGTTGGTACCTTGACTGTGTATTTCAGAATCCATTAACTAGGATTTGGCTAAGTGTGGGCCTATTTCTTCATTCCAACAGCTATGTGACTAAAACCCAAGTATCTCATCAATAACTTGACACTACATTATAGCATACTTTTCACTATGTGCCATCTACATCCAGACTTAGGGGAGCAACTACCCCTCTTTAGATCTTGAACCTGGGCCATTCAGTTTATCTTCCAGTTTATCTTTTATAGTGTGGTAATTTTCCAGGGCTATTTCACTTCTCCAGTTATTCCTTCTCCTTTCTTGTCTGGACTCATATACTTCTTAAATACATTCACTATAGCATTACCCACCATCTACCACCAATAATATATACAGAAAAGCTTTAAACTGAAAATTAATGAGCCATAAACTTAGATCAGGGCTTCCCTGGTGTCTTAGTGGTAAAGAATTCACCTGCCAATGCAGGAGACATGGGTTCTATCGCTGATCTGGAAAGATCCCACATGCCTTGGAGCAACTAAGCCTATGCACCTCGAGAGAAGCCACCATGATGAGAAACCTGCACACCAAACTAGTAGCCCCCGCTCGCCACAACTAGAGAAAAGTCCACGGAGCAACAAAGACCCAGCACAAACAAAAATACATAAATAAAATCATTAAAAAAATCCTTAGATCAATAAATGGGTTAGGATAAGTAATAGGTATGAATAAATTCTGGAAGTATATAAAAAAGATACTGTACTTCAGAAAACTAAATCTATTATGTTGCTTTTATTTTCATGCTGAAAATGGGAATCATGTTATAGATTTAAAACCAAAATAGACCTTGAGATTATGCTAAGTAAATGAATCTGATATACAGTAATAAAAATCAACAACCAGGAACTGCATTTCCTTAGCTATAATTAAGAGGTAGCTCTGTGGGAAAAAAAAAAAAAAAGACTGGGTTTTTACAACCTAGAATATTAGTTTACTTCAAGGATTAGCAAATTTTTTCTGTAAAAGATAAGACAGAATAGTTTTTAGATTTTGTGGATCATAAAGTCTCTTGTCACTACTACTGAAATCTGTCATTATAGTTTGAAAGCAACTAAGATAACAGGAATGACTGTGTCAATAAAACTTCATAAAAACTAGATTTGGCCCATAGGTTGTAGTCTGCCAACCCCTGGTCCAGGTACAAATATGATAATCATTTAAACAAATAAGTATCTCACAAACTTACTGCTTAATTTTATCATTTCTAGGTCCAAATCTTGGTCCAGATGGTCCTCTTCTGAAAAAAAAAAAAAAAAAAAAACCAACCCAAGAGACACCAAATACAATTAATAAGGAGAGCATTAAAACAAACACCAAAGCAGAAAATACACACATACACATTGAATTCTAAATATGGATCATTCATCATAAGGAACCAGATTTTACTAGTATTGATAGAACTTAACGATATATAATCATATCTGTATTTGACTGGTACTTAGTACAGGCTGTCACAACCCAATTCTTCTGAATGTTATCAGTTTCAATATAATTCTTAGTTATACACAGATATTCTAATCATTAAGCTTTGAAATACCACAACAACCAAAGTGCTAGGGATTATAAATAACTTTATGATCAACTATAAAATCTGCCTGCAATGCAGAAGATCCCGGTTTCATTCTTGGATCAGTAAGATCCCCTGGAGAAGGGATAGGCTACCTACTCCAGTATTCTTGGGTTTCCCTGGTGACTCAGACAGTAAAGAATCTGCCTGCAATGTGGGAGACTTGGGTTCAATTTCTGGGTGGGGAGGATCCCCTGGAGGAGGGCATGGCAACCCACTCCAGTATTTTTGCCTGGGGAATCCCCATGGACAGAGGAGCCTGGTGGGCTACAGTCCATAAGGTTGCACAGAGTTGGACAAGACTAAGCAACTAAGCACATAGAACACTGTAAGTCCAATTACCTTGAATTTAGGCTCTAATGAAATGCTAATTTTCAGGGATGACTATAGAGAAAAATCCATTCAAAACACTAAGTTTTTTAAAGTATGTTTTCTGATTACTCATCTTAAACTTAGCAACATAACTAAAGGGAATGGAGTCTATGAAAATATTAACATTTCTCAAATTATCTCTCCATTATAGTCAAGTATTGTATCATTTAAATATATCCATTTTAGTATGCTGGAAATAAAAATTTTTGGATATTTTAAGTGATTTTCCTTCTTCTGATGATAGAAAACAAGGTATAAACCACAAAACTCAAAGAATAGGTTCTGACCAATTAAACATTCAGTTCAGTTCAGTTCAGTCACTAAGTCGTGTCTGACTCTTTGCCACCCCATGAACTGCAGCACACCAGGGCTCCCTGTCCATCACCAACTCCCGGAGTTCACTCAAACTCATGTCCATCGAGTTGGTGATGCCATCCAACCATCTCATCCTCTGTCGTCCCCTTCTCCTCCTGCCCCCAATCCCTCCCAGCATCAGGGTCTTTTCCAATGAGTCAACTCTTCGCATGAGGTGACCAAAGTATTGGAGTTTTAGCTTCAGCATCAGTCCTTCCAATGAACACCTAGGGCTGATCTCCTTTAGGATGGATTGGTTGGATCTCCTTGCAGTCCAAGGGACCCTCAAGAGTCTTCTCCAGCACCACAGTTCAAAAGCATTAATTCTTCGGCGCTCAGCTTTCTTCACAGTCCAACTCTCACATCCATACATGACCACTGGAAAAACCATAGCCTTGACTAGACGGACCTTTGATGGCAAAGTAATATCTCTGCTTTTCAAGATGCTATCTAGGTTAATTTACCATTTTCCCCTACTCCCAGCCATTGGCAACCTCCATTCTACTTTGCGTCTCTGAATCTGACTACTCTAGGTGTCTCAGATAAGAAGAATCATGTAAAATGTTTATGACCAGCTTCCTTCACTTAGCATAATGTCTTCAAGGTTCATTCATTTGTAGCGTGTTTCAGAATTTCCTTTTTAAGACTCAGTAATATTCCATTGTGTGTACATACCATATTTTATCCATCTATCCATTGACAGACACTTGGGTTACTTATACCTTTTGGCAATTATGAATAATCCTGCTATGAAAGTAGTGTTGAATAATCTTTAAAAATTATTTCGGAATTTTATTGCTTTGTCTCCCTTTCAATACACAGACAGAACCACAGTGTATGGGAGTTGATTTTGAATAAGTGTGCCGGTTTTGTCATCAGGCCCTTTGGAAGTTGTACAGCATTATTTGGGAGTAAATCTCCAGTGTACAGAGTTGGCCTGAAAAGTTTGTTTCTTACTTACATTCAGGTATTCACTTATTTGGCCAAAGCATCTGACCTTCTTTTCAATAATGAGTCCTTTGTTCACAGGTAGCTATTGCTGTAGTCTAAGGCTTCTCATTTTAATTGGCACTGTTAGCAATTAGCTTTGTGACACTGGAAATTTTGTTACATATAGGAAACATTCTTCCCACTTCATCTGACCTTCCTGCCATAAATGATACTATTTCCTCTTATTGGATTTGCTTTCCATCCTGTAAGCTCTTTTTGTGATTGCCTCATGGCTGTCAATTACTTTCATAAAGTATTTTTTATTTGGGGGGAAAAAAGTCTTTACAAAAAACTCCACAACATTATAGCAGAGGGAGGTAAATGCTTCCTCCCAGGCTTACTCTGCTACATCAACCTTCAGAGAAAACTCCTGCAACAATATGTCATCCTTCCTGTCTTTGCAATTAAAACTTAGGCCCTTTCTAATTATAACTGCAAAGGATGGATCAAGTTAATTAATTCTGACAGAGCATCAGGGCAATTCAATGGGGAAAAGATAATCTTTTTATCAAATGGTGGTGGCACAAATAGCCATACGCTGGTCCCCCTGGTCCCCCCTAAAATTATCCTTCACCTTTACCTAAACCATACGTAAAAAATTAATGTACTACAGATTATAGACCTAAATGTAAAAGCCAAAATGTTAAAACTTCTGGAAGAAATCAAAGAAGAAAATCTTAGAATCTTTGGGTTTGGCAAAGATTTCTTAAGCAAAAACAATAAAAGAAAAAATTTAATAAACTGACTAAAACTCTGCTCTTCAAAAGATATTTATGAAAATAAAAAGACTAAAAAAAGAAAAGAAAAAAATTAAGTTACAGACTAAGGGTAAATATTTGTAAAAACATTTATCTGATAAAGAACTTGTAAAACATATTTTAAAAAAAGCTCCTACACCTTAATAAGACAAACTTAGAATTGGGCAAAAGATTTTAACACATACATCATGAAAGAAAACATGAGAACAGTAAACACGCACAAAAGAAGTTGTTTAGCATAATCTGTAGTTAGGGAAACGCAAATAAAAACCATAACGGGATACCACTATACACCAACAAGAATGGCTAAAATTAAGACGGACCATACACAGTGGTGATGAGGCTTTGGAACAACCAGATCTCCCGTACAATGCTGGTGGGAACATAAAGTGGTACACACCACTTTGGGAAATAGCTGTAAACATATACCAGCCATTAAAACATAAACTTAATGTTATGTATGTTAAGTAAACATAGTTACCATCCTAAGTATTTACCCAAGAGAAATGAAAGCATAAGTCCACATAAAACCTGTACACAAATGTTTACAGCAGTTTTATTTATAATAGCTAAAAACTAGAAACACCCCAAATATCCATCAATAAGTGAATGGGTAAATGTTCATACAATGGACAACTACCCAAAAATAAAAAGAGACAAACTACTGATACATGCGCCAGCATGGGTGAAACTACTAATACATGTGACCGCAAGGGTGAATCTCAAAATAATTATGCAGAGTGAATGAAGCCAGTAAAAACAAAAGCATACTGTAGGATTCCACTTATCAAAAAAATCTAGACGATACAAGCTACAGTGATAGAAAGAAGACTAGTGGCTGCCCACGGACGGGAAAAGTGAAGAGGTTTGAGGAAACTTCTGAGGTGATGGCAATGTTCATTATTTGATTTTTCTGATGATTTCACAGGCATACAATGGATATGTCAAAATGCATATTGTATACTTTATATGTATTTTACTGTATGTCAGTTAGACCTCAATAAAGCTGTAAAACAAACAAAAATAACTTACAGAAAAAAGTCCTCTTCTTCATCTGAATCATCTTCTAAAAGATTTCTCTGTCAAAAAAAGAAAAAGACTTGAGTTTTTCAGATTCCCAGGGGCTTACAAATTGTTAGGGACAGAGCAGTGAAACAAGTTCTATCCTGGTGAAATTTCTTAACTCCAAGCTTCCAGACAGAGGGAAGGGTAATTACATGTGCTTCACCAGAAGCTAAAAGATACAGAACCGCAGTGCGGACTTTCTAAGAAAATGCTTGTAACACAGAATCCTCTGACTGACCACAAGGTAGAGAGAGGTCACTGAAGCTGGAGTGGGAGTAAGGAATGCAGGCAATCAGGAAGGGGTAAGTCCTTTCTCCTCCCTCGGCCTTCCAGTCTCTATCTATTTACAGAACCTAAGAAGGAGTCAGGAGGCAAAGGAGAAATGTACTGCAGTTGCAGAGTCCAACTCCAGCATCAGAGAGAGGAGTATATAAGGTAGGTTTTAGAGCTCAGAGACAAGGCTTAACAACTGGCACCTAATAGCAACTCAGCCCATGAACAGCCCTCTACACATATTTGAACTTCCAAACAAAAACAACTTTATACTTTTACCTTATAAGATACAACTGTTTTTCTTAAAATGAGGAATGTCTCACCTTCTCCCCCAAAGGCGAAGATATAAAGTTCCAAAAGGAGGCTAAAGAAGAGCAAAAATGAAACCTTTTCAGCATACAAGACCTCCAACAGTATGTACCTTATAGGTAGAACAGTGCCTCCCCACAGATGTCGACATGCTAATCATGGAAACCTTGACTATGTTCCCTTGCATGGTAAAAGGGACTTTGCAGAAGCAATGAAACCAAGGATCCTGAGGTGGGAAGGTCAACATGGATTAATCATGTGAGTCCAGTCATCAGAGTGTTCTTAAAAAAGAGAGAGGCAGGGACTTCCCTGGTAGCTCAGTGGCCAATGCAGGAGACAAGGATTCGATCCCTGGTCTGGGAGGATTCCACGTGCCCCTGAGCAACTAAGCCCATGTGTCACAATTACTGAACCCATGCTCTAGAGCCCATGAGCCCCAACTACTGAGCCCGCATGCTGCAACTACTGAAGCAAGTGTGTTCTAGAGCCTGTGCTCCTCAAAAAGAGGAGTCCCCACTTGCTGCAACTAGAGAAAGTTCACATGCAGCAATGAAGACTCAGCACAGCTAAAAACAAATAGATAAAAGTAAACAAACAAACTTTTTTAAAAAGAGACAGGGAGGCAGAAGTGAAAGAGGTGGGGGACACTGGAAGATGTTACACAGCTGGATTTAAAGATATAGGAAGGGGCATGAGCCACGCAGGGCAGGCAGCCTCTAAAAGCTGGGAAAAAGCAAGAAAACAGCCTCTTTCCTAGTCTCCTGAAGGAACACGGTCCTGTCAGTGCCTGGACTGTAGCCCAGTAAGATCCACTTTGGACTTCTGGTCACTAAAACTACAAGATAATAAGTTTGTGTTGCTTTAAACTTGTGGTAATTTGTTACAGCAGCCATAGGAAGCAAATACACCACCCATGTACCTTTTCTGAGAAAATTACCCAAGGAATTACACTGGCTAAGAAGAAAATTCAATCAGAACAAAGATCTTAAGATGGAGACTGATATACTCAGTAAGTCTAATCAAATGTGTGGTCAAACCGAAAGGGAAGATGATAATGTGATTATGAATTATAATGCACAGCTATTGAAAAAGAAAACATGTAATATAAAGAAAAACTTTAAAAGAATCTCAAACTTTTCTAACAAAACCCAAAAGCAGGAAGAGGAGAGTAAAGTGAGGAAGTAAGCAAAGTGACATGCTCATCTTGGTGGGGAGAGAAGTGGAGGAAGGGGGAAGAGGCCTAGAATGAAAAGTAGTCCAGAGGGGCCCAGTTCTCAGCATGTTGACAGAAAACACAAATTTAAACATTATTGCTAACATGTCTGGGTTTCCCATGTGGTGCTATTGGTACAGAGCCTGCCAATGCAGGAGAGATGGGTTCAATCCCTGGGATGGGAAGATCCCCTAGAGAAGGAAATGGCAACCCACTTCAGTATTCTTGCCTGGAAAAGTCCATGGACAGAGGAGCCTGGTGGGCTACAGTCCACGGGGTTGCAAAGAGTTGGATACAACTGAAGCAACATAGCACACACACATGTTAACATGTAAAGTTAATAAAAGAGAAGGAAAAAGGGAGAAAGGGAAGAAATTTTTTATCTATCTAGTGGTCTTGAGCGTAGGGGAAAAGTAAGGAAAAATAATCAACTTAGCAAAAGAAGTTAGGGAAACTTGGGAAAACCTAAGAAATATAATGAAGGACTTCCCTGGTGGTCCAGTGGTTAAGAATCTGCCTGCTAATGCAGGGGACGCAGGTTCGATCTCTGGTCCAAGTTAGATCCCACACACTGTGGCGCAACTAAGTCCACGCACCTCAAGGAGAAGCCCTTGCTTCTTGAAGAGAAAGCCCATGCGCCACAACAAAGAAACCCTGAGTTCAACAAAGACCCAGTACAGCCAAAAAATAAATAAATAAAGATAATATCATGAATATCATTATCTCTATATATTATTATAAATAATACACAATGAGCAAGAAAAATGAAAAGAGGATTGCTCAATATTCATTTAACAAATATGTTTGAGCATCTTCTGTGTACCAGGCACTGTTCTAAGGACCAAGCACCAGCTTAGAACAAGACAGATAAGGTCTGAGCTCTTACAGAAAAACATCTGATGATGATAAAAGTTATGCAGAGAATTAAAACAGTGATGGGATAAAAAGTGACAGGGTGACTAAATGAGATTAGGCTGTCAAGGAAAATCATTCTCAAAAGGTGAAATTTAGGCTGAGATCCAAACAATATTAAAGAGCCAACCAGAGATTAAGATGAAGCGCATTCACTGCCAGCAGAGGAACCAGCTAGTGCAGAAAATGTCCAAATAAATTCGTTATCACAATAAACATGAACGGTCTGAATGCTCCTGTTAAAAGTAAAAACTATATGTGAAGTTCAAAAAAATTCCAGCCAGTATCTGTTTATAAGAAATTGACCTAAAATAAATGTCAAATAAAGAATGGAAAAAAGAGAGAGATGGAGAAGATATACTAGCAAATTCCAACAAAAAGTAACAGGCTGGGAAAGAAATTTGCAACATACTTTCAGACTAAAGGGTCTGATATCTCTATTAAATAAAGATCTCTGACAAAAAGACACAAGACAGAAAAATCATCAAAGGAGAGAGACAATTCCTAACAGAAAAGAAATGGCCAATGACCACATGAAAAGATGTTCAAAGTTAATAATATTTAGGAAGATACATTAGTGACTTCTTTTAACAAATATTTCTAGAATGCTATTGTAGCTAATAAGCAACAATCATTACATTCATAACACAGCTTATTTGCCCCCTATACTAAAGATACAGTGTTTATTATAGTTGCCAAATGAGAAACACAATGAAAACCAATGTTTTTACACTTATCCACTGAACAAACACAAGTGCTAAGTATACATTATCACAAAAAGGGTTACGTAATACAACAAGATATCATTTCACACCCACTAGGCAGATAACACAAGTGTTGGTGAGGAGAGAGTGGTGTTGAGGAGAAATGCAGAGAAATTAGAACTCTTACACATTTCTGGGTGGGAATGTAAAAACTGTGCAGCCATTCTGGAAAACAGTTTGGCAGTTCTTCAAAAGGCTGCACACAGAGTTACTATAGTACCAAGTAATTCTACTCCTAGATATTTACCCAAGAGAAATGAAAATATACGTAATAAAAAGAAAACAAAACTTGTAC
Source organism: Bos mutus (assembly GCF_027580195.1). Lineage (NCBI taxonomy): Eukaryota > Metazoa > Chordata > Mammalia > Artiodactyla > Bovidae > Bos > Bos mutus. The sequence continues at coordinate 46,916,340 of NC_091632.1, read as the reverse complement.
GTGAACGTTCATAGCAACAGTATTCTTCATAATGGCCAAAAAAATATAAATAAGCCCCAATGTTCATTAACTGATGAATGAATAAAATGTGGGACATTCATATACTGGAATATTATTCAGCAATAAAAAAGAATGAAGAACTGATACATACTGCAACATGGATGAACTTTGATAACATCATGCTAGGAAGCCATTTACAAAAGACAACATAGTGTATGCTCCCATCTGTATAAAACGTCCAGAATAGACAAAGCTATAGATCTATGGTTGCCTAGGGTTGCAGGGATGAGGAGAACAGGGGTTGATTGCTAACAAGTACAGAGTTTCTTTTTGGAATGATGAAAGTTGACTGTGGTGATGATTACATAATTCTGTACTAAATATTAATTACTAAAATCCACTGAATTGTATACTTTTAATGAGTGAATTGTATGGCATGTGATTTATGTCTCAATAAAGCTATTATCAAAAAAGTATAATAGAAAAGAGGAACAAAAGTTAAAGTTTCATAAAAGTGATTTATAAATTCTTATAACCAGTTATCAAATGTCATGATCTGATAAACATTCAAAAGGAGGACTCTCTTTAAACAGCCAATTTTGTTCAATTCTGGTATCTAATATCCTATTTCTATAGCAAATTGTGGTAGTAGTCAACCAACAATGTAGAAAGGAAGTGCCATTCTTTGTAGTAGAACTGATTGAGACTGCATATCTTATACTGTTGAGTATATACATAAAGTTGATTTTAAAAGTTTACTAGCAATTTGTCTACTGGTGGATTCTACCCTCCTTCAAGCAAAACAAAAACAAAAACTGCAGAAAGAGAATAAAGGGATGACAAATGATTCCTATACTATACTTCAAGATACCTCTATATCATAACATGCTGGACAGAAGCTCTTGGTGTGAAAAAGGAGTGTGTAAAATGAAGTCAAGTAGACTATCAGCTCTACAGAGGAGAGACAACGCCCTCCAGTTTTTAGCACAATGCCCAGCATATAATGGATAGCAATATTTATGTGTTGCATGAATCAGCAAATAAAGGAATGGCAGAAAGACAGGAAGTGAGGAAGGGCTTCAGGTGGATGAATGAAAAACAACAGCTCTAATTCCTTCCCTCAATAAATCCTTATTGATTACTTATTCTAAAAGAAAGCTATCTACAATATTCATATCAATGTTGTCTTCCAAAATGCTGCATAATTTTTAGATTTTTACAATTCTGCATAGAATATTCCAAAATAAACAAGAAATTGACCATTATATAAAAGCTACTCTGGCTCTGAGGCAACTGCAGGACCAGAATTCTTTATCTGCAATTCCAAAATCTAAGAAGTTTTGAAAACCAAGAGATTTTGTAAGTTTTGGAGTCAAAACTCACTTCAAGGAAAAGCTGACCTGAATTAATGTTTGCTAATTTATTTATATACTTAGAATAACCAGACATTTCACTGAGAAACATTAGTATGTTTGGAGGTGCTGCTCTAGACTCCCTCAAAAGGCTCTTGTAAAATGTGCACTAACTACCTTTGTAAAATCTGAAAAATTCTGAGGAACTCCAACCACATTTGGCTCCAGAGTCCAAAAGAAGATATTGTGTATTTATATGAAATTCCCCTCTAAAGACTAGAAAGAAGCTGGGAACAAAATGTGGTCACTAATAGAAACAGAATTTGGCTGAGTCCCAATCTAAGTAACATATACTTTTTAATGTTTACTGTGAATAAAACATACAGGATTCAAATATAGCCATTAACATTAGATTTTTCTAAAATTATTTACAAAAGAAAACAAATTTTGAATCTTTCCTTTTTAAAGATTAAGATTCTGAACTTACCCTTTCACTTTTCACAGAACCTGTGACATCATCATCATTTAGGTGGCGCTTGAACTTGGGAGGCATCTTTTTTAATGAGGTACTCTTCTACTTCCCAGCAGGATAAATCTTTACCACCTTAAAGAGAAAATAAATTTCATCAGATGTGAAACTTTGGGGTGCAAGCTAAAGTAGTAAAAACAGCACACAAGGCCCGATGTGATGGGGCCCCCTCCACTTCTCTGACTTCAACTGCTCTCTCTCACAGGGTCTCCACACCTCCTCCATGTGAGGACTCAGTACACAAAAAATAGTTAAAACCCTGAGAAAAATGGAGGTAACTTTTAGAGAACATGTGCAGAAAATCAGTGATAGACAGCATTTTTATAAAATGAAACAGAAGACTCCACAGGAGAGGAGGGAAAAACAGGAGGCTGTCCCCTTGCAAGTGAGACATCAAATGCTTCAAGATTTTAATTTGGAGTGAGAAGACAGAAAACACTTCAAATTCTCTCACTCACTTTTAGTGAGTTGCATCAACAATGATTCCATTTCCTCATCTGTAAAATAGTGATTTCAAGGCTTCTGCATGGAGTTGGGATGGTCATATCAGATTAATACATACATGCAAAAACATTCTGTAAATTATAATGCCCTGTTCCAGTGCATAATACCAGGTGTTCCAAGGAAAGGGATATGTTTGCTAAGTGCTGGGTTAAACAAAGTCAGGTTTTCTGTTTGCTACAGAAGATCTGTTTTTAAAATGCTTATTTGCATTGAGTTTTTTCAGGAACATGCTTGAATATGCAACATATTCAAAATTTTCTTGAGGAAAAGCTGACATATGCAAACAGAAGTTTTCAGTATCTTGGACAAGAAGATGGATGAATAACGAGAATAGTTAAGGTGTACTGAATATTTTACTCTGTGTTAGGCACTGTGCTCAGTAACTTACACACATTTTTTAATTCTTTACAACACTTCTTTGAAGTAAGCACCAAGAAATCAAGAGAAAACTAAGGCTTGGGAAAAGATAAGTAACAGCATTAGTCACTCTACTGATTGAAATAGCAGAAACACAGGCCTAAATTATTAATAACTGTGCATGATCAATTTTAGTATTTATTCAATAAGTTGTCTATCAGGTTACACAATTCTGTTCTATAAAGACCGTTTCCCTGTAACAACCCAGCAGCCCTCTTTCCCTTTGCAAACAACAACCTCTAAGATCTTTAAGCATAATTAGACATCAGTATGGTGGTTAATCATTCACTTAAAAAAGAAAAAAACAAGCCCAGAGTCCAGTTTCATAAACCAGATAAAGTAAAATTTTAAGGTGACTTCCCATCCAAACAAATTGATATAAACTTTTCTTTGATAAGAAATAATTTTCCAAACCAGAAACGTAATCACTTGTAACAAAAACCAAGTACTTGCTACCTAAGTAACAGCTCTAGAGTTCTTCATTCTACAATATTTCTGTCACGTACACCCGGCATCTGACCCATTTTATTCCTCATACTTCGATTTCTGAATAATTCATTCATGCAGAAATGTTACAGAAAGTATGGAGAAACAGATGACAAAAGAAGCAACCAAAGGACTTGAGCTTTTAATTACACCTGCATTTTATTTATATTTTAAACCCTACAAAAGGGCTGCTTCAACATCCAAAAACAAATAGCAGGCAGACTTACATAACATCTTTGTGAAACGTACAGTAAAACTACAAGTTTAACGATGAGCAAACCCAAATTCAGGGCCCATAATCCAAGAATCAGCTTCATGAAGGCAAGAAATCAGCGACTGACAAACATAAAAGCCATCAACAAGGCAGCAGGCAGATTATTAACTGCACTTGATGAACGATAGGGCAAATGATGATATTTGCACCAGACGACTAGTAGAAATAAACCATGCTCAGAAATTAGACTTATATATATTCTCCCTAGATCTCTCCTGCCCAAAATACATATAAATTCAGGTGTTTGTGTCTAGGTATATATGTAAACAACAGAACCTTCAGTGATGTATTTCAGTATCACCAATACATTTTTATAATGTCACATCACCATAAGCATCTTATGTCATCATCATACGTTCACAATTTCCTGTATTTTTTGAAGAGGCAGTACGTAATATACTTCTAACCTGTTGTTTAGTAAATGTTGGCTTCTTTTTTGCTTTACGCAAACAACAAGCACACCAAAACGCCTAGTATTTCATTTTAGAAAAAGCTTGAAATCTGTATAGAGGGTTCCCTTTTCCCAGCCTCCGTTCCCTTTCTGATTCCTCAACTCTCATCAGCAATGTTGGTTGGTACAGTTTCACGGAAATGAGTGACTTGGATGGACACAGCCTGAAGATGTTCTTCACAAAAGCTGTCAAAGTGTTAATGATTCACCTTACCCTTCCGGTCATTATAAACGCAACGGGATTGGCGCGCTCTCTCCCCAGTCATTGAATAAAGAAACAAATCTATCCCTCCAGCAAGCAGCCCCGTTCACCCGCCCCCGCCTCAGTCGCACCAGGTCACGTCCCCCGCCATCTGCTCCTGACTCTAGTCCTTTTTACCCCAAGATACGCACTCACATTCCGGGCTGCCTCCCAACTCTTCTCCAGTCTTCCCTATCCCCGCCGCTGTTGTCCTCCCATCTCCCCAGAGCACCCTACAATTTCTATTCTTCTCCCCCTTAACCGCCCCTCATTGCACACCCAGGTCCTGATCGTTCTTCCTCAGGGTAACCCGCCCCTCCGACCCCAGCCTTTTCCCACTCGGCGACCCCCGAGGCCAGCCCCTCAGCCCGACGCGGACGTTGGGGGCGGCGGGGCACGGACGTCGTCTCCGTTTCCTTCCTCCGCACATCCGCCCCTCCCGTCGGGCCCAGGAGGACGGCCGTACCTGAGTCTCCCTGGGAGCTCCCGGCAACTCTCCCGGGCGGGCGGCGCTGGACGGGCGGGGGAAGGAGTGGGAATCGGAAGAAGAGAGCGGGGAGGGGGAGACAGTGGGCGCGGACCCGGCGTCGGCTGCTTAGCCGCAGCTGCGCCCCCGCTCATCGAGCCGATCGGCCCTCCGCAGCCTGGCTCCAGGCTGAGGGGGCGGGTCCAGGCCGCGGAGATCGTCGAGGGAGTCGATTTCCCCTCAGCTCTCCTCTCGGAGGCCGCCGCGGACGCGAAGCTTAGGCCTGGATGGCCCAGGTGATTTTGTCTGTTCAGGGAGGAAACACAGTCGCGGGTTCCCAGCCGAGGTCGGCCGTTCCGGGGAGGTGGAGGAAGGGCTGAGAAACCCAGCGCTGGGCCCTGAAGGCCTGCTCGAGACGGGTTGATGAGGCGTTAATGAGGCGGTGCTTTGTGCGGGGTCCATCCCCCGAGCTAATGCAGATGTGCCGAAAAACCGGGACGGCTCGAAGCCTGAGGACTGGCCTTTTCTGAAGGAAGGAGATCTGTGTGATCCCTTGTTTATAGCTTCAGAGTTAGACGTGTAGATCTTCAGGGTTACTAATCCCGTCTCCCTATTTTAGACTAGCAATCTCTCGTACAAAGATATTTCCTTGAGGTTGCCCAGCTCGGTGGACAGATTTGAGTCTAGGTAGGACTCAGTGTTTTTTCCCCCCACTATGTTGTAGAGTTCTAACCAAAAATGACTGGGTCCAGACACCACGCAGGCACCGGAGCCTTATAGTGGGAAATCTACCTTGCACATCCATTCTCCTGTTCTCTTGACTCTGCCCACTTGCTCTCCCCCCGAGTTAGTGGTTTATTTAAGCCTGTAGTGCCTGGGCATAGTAATCCATAACGGTTCCAGTATTGTTTTTGTTTTGTCTTGTTTATTACCCATTCCTCCCAGATATGCCCCAGCTGAATTGTTCTTAATCTTTTTTTTCTATCATTTTTTTATACATGTCATTTTTACCAAATATTTTTAAGTTCTTTGTTGAATAGTGTTTTGATTTAGTGCATATTTAAGCCAAACAAACACTAAGTGAAAGATACCTTGGTTGTCACTGAGCACCAGGGGCTGGGCTCCCTGTGTCATATGTAGAAGTTTCCCATTAGCTATCTCTTTTACACATGGTAGTATGTATATGTTAATGCTACTCTCTCAGATCATCCTACCCACTCCTTCCGCTCTGTGAAGAGTTGATTTTGTTTGTTTGTTTTTTCCCTTCATGTCTGCACAAACCCTTTGAGTCTGCACTAGATTTTAGGATTCCAGCACTGAGACCCGGCTCCGGAGGTGCAACTGAGTCATGTCCTGAGCCAACGTCAATATCTATGTGCACAGAGGTAGTTATACCTGCTCTTGATTTCCCAGACTGCTCTTGATTTCAGTGATTGTATTTTTTGGTTCCAGAATTTCCATTAAAAATAGATTCTGATCCCCTGGAGAAATTCTTTTATGTTTTTGTCATTTGGGGGGAATTTTTTTAGGGGGGTGGCTGTACTGTGCAGCATGTGGGATCTTAGTTCTCCGACCATGGATTGAGCCCATACCCACCTGCATTACAAACATGGAATCTTAACCCCTGGACCAGGGAAGTTCCATTTTTGAATACTTGAATCAAAGTCCTTGTCTGTTAATCTAATACGTGAATTACCTGTGGGCCGGTTTATAGTGTGTATTTTTTTCTTGGATTTTGGTACTATGACTCTCATCTCTGCTGGGTAGGTAAAGATGCCAAGCAGAAAACTTGTGAAAAACAGTGATTTTCTCATCCTTACTTCCTATACCAAGTATTACAGCTTTCTAATTCAGCAAAAGTTTGAGGGGAAACCATCAGGGTCCCTCAGTTCTTCCTTCCTTCCTTCTTTCTGAAATCCTGGCTCTCCAAGATTTCAGTTTTGTGTCTTCAGTCCTGTGAGAACCCAGAATATAACTGCTTTATTTTCTTTTGCTCCCCGCCTCCCAGTGATGACCCTTGACCCAGGCAAAGCCCAGGTGCTCAGCCTTCTACCTAGAATCAGTAAACACCTCCAGCTGGCCAAGGAAAAAGCTCTCCATTTTGCAGTTCCACTTCTGGAATCTTGGCCCCTCCAGCCTCGATGCTCTAGCAGCTCTTGGATTGTTTTATAGAGATGCTGTTTGTATTTATCTGGCTTTTCCATTTATTCTTAGAGAATTGGTGTGTCTCAGTTTACTCCATCAGACCTGAAAGTGGTTTGGTTATATCCAAACCACTCTTACACTACTATAAAGAGATAAGCTTACTTGCCATGACTACACAAGAAAATGGGAAGGAGGGGTTTCCAAAAGGAAGAATTTCTTATGCCGTCTCACATACAGGCGGGTACTTAGAACTCATTACTTATTATAGACTCTGACTCGGGGAGGGGGTAGGGGGGGTGAAGGGGGGTGAGCCAGAATGAGAAGATTCTGGTTTCTTTAGGCAATGAAGGCACATTCAGTCAGCATTGTTTAATCAGAAATACTTGGGTCAGCGCCCCTTCTGCCACATGTTACAGAGTTAGTAGAAAGACAAGTAGGGTCTCTTTTTACTTTACATTTTTCTCTCTCTATATATACATGTATAGGCTATATCTAAACCTTTTGTGCATAATATATACACATTTATCATTCCTATTTTCCTTTATTAGACTCTGAATGTTTTTATGTTTTTCATTTTTAATCTTTTTTTCAGCAAAGAAAATATCACATATTCTGCTCACACTCATTTCAAAGCCTGTAACACAATCCATGAAGTTGGTCTCAGAGTCACAGTCACACTTCACTGACATCAGAAATCACAAGGGTCCTTTATCATAGTTCCTTGTTTTAGGTGCTATGTCACAAGTGGCATCTGAGCTGTTATTTAGAAGGAATGAAATTATGCCATCAGAATACCTCGCATAGATACATTTCAAACTTTCTTCAGAGGATGAAAAGTTAAAGTGAAAGAAATCTTTCTGTACCAGTTTTTAAAAAAACATAGTCAAGTTTTCTCTAGGGATCCAGTTGGCCTCTCCTGTTTATTCTTTATGTAATTATAGATTTAAGGCAGTGCCCAAAGGAAAAATTCTCATGACCATGAAGAATCATTTAAAGCCCTCCTATTAAATGAAAGGCACTGTATATACACATATACCAAAAACCTTGGCAATCTTGTGAATAGGGACCGCTTATTATTAATAAAATCATATTTCTAAATGCCTCAGAATAAAATATACAGAATTACAAAGGAAGGAAATTTATAATATTATAAAATATTTTAAAAGCAAAATTTGTGATATGCAAAGATATATACTTCTTTATTAACTCAAATTTAAAAAAAATCTAGTGTCAGGACTAACATCTACCATTGTTTTGAATTAGTAATGAGCATAAACAGTATTTCAGGATATCTGATTGTAATGTGATATGAAAATCTTAGAGATTTCTATTGGTGACACAGTCACTAGCACTGCTGAGCGGTTTTAAGGGGCTCCATTTATAGTTGAAAGTGAAAGTGAAAGTCACTCAGTCGTGTCCAACTGTTTGCAACCCCATGGACTACACAGTCCATGAAATTCTCCAGGCCAGAATACTGGAGTGGGTAGCCTATCCCTTCTCCAGCGGATCTTCCTGACTCAGGAATTAAACCGGGGTCTCCTGCCTTGCAGGCAGATTCTTTACCAACTGAGCTATAGAGTGAAGGAATTAATAATTTCTGTTAAGAGATTAAAGTGAAAGTGAAGTCATGTCCGACTCTTTGCAACCCAGTGGACTGTAGCCCAACAGGCTCCTCCGTCCATGGGATTCTCCAGGCAAGAATATTGGAGTGGGTTGCCATTTCCTTCAGGGGATCTTCCCGACCCAGGGATCGAACCCAGGTCTCCTGCATTGCAGGCAGACGCTTTAACCTCTGAGCCACCAGGGAAAATAAAGGTGTAATTTCTTTCCCATCCAAATTCACAGACCCTTGAATTTTATCCGTGGGTCATCAAGGGTCCCCCAGTTTGGAACTCATGCTTTAAGTATTTCATCCTCTCCTGCAGAGTGGATGGCACTGGGTACAGAAAAGTTTCTGAGCAAAGAATAAACAACTGTTTCTGCTCTTATACACCCAGGCACAGAACGTTGCCCCTCCTGATTAGAATACTTCTTATTAACATGCTCATAGCTCTGCCTTGCCCAGAGTCCTTGCACCATTCCTGAGAATCCTGGAGTCTAGTACTGTTGGGGGCCGGCGTGAGGCACTCCGCCCATGACAAAGGTCATGAGGAAGGAGGCTCGACATACTCAAAGGCGGGATCGAGCCTCAGGAGTCCCCCTGGAAATTCTCGAGCATCTACCCCCATAACCAGAGCCTGCCTACTTTACTACTTTGTGCTCTCCCCTACACCTCTGACTTTACGGGGGGCTGTCCCTCACCACCTCTTTCGGAGAAGGAGTTAACCTAGAGCTCCAATTAATCAAAACTCCTGGGCGTGACAAGAGTGTTTTAACCTACAAACTCCTCTGAAGGTTCTCTAGCCTGTCTGACAGGCTTGTCCGGCCACATGTGATTGCTCACAGCCTCCCAACCGTGAGAGGCACGAGATGCTTTAAACCTTCTAAAAACAGGTTCCTTAGAAAAGTTAGAAAACTATTAGTATAAGTATAATGGGCTGATTAGAAATTGTATTGGTGAAGGGTTTTTCATTTGTTGAGCCAATGTTTGTTGCTAAGACTCCGCATCCCCTGCCCTTACACACATTAATGAATATATAGAAGAAATAAGTATTAACCTTTGATATTAATCACATTAGACCTTAGGCTAAGTAAATTCTTTCCTTAACTAAAACCCACTATACCCTCACCCTATAGGAATGTAACTTTATTTGGGTGGTGTCTGTTTTAAGAATAATCACCCCTGGAGAAATAAGTGTCCTGGTTGACTGACCGCTGTCACAAGGAGAGGGTCATAAATTGTCAGCAGGCCCCCCTGGCCAGAAGATGATGTAACACCCTTAAGACCTCTGTATACATTTGTATGAAGCACCTGACTTTGATAAAAGTCAGGACTGCTGACCCCACATGACTTTTGCATAACATCTCAGTGTATAAAAGTAGACCATGGAAAATAAAGAATTGGGATCAGTTTCTCAAAATACTGGTCTCCCCATGTCTCTCTCTCTCTCACTCTGGCTGAGTCTCCATCTGGAGCGTGGAACCCGCCATGCTTACTAATTATGCCTGGGCTTCTAAGATCCGACTGGGGAGGCCTCAGTGTCTCCTCTCCTTCGGGAGAACGGAAGGACGCCTGCGGCCTACGTAAGTGGTGCAAACTTCTTGTCTTGAAGTTTTATTGGTCTCCCGCGTAAACCAAGCTACTCAGCCTCTTTTCTCCACTGAATTTTCCTACTGAGCTATCCTCATTCTATTACTCTTTATATCTTTGATGAATATTTAAATAGTCGCCTAAGCCGTCTCCCCTTCGAATACCCTGGATCAGCCGGGGCTGGTCCCTGGCATAGTACAATGAAAATATCCTTCCCTGAAAATACAGGCTGAGTTCTTATTAAGTATCAGCCCCTATGCCATATACATTATGCACCCAATTATCATGCAACCCCATGAGGCAAATGTTATTACTCCCAGTTTACATAGACTCATTTGTAACTCATTTTTCATTCCGAAAAAGTATATTGAACATCTGTTGTCTCTGTTGCTAAACTAGGTGCAGTGGTTTAAATACAGACACAGTTGCTGTCTTCAGATTTTATAATACAGCAAGAAAGACAAGCAGAAATAAGTTACATAATCACCTAACGTGATGTAAAAGGACACTTGTTTTGAAAAGAATAAACAAGTGGCTGAGAATGAAGGGGACCTATTTTAAAAGTTAGGGTTGTCAAGAGAGTTAGTTCAGTTCAGTTCAGTCGCTCAGTCGTGTCTGACTCTTTGCGACCCCATGAATCGCAGCACGCCAGGCCTCCCTGTCCATCACCAACTCCCGGAGTTCACCCAGACTCACAGCCATCGAATCAGTGATGCTATTCAGCCATCTCATCCTCTGTTGTCCCCTTCTCCTCCTGCTCCCAATCTCTCCCAGCATCAGAGTCTTTTCTAATGAGTCAACTCTTCGCATGAGGTGGTCAAAGTACTGGAGTTTCAGCTTAAGCATCATTCCTTCCAAAGAAATCCCAGGGCTGATCTCCTTCAGATGGACTGGTTGGATCTCCTTGCAGTCCAAGGGACTCTCAAGAGTCTTCTCCAACACCACAGTTCAAAAGCATCAATTCTTCGGCGCTCAGCCTTCTTCACAGTCCAACTCTCACATCCATACATGACCACAGGAAAAACCATAGCCTTGACTAGATGGACCTTTGTTGGCAGAGTGATGTCTCTGCTTTTCAATATGCTATCTAGGTTGGACATAACTTTCCTTCCAAGGAGTAAGCGTCTTTTAATTTCATGGCTGCAGTCACGATCTGCAAGAGAAACCAGTCATGCGTAAAGCAAGAGAAGAGTATTCCAGGCTGAGAGAATAGCAGGAGCAAAGATTATTAGGCAGGAAAATTTGGCATTTTTAAATTGTGGTAGAAAATGCATGATATAAAATTCATCATCTTAACCATTTTATACTGTATAGTTCTGTAGTGTTAACTACATTTACTTTATTGTGCAACAGATCTCTAGAAATTTTTCATGAAAAACTCAAACTCTGCACCCATTGAACAACTCCCCAGTTTTCCCTCTCTCGAGCCCCTGGCAGTGAAAACTCAACTTTGTTTCCATGCATTTTGCTACTTTAGATAACTCATATAAGTGTAATAATACGATGTCTTATTGTGACTGGCTTATTTCACTTAACACAATATCCTGAAAGTTCATCCATGTTGTAGCACATATCAGAGTTCCTTTTTCTAAAAACACTAATACTTTTTTAAAAAGTATATATAATATACCACATTTTCTTTATCCGTTCATCCATCAGTGGATGTTTGGGTTTCTCTACCTCTTGGCTACTGTGAATAGTGCAGCTGTGAACATGCGTGTGCAAATATCATTTGGAGATCTTGCTCTCAGTTATTTTAGATATAAAACCAAAAGTGGGATAGCTGGATCATATGGTAATTCTATCTTTAATTTTTTTTTTCTTTTTTGAGGAACCTCCATACTGTTTTCCATAGTGGCTGCACCAATTTACATTCCCACCAACAGTGCACAGGGTTCCAAATTCTCCACCTCCTCAGCAATACTTGTGAGGGCCCAGGCTGCCCAATCCCTGCTGAAGAGGTGCATATTGCACAGGTATGTGAGGTGAAGCTCAAGGTGGCCAGGGATCTAGAAGAGGGCAAGGGTCTGGAGAGACAGGTCAATGTGAGCAGCATTTTAGGGATCAAGGCATATACATAATCCAAAACCCTAATCTACCCAATTGGGATATTCCCTCAGAAGACAGATTTCCAGATGATTGCTGCCTTGGGAGGGAAGGACTGGGCAGACTGGTTAGAGTATCATTCAGTCAAGAGACACCTGGGAGCTCTGGTTGCTAGAAAGGCCTGGAACCCGTCAGGCACCAAGTCCCAAATGGGGGCTGACTCTCACCAGTTTAAGGCTGCCACCTCATAATGATCTTTAGGGCGTGGGCTTCATCCTGGAGGCTGTGCAGGTGGTGGGGATGATACTATGCAGGGCCCTGTGGGGCTCCTGGGCAGAAGGCCTTATGTGTCCCCTGTTTTTTGGATTACAGGAAACAGCCTTCATTCAGCCTCCCAGACCTTCCCTGAGTTCCAATGGGCGGATTCAAGCAGTTGTTAATTAGGGAAGGGAGGGGATGAGAGACAACAGACTGTCAAGAACATCCCTGGGGCAAGGTCCTCTTTCCACATCAAGGGATATACACAATGCTGCTACTGCTAAGTCACTTCAGTTGTGTCAGACTCTGTGTGACCCCATGGACCGCAGCCTACCAGGCTCCCCCATCCCTGGGATTCTCCAGGCAAGAGTACTGGAGCGGGGTGCCATTGCCTTCTCCGGATATACACAATATCTTTGAGCTATACTGCAGATACTGAAAACCCCTCCAGGTGGGAGATTAACAATTAATGTTGCTATGCTGTCCACAAGCATGTAGACCCCAGGCCAGTTGGACCTGAAGGTTGATTATGCTCCTACTTAACTCACCACCAACCCATCAGAAGAATGTCCGTGAGCTGACCACGCCCTCTTTGAACAATTACTATAAAATTTCTCACCGTTTTCTCCAAGTTGGGACTCAGAGTTTTGAGGGCGGTAGTCTGCTGTGGTTCCCTTTGCTTGGCAAAGTAATAAAGCTATCCTTTTCTACTTCACTCATAACCCTGTCTCAGAGATTCAATTCGACACTGGCGTACAGAGAAGCTGAACTTTCAGCCTCTGGGACTGGCCAGATAGAGCACCACAGACCTGGAAGCCCTGGAAGAATCCACACAAGGACTAAAATGGAATGTTGTTCCAATTCTGAGCAAACCACATTCCTGTTCTCAGATGAGTCACGAATAGTCCTCCCTCTCTTTACTCAATTCCCTCTCTTTTACCCTGGCCCACCATAAATGTGGTGTCTCAACCCACGTTGAGTTGAGAAGTTGATTTCTGAATTAGCTTCCCACCTGTCCATTCTCTGGCCACTGAATAAAGCTGTGCTGTTTCACTCTCACCATAGGTTTTGTTATTGGCTGTTCAAATCTGAATGGAAAGAGAACCTTTCAGGCAGGGTGCTTTGACTGAGCTAGGGGCCAGGTGGAGTTCCATACAACCAACTCAGTGACAGCCAGGAATCTGGAACAAGGCAGGTGTTAGGAGGTGCAGGTCAATGGAGTGGGCTCTTAAGGATGTAAGTCATCTGCCTAATTCCAAACCCTAACCTACACAAATACGCATATTCCCTCTAAAGGTAGAGCTAGAGGAATCTGGTCTTAGCAGGGTGTGGCTGGGCAGGCTAGCCAGAGTATCCTCCAGTAGGACACACTGGGAACTATGCTGGAGAAGCCCAGGACTCCATCAGGCAGCATGTCCAAATGAGGACTGAGTGTCACCAGTTTAAATCTGCCACATCAGAGGAGTTTTCAGGTAGTGGGCTCCCTTTACCCTTGAGATTATGCAGGTGGTTGGGAACTGGCCTGAGCTTTATGGGCCTGGAGGGCTCTGGCTGCCTGAGGCCAGGTGAAAGGGTTTGTACTGGGCATGATCATTCAGCAAGATCAGCGTGGCCGGGAACCCGAAACAGAGCAAGTGTTAGGAGTGGCCAGGATATTAATCCTCTTATCAGACATATGACTTGCAAGTCCCCTGTCCCCCCAATAGGTTGCCTTTTCACTCTTGTTTCCTTTGATGCACAGAAGTCTGATGTAGTCCATTTTGTACATATTTGCTTTTGTTGCCTGTGTTTTGGTGTCATATCCAAGAAGTCATTGCCAAATCCAATGTCATGAAATTTTCCTCCTATGTCTTCCTCCAGGAGCTTTGTAGTTTTAGGTCTTAACTCAGAATGGATTAAAGATGCAAATGTTATTTTTGTATATGGTGAGAATAGGGTCTGATTTCATTCTTTTGCATGTGCATATCCAGTTTTCCCAATACCAAGGAGTTTGGTATTTTTGTAGATGATGGAGCAGGCCAGTGTGGCCAAAGTATTAGAGTTTCAGCTTCAGCATCAGTCCTTCCAAAGAATATTCAGGACTGATTTCCTTTAGGATGGACTGGCTAGATCTCCTTGCAGTCCAAGGGACTCTTAAGAGTCTTCTCCAACACCACAGTTCAAGAGCATCAATTCTTTGGCAGTCAGCTTTCTTTATAGTCCAACTGTCACATCCATACATGACTACTGGAAAAACCATAGCCTTGACTAGACAGACCTTTGTTGGCAAAGTAATGTCTCTACTTTTTAATATGCTGTCTAGGTTAGTTATAGCTTTTCTTCAAAGGAGCAAGCATCTTTTAATTTCATGGCTGCAGTCACCATCTGCAGAGATTCTGGAGCCCCCCCCAAAATAAAGTCTGTCACTGTTTCCACTATATAGGGTCTTTTATACCCTATATAGATAACTAATCATCAAAATGTTTTTGTTCTTCCTAGGAACATCTCTCATATTATCACTTCTTTTCAACTGTAACAAACTTGGTTCTCCATTGGCTTCTTGCAGCTGAACAAGTTCAGTCCAAATGCTTGGAACAGAAGAATTCTATTCTTCTCAAAACCTGACCTTCACTTTAGTTTCTAGCTTTATCTTCTGCTGCTCCCCTTCCACTTTAACCTGCCCAACCACACCCTTCCTCTCATGTTTATGCTCTGTTCTTTTCCTGTTGCTACTGTAGCAAATTAACAAAAACTTGGTAACTTGAACAATACAAATGTATTACCTTATAGTCAGCAGCCTGAAAGTATCGACTAAAATCAAGGTGTCCACAGGGCTGTGCTCCCTCTAAGACTCTAGAAAAGTATCCTTTTCCTTGACCTCTGCAGCTTCTAGAAGCACTTACTTTGACTCATGGTCCTCCTCCCCCATCATCAAAGCTAGCCACACTAAGCCAGTCCTTCTCCTCATGCTACCACCTATCTGGTTCTGCCTCCCTCTTCCACTTCTTCCACTTTTAAAGACTCTTGTGATTACACTGGGCTCATCTGGATAAACTAATCTCTCTATTTTAATGTAAGCTGATTATCTTACCCTTTGCCATGTAACCTACCATATTCACATTTGGGGAATTAGAACATGAACATCTTTGGAGGGACATTATTCTGCCTAACACAAACTCTTTCCCATCCTCTGCCCCCTAAGTTGTCAGAAGTGATTTTAATTATCTATTCCTCATTTTGCAACAATCAATTAATTGAATGTTATTACAAAAATCCTTCTGTTTCAATTAAGTAAGACTAACTGCAAATTACACATTCAGAGGTCTGGATTTATATTTTTAGGGAAAAAAACTCACAATATTGAATGTCTCTATCTAAGCTCAGTTAACATTTTAAATCATACTGGTTTGAAAAAATACATGTACCCCAATGTTCATAGCAACATTATTTACAATTGCCAAGATATGGAAGCAACCTAAGTATCTATTAACAGATGAGTGGATAAAGAAGATGTAGTATACACACACACACAGTGGATGGAATACTACTCAGTCATAAAAAATGGCAGTGAAATATTGCCATTTGAAGCAATGTAGATGGACTTGGAGGGCATTATGCAACTGAAATAAATCAGTGAAAGACAAATGCTATATGGTATAACTTATATGTGAAATCTAAAAGGTACAGCAAACTAAAGACTACAATAAAAAAGTAGATTCAGAGATGTAGAGAACTAGTGGTTACCAGTGGGAAGAGGGAGGAGAGAGGGGCAAAATAGCAGTACAGGATTAAAAGGTACAAACTACTGGGTATAAAATAAGGTACCACGGATTTGCCTGGTAGTCCAATGGTTAAGAATCTTCCTGCTAATGCAGGGGACACAGGTTCAGTTCCTGCTCTGGGATGATGCCACATGCCAAGGGGAACTAAGTCTGTGCACCATGACTATGGAGCTTGTGCCCTAGAGCCTACAAGCTGCAACTACCGAAGCCCACAGGCCTTAGAGCCCATGCTCTGCAACAAGAGAAGCCACCAAAAAAAGAAACTCGTGCATCACAGCTAGAGCGTAGCCCCCACTCCCTGCAACTAGAGAGAGCCCGTGGATATCAATGAATATTCAGTGCAGCCCAAATTAAAAACTATCTAAGTAAATAAGCTACAAGGATATATTGTACAATATAGCCAATCTGTATGCAGGTCAGGAAGCAACAGTTAGAACTGGACATGGAACAACAGACTGGTTCCAAATAGGAAAAGGAGTACATCAAGGCTGTATATTGTCACCCTGCTTATTTAACTTATATGCAGAGTACATCATGAGAAACGCTGGACTGGAAGAAACACAAGCTGGAATCAAGATTGCCAGGAGAAATATCAATAACCTCAAATATGCAGATGACACCACCCTTACGGCAGAAAGTGAAGAGGAACTCAAAAGCCTCTTGATGAAAGTGAAAGAGGAGAGTGAAAAAGTTTGCTTAAAGCTCAACATTCAGAAAACGAAGATCATGGCATCCGGTCCCATCACTTCATGGGAAATAGATGGGGAAACAGTGGAAACTATCAGACTTTATTTTTTTGGGCTTCAAAATCAGTGCAGATGGTGACTGCAGCCATGAAATTAAAAGACGCTTACTCCTTGGAAGGAAAGTTATGACCAACCTAGATAGCATATTGAAAAGCAGAGACATTACTTTGCCAACAAAGGTCCATCTAGTCAAGGCTATGGTTTTTCCTGTGGTCATGTATGGATGTGAGAGTTGGACTGTGAAGAAGGCTGAGCCCCGAAGAATTGATGCTTTTGAACTGTGGTGTTGGAGAAGACTCTTGAGAGTCCCTTGGACTGCAAGGAGATCCAACCAGTCCATCTGAAGGAGATCAGCCCTGGGATTTCTTTGGAAGGAATGATGCTTAAGCTGAAACTCCAGTACTTTGGCCACCTCATGCGAAGAGTTGACTCCTTGGAAAAGACTCTGATGCTGGGAGGTATTGGGGGCAGGAGGAGAAGAGGATGACAGAGAATGAGATGGCTGGATGGCATCACTGACTCGATGGACGTGAGTCTGAGTGAACTCCGGGAGTTGGTGATGGACAGGGAGGCCTGGCGTGCTGCGATTCATGGGGTCGCAAACAGTTGGACACGACTAAACGACTGAACTGAACTGATAAATGGAATATAACTTTAAAAAGTTGTGAATCACTGTATTTTATACATGTAACATATAATGTTGTACATCTATACTTCAATTTAAAAAAATCATACATACTGGTAACCACTCAGAGGATCCTAATAAAACAAAATATTTTAATATCTAATTGGCTTAAATTAATGATACTAATGACAACACACGGACTAATTACATTTCATTGGCAAAACTTGAAAGAAATGTTTTACTTATGGGTATTTTAAAAAGAGAGTCTAGTGTTATATCTAAAGTATTTCTGCATTAGTCATTCAAACACTTTTAGGAAACTTCCCTACATGTTTTTTAGTTTAAAGTGCTTTGGTTGTTACTGCTTTCCTAAGCTTAAAGAAGGGAGCAAGCACACAGATGGTGACAGGTGAGTTACTTCCCCTCTTGGTCTTAGACACAGTGCAAAAATTAATTGTATTTTTAGGGCATTAAATAAGGGGCTGGAGCTTGGGCTGTGATCGAAATCACTTATGACCATTTCCAGTATCATTTCCTTATAAGAAATGACAATAGAGACAGAGGGAAAAGCAGCAGCTAAAGGTTCCTGAAAAGACTTCCAGAGGTTGAGAATACTTCTTGGTTCTTTCCTATGTCATCCTGATACTACAGGAACAAGTTTAGGTGTGCAATATTTACCAAAGCAGTAAGATTACAAAAGGAGAAGGCAATGGCACCCTACTCCAGTACTCTTGCCTGGAAAATCCCATGGACGGAGGAACCTGGTAGGCTGCAGTCCATGCAGCCTAAGAGTAGGGCAGGACAGAGCGACTTCACTTTCACTTTCCACTTTCATGCATTGGAGAAGGAAATGGCAACCCACTCCAGTGTTCCTGCCTGGAGAATCCCAGGGAAGGGGGAGCCTGGTGGGCTGCCGTCTATGGGGTTGCACAGAGTCGGACATGACTGAAGTGACTTAGCAGCAGCAAGATTACAAAATCTTTTAAAATCTTTTTGTCTCTTCCTTAGGAAAGCCTTCTCTAGTCACCCCTAAATTAAGACATTTCGAAAGAGATCTACTTTCGTGGACGCTTATACTTCTCCTTCACAGCACTTATTCTCAGATCCTCATTACAGATTCTTTTTTATAACTGTTTGATGTGTTCTTCCATACTGTTGTCTTCCTTACTACTGCATCCTTAGCTTTCACCACAGTGATGGACGCATATTTACACCCTTAAAATGTTGAATCAATACTTGAGGGGAGAAGGCAGAGGCTATGTTGTTTTGTCACTTTGGTATTGGGGAACAATTCAAGCACAGTGTCCTCTGCTCTCAATAAGCGCTTTTTGAAAGAACAGATGTCACACCCCTTAGGAACCCTGCATGCTGCCGTAGCTGAAGCCTCTGAGGCTTACCTAAGACAAGCCTCCTTCCACCTTAAGTAGAGAGGAAATAATGTGCACTCAGCAAGTGGTACATGAAAATACATGTTTTTTCAGGTTCTAGTAGAGGGCTTTTAGATAGTCTCTTAAAATTGTGGAGTTGGAAACATCCATTTTACCTTATCTCTTAACAGCAGTTCTCAAAGTGTGGTCCCTGGGTATCACATCATTGGTAACACCAGGGAACTGGTTAGAAATGCAAATTCTTGGGAAATAGACCTGGTGAATCGGCACAGGCCCCTTCCTTCTAATCTACAGGTTTTTCCTTTCGGAGGTCCCCTCCTCCAGTGTGAACCTGACAGCGGCGCTCAGCCCTTGGATGGCTGTTGATTAGAAAGAGAGTTCAGAGACGAAACACCGAGGTCAGGAGCACCGAGCTTGGGCGGAGGTCTCTCCCAAGGCTGGAGCGTCCAGAGCTGAGA
Organism: Bos mutus; assembly: GCF_027580195.1. NCBI lineage: Eukaryota > Metazoa > Chordata > Mammalia > Artiodactyla > Bovidae > Bos > Bos mutus. The sequence continues at coordinate 46,897,003 of NC_091632.1, read as the reverse complement.
AGGCTGCCCCCGTGGCGAGCTCACTGGGACAGCCCGGCTTCCGCCCCGCCTCCGGCCCGCGGCCCCGCCCCGTTCCGGCTCACGTAAATAAACGCGAGGAGCCAGCAACGGAGTCGCGGGTGTGAGGCGAGGTCGTTGTAGCCACTTAGGTGTCAAGAACGAAAATCACTGACCAATGAGCTGCTTGGATGGTCTGGGCAACCGACCAATCGCGAAGCCTCGTACCCGGATATGATAGCCGGTTCTGAAACCGAACTCTGAAAAAGTGTGAGGGGCTCCCCACGTGGGTCGGGGCACTGGGCGTGGATCAAGGGATGAACGTTTCTTAGGGTCAGTGTCTCGCGGGTGCGGTGAGCGTGTAAGGATCATCGCTTTGGATTTGGAGTTGGAAACAAATAAATGAGGCTGTTTGTCCGTGGAAAGAATTCCCGCAGCGGTGTCCCAGTGCCAACGTGTGGGAAAGCCCCTCTGATGGTACCACACAGGGAGCAGGAGTCTTGAAGACTAAGCTCGGGTAGTGGGAATATGAATCTCTTACCTAAAAGCTCGAAGGAGTTTGGCTCCGTTGACTATTGGGAGAAGTTCTTCCAGCAGCGAGGAAAGAAAGCTTTCGAGTGGTATGGAACCTACCTGGAACTGTGCGGGGTGCTGCACAAATACATCAAGCCCAGGGAAAAGGTAAGCGCGGCCTGGCAGCCCGGTGTGTACTCTGGAAAGTAGGAACTGAAAACAGAAATCCTGCATTTGGTAGACCGTGACCGGCGTGGGGGCCCTAACTGGGCCGGTATTTTCAGGAGTTCATGCAACATTCCGGCTAAAAGGTAATTACAAAATATCCTTCTACGGTTTTCAGATAACAGCTTCCACCCCCAGATCATTCTTGAATTAGTAACCTCACAGGAAGAATGACTTACTAAGTAGTGGAACCTAGGAAGCTCCTCCTAGTGAAGAAAATGTGCTTTTCTGTCACTGTGAATGCCCGGGGAACTGGTAGAATCCGTGGCTTTACTGATAAATTAATCTGTTACCAAATAGTTCTTGTGAGAACTGGTAGAATCCGTGGCTTTACTGATAAATTAATCTGTTATCAAACAGTTGTTGTGAGCCCACACTTTAAGGCGCTGTGCTCATCCCTTTAGCGGCAAATGCGTTGATATATAAACCCTGGGCACATTCCCGAAGTGATAAGTACAGTAATAGGTTGGACAGAAATGGGGTTGTACTGGAAGTAGGGAAGGAAGAGGGTAGAAAACGAACATTCAAGGAAGAAAGTCTTAAGAGCCAGACTTTATGCTGGGGGCTGCGTGTGTGTGTGTGTGTGTGTGTGTGTGTGTGTGTGTGTGTGTGTGTGCAGTCATTGAGTTCTCAGAATACATTTCAATGTGAGTGGATAGTACAAGAATTCTACAGATGCAGAAACTGAGGCTCTGAGAGGCAGTTTCTTGCCCAAGATCATAAATGTAGTAAATGCTCATGTGGGGATTTAGACTTAGGCCTACCTAGCTTAAACGCTTATGCAATTGTCACAGTACCATGCTTTTCCAGAGATGGGGCAGAATTTTGAAGGATCAATGGGAGATTGTTCAGTAGAGACGGAGGCAACAATTTGTGTTTTAAGTTTCGCTTCAGGAAATAGCAGAATATCATGAGCTGGAACCCAAGGCATGAGTGGAATAGGATTATGCCAGACCCAGTTTTTTTTTTTTTAACTTTTTGTATTGGGGTTCAGTTCAATTCAGTTCAGTCACTCAGTTGTATCCAACTTTTTGCAACCCCTAGGACTGCAGCATGCCAGGCTTCCCTGTTCATCACCAACTCTCAGAGCTTGTTCAAATTCATGTTCATCAAGTCGGTGATGCCATCCAACCATTTCATCCTCTGTTGTCCCCTTCTCCTGCCTTCAATGTTTCCCAGCATCAGGGTCTTTTCCAATGAGTCATTTCTTCACTTCCAATGAGTCATTTCTTCACATCAGGTGGCCAAAGTATTGGAGTTTCAGCTTCAGCATCAATCCTTCCAATGAATATTCGGGACTTGATTTCCTTTAGGATTGACTGGTTTGATCTCCTTGCAGTCCAAGGGACTCTCAAGAGTCTTCTCCAACACCACAGTTCAAAAGCATCAATTCTTTGGCGCTCAGCTTTCTTTATAGTCCAACTATCACATCCATACATGATTAACTGGAAAAACCATAGCTTTGACTGCTGCTGCTGCTAAGTCGCTTCAGTCGTGTCCGACTCTTAGCGACCCCATAGACACGGCAGCCCACCAGGCTCCCCCCAGTCCCTGGGATTCTCCAGGCAAGAACACTGGAGTGGGCTGCCATTTCCTTCTCCAATGTGTGAAATTGAAAAGTGAAAGTGAAGTCGCTCAGTTGTGTCTGACTCTTAGCAACCCCATGGACTGCAGCCCACCAGGCTCCTCCATCCATGGGATTTTCCAGGCAAGAGTACTGGAGTGGGGTGCCGTGGCCTCTATGGCTTTGACTAGACAGACCTTTGTTGGTAAAGTAATGTCTCTGCTTTTTAATGTGCTGTCTAGGTTGGTCATAGCTTTTTTTCCAAGGAGCAAGCGTCTTTTAATTTCATGGCTGCGGTCATCATCTGCAGTGATTTTGGAGCCCAAAATAAAGTTTGTCACTCTCTCCATTGTTTCCCCATCTATTTACCATGAAGTGATGGGACTGGATGCCATGATCTTGGTTTTCTGAATGTTGAGTTTTAAGCAAACTTTTTCACTCTCTTCTTTCACTTTTATCAAGAGGCTCTTCAGTTCCTCTTCACTTTCTGCCATAAGGGTGGTGTTATCTGCATATCTGAGGTTATTGATATTTCTCTTGGCAATCTTGATTCCAGCTTGTACTTCATTCAGCCCGGCATTTCTCATGATGTACTCTGCATAGAAGTTAAATAAGCAGGGTGATAATATACAACTTTGACGTACTCCTTTCCCAATTTGGAACCAGTCTGTTGTTCCATGTTGGTTCTAACTGTTGCTTCTTGACCTGCATACAGATTTCTCACGAGGTAGGTAAGATGATCTAGTATTCCAATCTCTTAAAGAATTTTCCATAGTTTGTTGTGATCTACACTGTCAAAGGCTTTGGTGTAGTCAATAAGACCCAAGTAGATGTTTTCTGGAATGCTCTTGATTTTTTCTATGATCCAATGGATATTGGGAATTTGATCTCTGGTTCCTCTGTTTTTTCTAAATCCAGCTTGATCATCTGGAAGTTCACGGTTCATGTGCTGTTGAAGCTTGGCTTGGAGGATTTTGAGCATTACTTTACTAGCGTGTGAGATGAGTGCAATTGTGTGGTAGTCTGAACATTCTTTGGCATTGCCCTTCTTTGGGATTGGAATGAAAACTGACTTTTTCCAGTCCTGTGGCCACTACTTAGTTTTCCAAATTTGCTGGCATATTGAGTGCAGCACTTTCACAGCATCATCCTTTAGGATTTGAAATAGCTCAGCTGAAATTCCATCACCTCCACTAGCTTTGTTCATAGTGATGCTTCCTAAGGCCTACTTGACTTCACATTCCAGGATGTCTGGCTCTAGGTGAGTGATCACACTATCGTAGTTATCTGAGTCATGAAGATCTTTTTTGTATAGTTCTTCTGTGTATTCTTGCCACCTAGGCGAGTAACAGTTTTGCAGTAGTTTCAGGTAAATAGCAAAGAGGACTCAGCCATACATATACATTATCCATTTTCCAAACTCCCCTGTCATCCAGGCTGCCACACAACATTGAGAAGAGTTCCATGTGCTATACAGTAGTTTCTTGTTGGTTATCCATTTTAAATATAGCAGTGTATACATGTTCATTGCAAACTCTCAAATTATTCCTTGCCCCTATCCTTCCTCTTTGCAACCATAAGTACCTTCTCTAAGTCTGTGAGTCTCTTTCTGTTTTGTAAGTTACATTTTCAACTGTAAAACAAATAGGAGATTTCAGTTGTAACTACTGAATTTGGATTCTGTGACTTTCTATCAATTCTTGAGTAGTAAATGTTTGATTCAGAGAAAAGAACAACCCTGGTTAGTTGGCTTCTGTGTAACTTGCATTGTTATGGCTAAATCTGATTTGTTACTAGTGAATTCCGATAGAGCCTAGAATCAACTCTGTAATGGTGTTCTCATTCCTTTGCCTTGATCACCTCCATCTTGTTTTTTTTTGTTTTTTTTTTTCTCCCTAGGTGCTAGTGGTTGGGTGTGGTAACTCAGAGCTAAGTGAGCAGCTGTATGATGTGGGCTATCAGGATATAGTGAATATTGACATTAGCGAGGTCGTCATCAAGCAAATGAAGGAGCGCAATGCCAGCCGACGGCCCAGGATGAGCTTCTTGAAGATGGACATGACACAGATGGAGTTCCCCGACGCCTCGTTCCAGGTGGTGTTGGACAAGGGCACCCTGGACGCTGTCCTGACAGATGAGGAGGAGAAGACCCTGCAGCAGGTGGACAGGATGCTGGCTGAGGTTGGCCGTGTCCTGCAGGTGGGCGGTCGCTACCTCTGCATCTCCCTGGCTCAGGCTCACGTCCTGAAGAAAGCAGTGGGTCACTTCTCTCGGGAGGGGTGGATGGTGAGGGTGCACCAGGTGGCCAGCAGCCAGGACCAGCTGTTGGAAGCAGAGCCTCGGTTCTCCCTACCTGTCTTTGCCTTCATCATGACCAAGTTCAGGCCGGTCACTGGCTCTGCCCTTCAGATCTTTGAGCTGTGTGCTCAGGAGCAGGGCAAGCCTGTGCGGCTGGAGAGTGCTGAGCGGCTGGCCGAGGCGGTGCGGGAGCGGCAGCAATATGCCTGGCTGTGCAGCCAGCTGTACCGCAAGGCCGGGCTGGGGAGTGTGTCCCTGGACTTGTGCAATGGGGACACGGGGGAGCCACGCTACACCCTCCACGTGGTGGACAGCCCCACTGTGAAACCATCGCGGGACAATCATTTTGCCATTTTCATCAGTGAGTTGGGATTGCTCCCTCTCTTTCCTGAAGGGGGCTGGCTTACCGGGGCTGGATCTGGGGATTTGGTGGATGGGTATGCCTTGGCTGGCTTGATCTTGCAAGGGGGTTGTACTTTGAGAGGTTAGACTGGCCACGGCATAAGGAAGGGGGAGCTGCCTGCTTGAATCTGAGGTTTATGTCTTCCCATCTTCCATGGCAAAGGCCTGATGAAGTGTGAGAATGTGGTTGGCCTGGAGTAGGGAGAAGTAATACAGATAAATTTAGGCAGGTCAAGCTGTTGTAGAGATGTTACTTTGTAACAGAGTAATAGAAGCAAGGAACCTTGTAGCCTGTGAGCAGCATGACCTGGAGAAGTCTCTGTGTTTCTCTGCTGAGTTTTTGCAAATAGGACAGAGTAGCTGCTGAAAAAGGCAGCTCTGGGACCAGACTGGTTTCCATTCCTGGCTCAGTCCCTTTGGGATGCTACTGGATGAGTTAGTGTTCTTTCTGTGCCTCAGTTTTCTCCTCTATAAAGTGAGGTCATAACTGTCTTCTGTAGTTGTGAAAAGCATAAAAGGTCTTAGAATAGTGCCTGGCACGTGATAGGTTTTACAAATGTTAGTGTTTTTATTGAAAGGGGTAAATGATACCAGGTTCACTTTAGTAATGATCAACAGAGATAGTAAGAGGAAATGCTTTCAAAAGTAGAATATTCTAGACAAATGTGAAGTGTTGATACGTCATGCTGGTAATTGGTTTCCCAACATGGAATCCATTTTTCCAAGTATTCCCTTATCCTGACTGTCCACCTGTGGGAACAAATAGTGTAGTGGATGTGAGCATGGATTCTGGGGCTGGACTGCCTGGGTTTGAGTCCTAGCTTAGCCAGTTACTAGCTGCGTGAACTTGGGCAAATACAGTAACTTCTGCGTCTTAATTTTCTCGTTTATAAAACGGAAATAGTAATAATGCTTCCTGCATCTTGGGCTTTTGTGAAGATTTGATTAGTTTCTGTTTGTAAACTGTTTGGAATCATGCCTGGCATGTAAGAAATGTTAGCATTATTACTATTTTTCTTACACTTGGTACTTGCCTCCCTCCTCTTACACACCCACACTTTTTTCCCATGGGTCCTGCCATAGGTCTGCTGGCAGTGGGCCTTGTGCACTAGGGAATTGATAGCCCCTCAGTAGGTCACAGTTGGAAGGGATGGCCTGGCTCTCTGCCACGTGGGGCATGTTGATTGTGGGCTTGAACCCAGGACTCCCTGTCAAGAAATGCCTCTTTCCAGTCCCCCAGGGTCGGGAGACAGAGTGGCTGTTTGGCATGGAGGAGGGCCGGAAGCAGCTGGCAGCCAGTGCAGGCTTCAGGAGGCTGATCACAGTGGCCCTTCACCGAGGTCAGCAGTATGAAGGCATGGACAGCATCCAGGCCGAGCTGTCAGCCAGAGTCATGGAGCTGGCCCCGGCCGGGATGCCCGCCCAGCTGCAGGTAAGAAGGCTTGGGGAGCAGCTTTCAGGGTCTCTGGAGAAGTCGTATTAAGAGTCAGGAAGGCAGAGGTTGTCTTGGAAGAAGCTAGGACTAGGGTCTGTGACCCTAGACTGTTCCCAGAGGGCATATCGGCAGCTAAGAGCTAAGTGGGTAGAAATTATGTCCCAGGCAGTGAGTGGAAGGTGAGTGATTGCCTTTATTGAGACCCATAGTAGCATCTGTCTGCAGGGCCTCTCGGACAGCACGAAGGAAGTCTCTACCTCCAGCTCCTCACACTGTGGATTACTCAGACAGTTCTTCTCCTAATGCACTTTGCACAGGATTTCCTTGGCCATTTTCCTCCTTAGAACCGTCATTGTGTGAGGTAGAATGGGAAAGGGCCAAAAGAGCTCACCTTAATTTTCAGAATATTAACTCCGTGGGTTTGATGTTTCTCTAGGAAGGGAACTGAAGGTTTTTGCCAAAATGGTGATATGGTATTATCAGTTGACACTGTCTGTCTTGTGCTATCCTGGTCATAAGACAGGGTGATTGACTTTACTGCAAGGACTTTATAGAAAAAGTTTGTCCTTCTTGATAGATGGGAAAGACAACCTACCTGGAGTCTTGGTGCTATAGTAACAGACCTGGAAAGAAGAGAAGCCAGTCTCCTGGGTTCTCAGCCTGTGGTTCTGCCCACAAGGCTGACTTTGTGCTTACAGATTAGTAAGTCTGTGATGCTTTCTGAGGACTGGGGTTAGTGTCATTAGAGAGACCCAGAGCTTGTGGGAAGGTTCTTTTGTGAATTTTCTCTCAAAGTTTGGAGTCCCTCATGATGATTAAATATTCCTGTAAGTCTTTAAAAAGAATTAAGTGTGAAGATTGGGAAAGGAATGGAAAAGTTTAGGGGGGAATGTATTTTTTTCCTCATTTTCTTTTTTTCCTGTTTAGTAAAATGCAGGAAAAAGATGAGAATCACTGGGGGAAGGGAGAAATTTCTCCAGATTTGGAAAGGTTGCTTTGCCCGTGGATTTTGGCACCTTTATCCCAGCTCACATTCCTTCTCTCATGGTTCTGGTCCTTCTTCAGGGTTGCTTCTCACTTTCATTGTCTTGGACTGTTTAAAGTCCTTTTAGAAATTACTCTTGAGAAACTCCTGTTTTTCTTGTGGAGAACCAACTGCATTTCAGTAATGGTTTGGGGAATTTTTATTCAGTTGGTTTTCAAAAAGATGGATTAAGCTTTTTGAGATCTAGTCAAATGCCCCAGAAAAGTACTTTGACAGAGTGGCGAATCTTTGGAGTCATTGCTACACAGGACCTTGGTGTGGGGATTCCTCACAGAGACACAAAGGCAAGGGATTAGACTTTCTCATCTTTCTCAATGGCGCTGGCATTTCGACGACAGCTCTGCTGTTCCTTCAGGTGCCCTTCCTGTCTGTGGGTGGGGACATTGGGGTCCGGATCATTCAGCACCAAGCCTGCAGCCCCTTGAGCGGCGACTACGTCATCGAGGACGTGCAGGGAGATGACAAGCGCTACTTCCGGCGGCTCATCTTCCTCAGCAACAGGAACGTGGTGCAGTCAGAAGCCAGGCTGCTGCAGGATGTGTCTCACAGAGGTGAGGCGTCGTGGACGTGGTGGCGGTGTCCCTGAGGATGCGATATGGACAACGTGGGGTGGCCAGAAAGACTTGCGAGCTTAGCGGAGTTGTAGGACAGACCAGAGGCACATGGCTCCGTGGGTCATCCTCTTATCTTCTGGGCTGTTAGAGTGTGAGTGGTGAACAGAAAGGGGTCGATATTCTCCTCTTGAGCAAAGCCTAGTTCTAAAATGATAAGGAGTGGGGTGTGGTAGTTTACCAAATAAATGTGATCATCGCCTTAATGCCTGGAGTTCAGAGACCACCTATTTTGTAAGTTGCTCAATATGCGTCTGTATATTAATTCAGTAGGCCTGCTCTCCTCCTTACAGCCACCTCCTAGCACCTGGTTTAGAGGATTGTAGAGTTGGTGGGTGCCCTGGACGTCACCTAGTCCAGTGCTGTCCAGTAGAACTTTCTGCAGTGAAGGAAATATTTAATACCCAGTGAGCTGTCCAGTGTGGATGCTGAGCATTAGGAACATGGCTGGTATGACTATTAAAGAGCTACATCTTTAATCTTATTTATTTCCAATGAACTTATATTTAAATGTAAATAGACACAGGTAGCCAGGGTTACAGGCTTGGACAGGGTAGATCCAGACCATGTTCTCTAGGATCCCTTTTAAGTGATCTCCCAGGTGCTGCTCAGAAACACCCCCTAAGGGGGAAGCAATCGTTTGTTTCACCTGCTGTTTTCCCCGGTGTATATATTTGTACTTCAAAAGCAATACTTGCTTATTGTAATCAGTTCACAAATCAGATGTATAGAGTAGAGGTGAACGTTCCTCCCTTCCACCTCTCCAGTATAACTTCCCTTTTGAGGCCCAGAGACTCAGGCTTGGAATTTGAAATTGGCTTTTCTGATACTTGGAAGTTCCTTTGCCTGATGACCATGCTGTCGTGTTGGCAAGGCCATCTGGAAGGAGAATGAAAAGAGAGAGTTCAGAACCTCATGAGGTCCTGGGTTTGCCCAGAGCTCAGGGTCAGGTGACTCTCTGCAGGACGGTTTTCTCTTGAGGGGTGTCCCCTGGTCAAGTGCACCTGTGTTTGCTGGGTTCCTGAGCTGTCATTGGGTCACTTGAGGTGCAGGTTGGTTCAGCTTCATCTCACCAAAAAAATGAGTAAAATTGCTTCAAAGAAGATATTCCCCTCCAATTTGGGTTTCAAGTTTTTTCCCCCTCATTGTTGTCAAGATCCTAGTCACTTAATTCTCATGGGAGTGATTTTCCTACGGGGGTATTGGTGAGAAGAAGGAGAATGTGTTAAAAAGTAATTTAACTTTTCTGATTGTTATGTTAAATCAGGCTGCCCCTCACACATCGCTGCGCTGCTGTGGAGTGCAGCTGGTCCCTAGGAAAACAGCAAAACCAGCTGTTCACTCTGTCCTGGTTCAGTTGAGAGAGTAGGGAGAGGAAATGTAAAGGGACCTTTTGTAGGATTTTCCCCCTTCTGTGAACATTTGTAGTGTCCTTGTCCACTGGGGTGGTGTGCATTACCATCTGTGCGATGCAGTTGAAAGATGGTAGGTGTTGGAGACAGGCGGTCCCATATTCAAATCCTAGCTGCACTGCCAGATTTTCTATCTGCTGAGAATTGGAATAAGAGGGTTATAAAAGCTACAGGAGTAAGAGTCCTGGTGCAATAATTGGCACAGAGGCAGTAATTAGTAACTTTATGTTCTTTTCTGCTTAAAAAAACTCATGAAAAAACTCCTCTCCTATGAGCAGCTTTATGTTCCCTAAAGAAGTATTAGCTCCCCTCACTCAAGTATCCCAGTGTTCTCAGTTTTTGGGTGTTTTCTTTGCCACTTCCCTTTTCTGACACCCTGGCATGTGTTAAATGTTGGACCACCAACTCTTTGGGGAAAAAAAGCCACGAATTGTACTGTTCGCTAATTTCTGTGCATAAAAATGGCCACCACGGACAGATTTCAAGCTACCAGCATGTCAGCCTGTTCACAGAATGCCTGCATATTTCACCACTGGTTCCCGAGTCTCAGCCAGCCAGCTGCAGCACACTGCTGCTCGCGTGCCTTACTTTCCAAGGAGTGGCATACCTCACACAAGCTCATTCGTCTCTGTCTCTGATCTAGCCCAGAAGAAACGGAAAAAGGACAGGAAGAAGCATCGGCCTCCTGATACCCCAGAGGACCTCCCTGCAGCTCAGGGGCAGTCCATTGATAAGAGTTACCTGTGCTGCGAACACCACAAAGCCATGATCGCCGGCCTTGCGCTGCTGAAAAACCCAGAGCTGCTTCTAGGTGAGGAAGTCGCCACAGCCTTCCACAGTAGGAAATGTGTAAGATTACAGATGTCATCAGAGTTGGCTGCCTTGCAGCTTAAGAACCATGATTACAGATCAACAGATGTGCATATATTCATGTGTTTCTTATTCCCAACTGTCTTCTGCATCATTTATGAACATCCAAGTAACTTTTCCCACAAATTCAAATTGTAATCTTGAAACAGACATATGTGCTGATATCTAAATTTTTTCTTCTATTCATTTATTTAAAAATTAGTGTAAAATTAACTACAGTTTTAAAAATTAATGTATGAAATGTCTTCAGTGAAATCTATAAAGTGAACGGATCTTAAGTTGTTCAGCTTGATGAATTTTTGCATATCCATATACCCTGTAACCAGGTGGAACATTTAAAAATCACATCTCCAGAGAAATACCTGTGTACTTTAGGAAAATTTCTGGCTTTTCAGTGATGTATTCTTTGAGTGCCAGATGTAATTCTTTCTTAAATTTCTGCTTTTAAAAAAATCCGTAGTATAGGTAGTACAGTCATAGCCTTATCGCTGATAATAGGTTAGGATCTAACCACAGGAGCAAAAATATTTATTTCTGTCCACTCTTGTAGCTGTCTTCCCCTTGAAGTCTCTGAGTATGTCCTGTTGAAATACCCTATACTTGTGGTCTATCTTGGTGCTGATGTATGTCACTGGATTCTCAGTTGTTACATTTAATCCTCAGGGTTTCTCTCTTTTTGGTGATTCTTTCTTGTTTCATATCTTCTTTCATCCCCTATTTCTCTGAACTTGAGTGTAGGATTTGGGCCTTTGTTTTCCTGTGACTTCTGGAACTTGGGTACTTCACGTGTTGGATGTGTCTTATTAAAGGCAGCTGTGGCCTTTGAGTTGGAAGCTGGGCAGAGGGCATCACATCTACACGCCCTGTGATCATGGACAAGATGTTGCCCATTGTCCCTCCTGTTTCCTAGAGGGGTTTAATGATGCTGATGGTGGGGATTATTGCTGTAAAGTCAGCTGAGGGCTTTGCGATGTTTAAGGAACCATAATAATAACATACTGATTGCTCTTCTGGAACTAGTAAAGGAAGGATCATGAGGCCAGGGTTGAGTTTACATATATTAAATTGACTCCTGAATTTCTAGAAAGAGACAAGGGAGGCCAAGTCTCTAAATCTTGTATCTTCTGGCCAGAGCGAACAATCCGACTGTCTCTTTTGTCCTCTCTAAGGCTGGTGCAGAACTTTACAGTGAGCAGATGGTAACATAATGCTTTTATGCTTTATTACAGAGACCCCACTGGCACTGTTGGTGGTAGGCCTGGGCGGGGGCAGCCTCCCTCTCTTTATCCACGATCATTTCCCAAAGTCCTGCATCCATGCTGTGGAGATCGACCCCTCTATGTTGGAAGTGGCTACCCAGTGGTTTGGCTTTTCGCAGAGCGACCGGATGAAGGTCCACATCGCAGATGGCCTGGACTTTATAACCTGCCTGGCAGAAGAAGAAGGTACTGCTGTTGGAGAATTTGGAGGGGTGTTGAGGAAAGATTGATCCAAGGTTGTCAGGTCTGCAAGGGCCTGTAGAATTCATCTCTAAGAGATATGAGCATCATCCCATTCTTTCACTTGTTCATTTGTTCCCTCATTTGTTGACATATTTATTCAGTAAATATAGAGTATCTATCATAATCTCAATGCTGTTAGGGGTTAGGCTGTGGCAACAAGTAAAACAGACTGTTTCCTGCCCTCATTGTGCTAAAAAAAATCAGCAGGCTCCTCTTCTGAATCTCTTCTGACCCTGTGACCTTGCCACCACCTCATCATCCCAAGAAAGTCAGTGTCTGGAGCTGAGTGAGGTAAAGGGGAAGAAATGTTGGGGGGGGGTTGTTGGGAGATGTGTTCTGTAAATCTTTCAGCTCAAGGTGAAGCCAGAAATGGAGTAAAACCTCATTCATGTAGATGAGTGGTTCTAACCCAGGGGTGTTTGGCAATGTCGGCAGGCATTTTTTGGTTGTAAAAGCACAGCCTACCATTAGGTAGGGGTGCTTCTGGCCTAATAGTGGGTGGACACCAAGGATGCTGCTAAACATCCTATAATGCACAGGATGGCTGCTGATAATAAAGAATGATCTGATCCAAATGTCAACAGTGCTGAGGTTAAACCCTGATGCAGGTGTTGATGGGAATTCTAATAGCCCTGCTGCTGCTGGGATTAAGGCTCCATTTTTCTCTAATAATTTGTATCCCAGACTTGGACAAAAGGCATGTTAATATGTTCTAAAAGCTCTGCTGATGCTTCTGAAACTTAATGTATAGGCTCCTGGTGACTGATGTTTTGCAGAGTGTGAGCCTCTTAAGGAGAAGTTAGGTTGGTTCAGTCCTGCCTGAACCTGGGGAGTCCAGGCCACCTACCCTTCCTAGTCTGCTCTTCTGTAATAGTTGCTCTGGTTCTCACTGGGTTAGAGCATTTTCTAGGAAGGGTGTGGCAAAACGGGATGCCTGGGTTAAGTATTTTGGTGCTGCTGCTGCTGCTAAGTCCCTTCAGTCGTGTCCGACTCTATGCGACCCCAGAGACGGCAGCCCACCAGGCTCCCCCGTCCCTGGGATTCTCCAGGCAAGAACACTGGAGTGGGTTGCCATTTCCTTCTCCAGTGCATGAAAGTGAAAAGTGAAAGTGAGGTGGCTCAGTCGTGTCCAACTCTTGGCGACCCCGTGGACTGCAGCCTACCAGGCTCCACCATCCATGGGAATTTCCAGGCAAGAGTGGGGTGGAGTAGGGTGCCACTGCCTTCTCTGAAGTATAGAGAAGATAGACAAATGCTGCCTTAATTGCAAAGTGAGCTGAACTCTATCAGAGTTTCCCAGCTTTGCTCTCTGTGGCTGATGCCAAGGTGGGGGCCCAGACCCAGGATAGCTAATACATGTGAAAGCACTTAAAAGAGTGCCAGGCATGTGGTAGGTACTCAGTCCAGGATGTGCTGCTGTTGTTAGGACCTCTAAACCAGATCTGAACAGCCCTGGCCTTTGTCTCTAACAACAACCTTTCAGGTTGTTGGAGGACTCAGTGCCACAGGTGGGGGCCATGGTTGTCCTTGAACTTTGATGAGCCAACGTGTTCTGCTCTTGAAAAACCAAAATTAAATCTGTGCTATGAACAGTGATGGGCATGCTGTAGTCCTAAGTAAATATATATTGATTATTGAATAATCATTAGCACTGTCTCAGTTTGCTAAAAACCAGTTGTTCATATTGTAGGCCTACCCCTTGAAAAAACTAACATTCTATTAAGGAGTGGATCAGATTCATCATCAGTTCTTTCTCACCCATTGAACAAATTCCTTAGAGCCAGTAATTGTTTAAGTAACTAGAAAAGATTTGCTGACTTTAATTTGAGAACATTTTTCTCCAGAGTTAAGTTAAAGATACCATGTGCTGGGTCAGCCCTTACAGGCAGAGGCAGCTGCTTTGTCTAAATTAGTGGTTCTCATCTCTCTATTTCGAATCACCTGAGGAGCTTAAGAAAAGTACCAGAGGCTTCTCACTTTCTGTCCCATCTGTTCTTCTCCACCCCAGGAGTTTTTAACTCCGTTGTTCAGGAGTGGAGCCCAGGTTCTCTGAGTACTTAGAATTTTCCCATTTGGCTCTAGTGTCCTGCCAGGGTTGAAAATCACTGGTATAGATGGACTCTGAGTAATGATCCTGCTGGAGTGGACCCCAGAAATGTGTGTCTGTGGAGGGGCTTTAAAATGTAGAGGCAGATGAGATGATGATGCTGTCTTAGACGTGGGCACTCCCAGCAGAGCCCTGATGACGTAACTGCTTTGGACAGTGACTTTGGTGCCCTTAGGCGCCACATCCTCCATGTCATTCCTGTTGACTTAGCCACCTATGCCAACCACAGATCGCAGAGGAAATGTGGAGGAATGTGAATGGTATTATTTTATCCAGCAAAAAACAGAGACTTGTCTGCTTCTCTTTCCCAGCACGGCCTCACTACGACGTCATAATGTTCGATGTGGACAGTAAGGACCCAACCCTGGGAATGAGCTGTCCACCCCCAGCATTTGTGGCCCAGCTTTTCCTGCAGAAGGTCAAAAGCATCTTGACTCCTGAAGGTATGAAGAACAGAAGGTGGTGAGGGAGAAGGGACGGGCCCTTTAGGAAGATTTTTTTTTAATGAAAAATGCACGTAAGTGTGTAGCTTGATTGGTTTCCCCATATTGAACATACCCATTTACCAGCACCCCTACAAGTCCTCTTAGCTCCTTTCAGTAACTTGTCCTCCTCTCAAGGATAACCACCAGCTGCACTTCTTTTTTAGTAATTTTATTTATCTGTTTTTGGCTGCGCTGGGTCTTTGTTGCTGCGCTTGGGCTTTCTCTAGTTGCAGAGAATGGGGGCTGCTCTTTTTTGTGATGCATGGGCTTCTCAATCTGGTGGCTTCTCGTGTTGTAGAGCACGGGCTCTAGAGCACAGGCTCAATAGTTGTGACGCATGGGCTTAGTTGCTCCACAGCGTGTGGGATCTTCACGGACCAGGGATCAAACCCATGTCCCTTGCATTGGCAGGCAGATTCTTAATCCACTGAGCCACCAGGGAAGCCCACCACCCTCACTTCTATCAGCACAGCTTAGTTTTGTCCATATGGAATGTTCTTGCTTTTATTCCACTCAACATGATGTTTGTGAGATTCACTCATGGTGTTGTGATGACATCATTCCTTTTTATTGCTCTGGTGTATCGCTGGGTGACTACCACGATTAATTTATCCCTTTGGCTGTTGGCATTGGGGTTTTTTCTTTTTTGAGGATTTAATAGGAAGTACTGCCATTAACATTCTGGTAGATGCCTTTTGGTGAAGTGTGTTTGCAGGTCTGTTGGGCATAGATGTGGGATTGGGGGCAGGAGGAGAAGGGGACGACAGAGGATGAGATGGCTGGATGGCATCACTGACTCGATGGATGTGAGTCTGAGTGAACTCCTGCAGTTGGTGATGGACAGGGAGGCCTGGTGTGCTGCGATTCATGGGGTCGCAAAGAGTCGGACACGACTGAGCGACTGAACTGAATTGAACTGAAATGCCATTAACATTCTGGTAGATGCCTTTTGGTGAAGTGTGTGTGCAGGTCTGTTGGGCATAGATGTGGGGTTGTAATTGTTGGATCACAAATTATGCATTTATTCAGTTTGTAGATGCAATCACACAGTGTCACAATGCAGTTGTATTAATAGCAGTTCACATCCCTGCCAGCATGTGATGCTAGCAACCCCACATGTCCTGGACTGGGCAGTCTGCTTTTTCATCTTCAGAGCCGCCTGTTTTCAGATTAGGAAACTGAAGTAGAGACTTGTCAAAGTGACTCACGATTAGACTTAGGGCTCCAACCCAGGTCCTTATGATTTAAAAGCTGGAGCTGTTAATCCGTATGTTCCCTACCTCCCAGGTGTTTTGATTTGGATTGCATACAGAGTTGAAACTGTCCTTTGTGAAACAGAGGCATAGAGAATGGTCATATTTGTTAGCAGCACAAGAGAGCAAGAAATGAGCGTGAAGCCTTATGGTTCACGCATCCCCTAACTCTCTTCCTCCATATGCTGTGTGTTCTCGGCACAGTCACTGCTGCCATGGATGTGTCCCTTGCTCCACCTGCCTCCCGGGATCAGGAATGGTGGTATTCCTCAGAGCAGAACCTTGTCACCTGTGTTCCCTGAACCATGGTCATTCTCCTTTCTCACCCTGCAGGTGTCTTTATCCTCAACCTTGTGTGCCGAGACCTGGGGCTAAAGGACTCAGTGCTGGCCGGGCTCAAGGCTGTGTTCCCCCTCCTGTACGTCCGGCGAATCGAGGGTGAAGTCAACGAGATCCTGTTCTGTCAGCTGCACTCCGAGTGCAAACTCGCTACACCAGAGCTCCTGGAAATGGCCCGGGCCTTGGAGCAGACCCTGAGGAAGCCCGGAAAGGGCTGGGATGACACGTATGTCCTGTCCGACATGCTCAACACTGTGAAGATCGTGTGAGTGTCTGGACCAGGCCGTCCTCTCAGCTTCCTGCCAGACTGACCTCAGGTTGCTGGCCTGCCAGAGACCAGAAGAAATACAATGTGTATTAAGCCTCGTATTTTTCTTAGTTTCATACTCATCTACGTGTGCCCTCCTGCTCGTGAGGTTGCCTGAAGGTCTGGGAGAATAAAAAAGTCTTTGCTGTGCTGTCCTCTTCGGTACTGCTTGGGTTGATGGCCTTTGCTTCCTGTGCCGCGTCCTTGAGTAGGTTTCCTGCTGGAGCTCCAGCAGGCGTGATGCCTTAACAAGTGTGTCCCAAGCTCCTTAGGACTGGAGACATCACACGTGATTACTGGTTTGCTTTGCTTTTTCCCTCTCTTGGTCCTATAGGAACCATCTCAAGTGAGATAGACAGTAGAGCATTTTGTGCCAAAAGACTATAAATAGGGTAGCCTCTCTATAGATATGAGACAGCTTTAAGAGAACATCTACTTTGTCTTCCTGGAGATGAAACTACTGCTGACATGCTCCTACGTTTTAAAAATCTGGTAACGCACTCCTCTATTTTTTTCAATGTTTTATTAAACTTTTTATTTTACATTGGAGCATAGCCAGTTAACAATGCTGTAATAGTTTCAGGTGGACAGCAAAGGGACTCACCCATTCTCCTGTAAACTTGCCTCCCCTCTAGGCTGCCACATAACATGGAGTAGAGTTCCCTGTGCCATACAGTAGGTCCTTGTTGGTTATCCATTTTAAATATAGCAGTGGGTACCTATCCATCCCAGACTTCCTAACCCTTCCCTCAGCCTTCCCCCTGCAACCATAAGTTCGACCCATTCTAACAACTTTTCTCATAGCCCAAGCTGTCTATTCTGTTCCCCCAGAGGGAGTGAATATATCTGGCCCCATGACCTCGTGTGTCAGAGTCTTAGCAGTCTGAAGTCTCTGGTATTGGTTTACTCACATTTACTGAGTGGCAGCTACATGCCAGACTCACTGTAAAAAGTTGTAGTGGAAGTAAAGATGTTTAAGAATGGCCAGAAAGCACAAATTAGTAATAAAAATGAGCATGTTCCAGGAACATTTCTAAGTGAGTGATTCAGTACACTGTCTCATAATTTCAGATAAAGGATAGTTAAACCAAAACTGCATCTAACCCAAATCTCACTTGAGCCAATTGAAACTATTATGCCAATTCATCTCTTCTAATAGTAAGTAAGCCAAGACTGACTTCATAGCAGTGCTATGGGAAATCCACCACCACAGCTCCTCTCCCCACAGGCCCTTTAAATGACTCTACCCTCTCGAGGCAAAGCATATTTCAGAACTGTGTTGTTATCCTTACACAGTTTGCAGCCTGTTGAGAAGAAGTCCATATGTGCAGAATAATGTTTTTAGATCACATCCATTAGAAATACTAGGTCTTCTTCAGGAGAGGGTCTTCCCTGGCACCATGTAAAGGGAAAGTTATCTCTTGGCTTGCCTTCTGCCCCAAGGGACTCAGCTTTGGCATCCTCCATTGTTTTCTAGTTTGTAAACTCATCTGGTATTAGGATAGGTTATAGAGGGTCTGCATTGGAGGGTCCCGTCTGCCTTGCAGTCAGACCACCACCTAGTGCTGTGCAGACTTTCAACAGCACACTTGGTGGCATGGCCAAGCTAAAGAATTACCAGAATGATGACGAAGTCTCAACTATGTCTTAGGAAGAGTAGTCCAAGGAATTGGTCTCACTGGAGAGAAGCATTTGGAGGTGGGAAGAGGCATTCAGGGGTGATGATAATCGTTTTAAATTTTTGAAAGACTGGGTATGTAAGACGAGTAAGGTTGGTTACATGTGTCTCAAGGCTGAAGGCTTCCCTGGTGGCTCAGACGCTAAAAAGTCTGCCTGCAAAGCGGGGGACCTGGGTTCAGTCCCTGGTCAGGAAGATCCCCTGGAGAAGGAAATGGCAATCCACTCCAGTATTCTTGCCTGGAAAATCCCATGGATGGAGGAGCCTGGCAGGCTACAGTGCATGGGGTTGCAAAGAGTTGGACACAACTAAGCAACTAACACTTTAAAGGCTGAAGAAAGACCAATGGGCAGAAATTATAATTGGGCATCTTTCAGCTTAATTTCCTAGAAGATTTGTTCCAATAGAGACCACTGTGTTCACCAGGACATGTGATTCAGGTTTTTCTCAAACTGTAGACTAACTCTGCTCAGTGTGGCTCGCTAAGTTGTGAGGAAAGGGTTTTGTGTATACAAGGCAATGCCATTGGCTGTATGCCATCTTTCTCTTTGGAGAGCTATTCACTTTTGTGTGGGTGTATGTGTTTGTGGAGAATGTGTTTGTGGGAGTGGTGTTTCATTTTATTACATATTTTTAAAAACTGAAGTGTAACTGACACAACATTATACTACTTTCAGGTGTACAGCACAATGATTCAATATTTGTGTATACTGTGAAATGATCACAGTATGTTATTCACTTTTGCATTGATGCGAATGGGTCTTTATGAGAATTTTGCCTAACTTAGGCATATGAAGGGCTTCCCAGGTGGCTCAGTAGTAAAGAATCCATCTGCCAAACAGGAGATAGGTTTGATCCCTGGGTCAGGAAGATCCCCTGGAGAAGGGAATGGCAACCCATTCCAGTATTCTTGCCTGGACAATCCCATGGACAGAGGAGTCCGGAAGGCTACAGTCCATGGGGTCACAAAGAGTTGGACACGACTGAGCGACTAAACAACGACAAAGGCATATGAACTCTGGAGGATAGGGAAGTTTGTAAAGTCAGATTCCTTCCAGATCAGGCAAGTAACAAATGTGTGAAGTGAGCCAGGTGTAAAACAGAAAGGCTCAGATAAAGCCTACTGTGAACCAGAGAATAAATGCCCCATCAAAAGGCGGCAGCTGTTCTTCCAGCTGAGTGTTGTCTTGCAGGAGTGTTAGATCTTTTAAGAGACCCCAGAAATCCTGAGTGGATATGTATGTGTGAATATTAAAGTGTTGGCCAATCAGAACCTGTCTTCAAGCCACATTCATCCAGTTGGCCAGTCACTTTCCACTGTACAGGATGGCCTGCGGAGCACTTGAGAATCTGGTACACGTACAGTGAGCATAAAACAAAGAACAAGCTGATAGGTACCAGTCTCAAAGTCTGGAAAAGTTGCATCCTGTGTTATGACCTACATTTTCTGTAACGACTATTCTTCAGTGAGGCTGGTCCCTGTCACCTCTGGGATAGTGTACAATTAAACTTCCCAGTTTAAACCAGTCAGTCCTAAAGGAAATAAGTCCTGAATATTCATTGGAAGGACTGATGCTGAAGCTGAAGCTCCAGTACTTTGGCCACCTGGTGCGAAGAACTGACTAATTGGAAAAGACCCTGATGCTGGGCAAGACTGAAGACAGGAGGAGAAGGGGACAACAGAGGATGAGATGGTTGAGTCGGCATCACCGACTCAATGGACATGAGTTTGAGCAAGTTCCGGGAGTTGGTGATGGACAGGGAAGCCTGGTGTGCTGCAGACCATTGGGTCACAAAATGACTGAGCTACTGAACTGAATTGAAACTTCCCAGGACTATCAGAGAAGTGAATGTGAGTATATCACATGACAACACCACCACCTTCCCCACCGAGACACATTCTGCAACAGTGTAAAGTTGCTGAGGCTGGCTGTAGCTACCCCCACCCTCACCCCAACATCAAGTTTTCAATGTGTGTCTCCAATCTGCCTTCATGGCTCAGCTTGGTGACAGCTACTTCTTGAGTCCCTCTTCTTACAGATAAACCAGTAGTTCTGAGCTTCATGTTGATTGCAGAACACGTGGTCAGTCTCAGGGTCGTGTCTGGCTTTTTGCAACCCTCATAGCCTAAAGCCCCCCAGGCTCCTCTGTCCATGGGATTTTTCAGGCAAGAATACTGGAGTGGGTTGCTTTTCTCTCCAAGGGATCTTCCCGATCCAGGGATAGAATCTGCGTTTCCTGTATCTCCTGCATTGCAGGTGGATTCTTTACTGCTGAGCCATCAGGGAAGCCCAGATAGGCAGAAAAATGGTCCTCAAAGACGTCCTCTTCCTAATTCCAGCAACCCGGGAATATGTTACATTACTTGGCTAGGGGAATTAAGGCAGCAGAGTTGACATTGCTAACCAGCTGACTCTAATATATGGAGATTATCCTAGATTATCCAGGTGGGCCTAACATAATCGTTAAGAGTCTTTAAATGTGGGTGAGCAAGGCAGTAAAGCCAAATCAGTGTGATGTGAGAAATGCTTGGCTGGTTTTGAAGATGGAAGGAACTCAGAAAGCCTCTAGAAGCTGGAAAAGGTAAGAAAGCCACTTCTCCTCTAGAGCCTCCAGTAAGGAACGCAAATCAGCCAATAATTCAGTCCAGAGAAATTTCTGACTTCTACACTGTAGACCTATAAGGTAATAAGTTTGGGTTGTTTGAGCCACTAAGTTTGTGGTAGATTGTTATAGCAACAATAGGAAACTGAGAGAGATGTGTGAGATATGAACTTTTAAAATCTATTCATTTGGCCACTTTCAAATATGCAATACAGTATTATTCCTGGAGTAGGAAATGGCAACCCACTCCAGTATTCTTGCCTGGAGAATTCCATGGGCAGAGGAGCCTGGCAGGCTACAGTCCCTGGGGTCACAAAGAGTAGGACATGACTGAGCAACTAACACTAATACAGTATTATTAACTATGTTATACATTACATGCCCATGACTTGCTTACTTTTTAACTGGAAGTTTATGTCTTTTGACCCCCATTTTGCCACCACTGCCGCCTCTTTGCCCCTGCCCCTCTGCCTCTGGCAGCCACCAGTCTGTCCCCTGCATCTGTGAGCTTGTTTTCCTGTTTTTAGATTGTACCTCTAAGCAAGACTACATGATAATTTATCTTTCTTTGCCTGACTTATTTCACTGAGCATAATGCCCTCAACTTCTGTCCTTGTTGCAAATGGCACTACTTCATTCTTTTTTTTTAATGACTGAATGATATTCCATTGTGTGTGTGTGCATGTATCTTGCGTCTTTATCCTTTCATTCATCAGTGGACAGTTAGGTTGTTTCCATGTGTGGGTTACTGTTAAATAATGCTGCAGTGGACATGGGAGTGCAGCATCAGAATTTTAAAAAAGCTTTCTAGGTGATAATGTTGTGCAGCCAAAGTTGAAGCCCACTGAGGGGTAGGTTCTATGAGTGGCTGTGTTCTGAGGTAAGGGGGAGTGTTAGTTGCTCAGTCGTGTCCGACTCTTTGTGACCCCATGGACTATAGCCCACAAGGCTCCTCTGTCCATGGGGATTCTTCAGGCAAGAAAACTGGAGTGGGTTGCCATTCCCTTCTCTAGGGGATCTTCCCAACCCAGGATTGAACCCAGGTTCCTATATTGCAGGTAGGATATTCCTACCTGCAATATTCCTATATTCTTTACCATCTGAGCCACCAGGGAAGCCATAACTGATGGGATGTTATTCTCATCAGTGACTATAGCTTAGCTCTGAGATGCAAGCAGCAATTGTCACCTGGTAACTGGACTGTGGTCTCCCACCTTGTTTAGGAAAAACACCCTGTGGTTTGTCTTTACTCACAGTCACAATACTCGGATATCATGTGTGGGTCCCCTCTCCTTCCCCCCGACCACCATACTTAATAGTTCTCCAACTCTGATACTGACTCTGTTATACAATTCAATTCATATCTGACACTGTCTTTCTGGGGTTAGTGCAGACCACACAAGACTGCCCCCCAACCCCACTTCAGATCCTGTCTCCACATTGCAAGTCCAGGTTGTTACCTGTGCTTCTGATCAACTAATGGGCTTCCCTGATGGCTCAGCAGAAAACACAGGAGACGCAGTTTCAGTCTCTGGATTGGGAAGATCCCCTGGAGAAGGAAATGGCAACCTGCTCCAGTATTCTTGCCTGGAAAACCCCATGGACAAAGGAGCCTGGCAGGCTATAGTCCAAAGGGTTACAAAGAGTTGGACATGACTAAGCATGCAAGCATGGCATTCTAATCAACTGGCTGTACATTGAGGTTCTTATGACCCTCTCCTCAGGTTTGATCATTGGTCAGAGTGCATCACAGAGCTCGGAAAAACAGTTTGCTTAGATAACCAGTTTATTATCAAAAAATACTACTCAGAACAGCTGGATGGAAACACTACAAAGGGCAAGGTTTGTGGGAAGGGGTGTGGGGCTCCATGCCCTCTCTGAGCAGCCCCCCTCCTTGTATCTCCATGTGTTCACCCACCTAAAGGCACTCAGAGCCTTGTGCTCATGGGAGCTTTTGGAGTCCTTATCATGGAGGCACCAGCGATTACTAAGCCTCCATTCCCCAGTGGGTGGGGGTTGGGCTGGGGGTGGAAGTTCCTAGTTTCTATCATATCAAGGCTTTATTATTGGCCCAGGTTCTTGGAGTCTTTAATCAACAGAAATGAGTAGGAGGCCTGACAAGGATGGCAGGCAAGTCTTTACTGGAAGTTGTGTTGCAGCAGGAGGGAGCGAGGACAAGTAACAGGTGCCTGACTCACTCTCCAACAGGGCAAGCTGGTCTCTTGAAGAGGGTGAAGTTTGGGGCTGATTGCGGGTCAGGCTGGAGGGGTGGCTTAGGTGGTCTGCCCACCCCTTGGTGGGGCTGTGTGCAGGAGTCATGCACAGCCCCCTGCTTCTGCTCCTGGCTCATCAGAAGTGGCAGTTGGGTTCTGGTCTTTTTGTATCTTGTTAATAATTTGCCCCAACTGCACATGCAGGCAGTTATTTTTAGTTCCTTATAGTTTCTTTGTATTCTGTTGCTCCAGGAGATGTGTGTCCAGGTGCAAGCACTGCAGTTAAGGATTCTGGGTCCCAGCCTGCCTCAGCTCGGTCTTTCTGATGTCTAGCTCTCATCCAGGCACTTACCAAGAGTCACCCCTTAGAATGAAAAATTATCCTATCACCCAGGAAATGGTAGAAGTTTTAGGAACTCTATGGCAAGTACCAATGGCAACTCTCTATGGCAGGTCAGAGACCAATATGAGTCTCTGTGTGCTCAGTCCTAACTCTTTGAGGCCCCATGAACTGTAGCCCACCAGGCTCCTCTGTCCTTGGAATTTTCCAGTAAGAATACTGGAGTGGGTTGCTATTTTCTTCTCCAGGGAATCTCCCCAACCCAGGGATCAAACTCAAATCTCTTGAGTCTCCTGCATTGGCAGGTGGATTCTTTACCCCTGCACCACCTGGAAAGAGACTTATATTAGTATTTCACACACCTGTACACTGGTGCACACCTCAGCTCTTTGCCCTTTGAGTGGAGGACAGTAGGATGAGAAGGTCGGCTGTGCTGAGGGGTGATTTCCTCCATGGAGCACAGTGGCCACTCTCTCCACTGTAACTGGGCCTCAGAGAGCATCCTGCTGCTGGTGCTAAGTCGCTTCAGTCGTGTCCGACTCTGTGCAAATCCATAGACGGAAGCCCACCAGGCTCCCCCATCCCTGGGGTTCTCCAGGCAAGAACACTGGGGTGGGTTGCCATTTCCTTATCCAATGCATGAAAGTGAAAAGTGAAAGTGAAATCGCTTCAGTCGTGTCTGACTCTTAGCGACCCCATGGACTACAGCCTATCAGGCTCCTCCATCCATGGGATTTTCCAGGCAAGAGTACTGGAGTGGGGTGCCATTGCCTTCTCTGAGCGAGCATCCTAAGGACTGCTTAATAAAATCCCAAGACTTGAGTAGAGTAAGTCATAGGTAATCCAGTTTTCTCTTGTGGCTTGGCTTGCCATTTGGTTTTTTAACAAATTTGTCCACAAGTAATGGTCAGCAAGAAGTGGAATTCTTTTTTAAAAAAGATTATTTATTTATTTTGGCTGTGCTGGGTCTCTGTTGGTGCATTCGGGCTACTCTCTAAAGGCAGGTGTGCGGGCCTCTCATTGCAGTGGCTTGGCTTGTGGAGCATGGGCTTAGTTGCTGTGCATCATGTGAAATCTTCCCAGACCTGGGATCCACCCTGTGTCTCCTGCATTTGCAGGAACCACTGGACCACCAGGGAAATCCAGAAGTAGAATTCTTTTTGTTATGTTTATTTTTAATTGAAGTCTAATTGAGTTACAGTATTGTGTTAGTTTCTGCCAAACATCAACATGAATCCGTCATAGGTACACATATGTCCTTGAATCTCCCTCCCTCTTCCCTCCCCATCCCACCCTGCTAAGTAGTAGAATTCTTAAGTTGGGATTTTCTTTTTTATACTCAATAGGCTTTTTTTTTTTTTTTTTTGAGAGGCTGCTCTGTGGCAACCCACTCCAGTATTC
Organism: Bos mutus; assembly: GCF_027580195.1. Lineage (NCBI taxonomy): Eukaryota > Metazoa > Chordata > Mammalia > Artiodactyla > Bovidae > Bos > Bos mutus. Next base: position 46,872,402 of record NC_091632.1, on the reverse strand, counting down.
TTGCCTGGAAAATCCCATGGATGGAGGAGCCTGGTAGGCTACAGACCATGGGGTCGCAGAGTCGGACACGACTGAGCAACTTCACTTTCACTTTCTGTGCCAGACACCATGCTCTTGGTAAGGACCCGCGGAGGAAAGAGATACAAACCCTGTTGTTACAAGCCTCACTAACAAATTGCCACACCTGGATGAATTCTGGAACCTGCGTCCTGCCTCCCGCTCCCGCATGTACTTAAAGACTGAAGAATGTACAGAAGACGGCCAGGTGTTTGGTAAATCCTTTTAGATCCTTATTAGGACGGACAGGAAAGAGTCAAGTCCCGGTAAACGCGGCCCCCTTAAAATGACTGAAGGTGTGGCCAACTGTTCGGTTTTTTTCTAGCTCCCATCTGAGCTGGTTCCTATACTTCCCAGTAGATGGCGCTAGAAATCAGTTAAGTTCTGAGGTGGCTACAAAATTTCCTTGGGAGAGGCAGCTCTCATTCAAGGACTTGTTCTACGCAAATCCCATTTCCTGCTTTTTTTCTCTCGTGTCTGAGGACAGATTCCTCCATTGCCTATTTTTCTCTCTACCCAATACTCTATCCACTCTGCTCTTTCATAATTTTTTGTTTTCCTTCCCATGGACATAGACTGATTTTTCTCCAGTCAAGAAGGTCTGCAATGGTGGAGCACTGCATAGAGGGAGGAACCCCTTTGCCCAGCATCCCTGATTTTAGAAACAATGGTTGAAAGTGGAGTAATGGGACGATTCTAACAACTTAAAGCTAGGAAACATATAAGAAACAAAACTGTAACAATACTCACCTGGGCATGTTAAATTTTCTGCCAGATGTCATTTCTATTGTAGTAAATTACTCGATAAGAAAAAGGTGGGTTTAAAAAATCAAACCTCATTGAAATAATGGTTTGGATATTTTTTTAATGTAAACCTGCCTGTAGTGGGTTGAACAGTGGCTCCCCAAAAGAAACATCCAAGCCTTAACCCCTGGAACCTACACACTTGGCTTTATTCAGAAAAGGGTCTTTGCAGATGTAATTAAGAATCTGGAGATGAGATCATCCTGCTGCTGCTGCTAAGTTGCTTCAGTTGTGTCCGACTCTCTGCGACCCCATAGACGAAAGCCCATCAGGTTCCCCCATCCCTGGGATTCTCCAGGCAAGAACACTGGAGTGGGTTGCCATTTCCTTCTCCAATGCATGAAAGTGAAAAATGAAAGTGAAGTCGCTGAGTCATGTCCGACTCTTCGTGACCCCATGGACTGCAGCCTACCAGGCTCCTCGTCCATGGGATTTTCCAGGCAAGAGTACTGAAGTGGGGTGCCATCACCTTCTCCGGAGATCATCCTGGACTGGGGCAATTCTAAATCCTATGACAAAGCCTTAGAATAGATGGGGAAACAGACTGGGAGAGGGGAGACACACAGGACTGAAAGGCCACGTGAGAATAGAGGCAGTTTGAAGAAATGTATCTACAAGCCAAGGGAAGTCAAGGATTATAAATAGCCACCAAAAGTGAGGAAAGAGGCATAAAGCCATTCCCCCTCAGCCTCCAGGAGGAACCAGCTGTGCCAACACCTTGACTGAGGACGTCTGCTTCATAATCTGAGAGGACGAACTTCTGTAGTTTTAAGCCACTTAGTTGTGATCATTTGTTCTGGCAGCCTCAGTAAATGAACGTTGTTGTTGTTTAGTCACGAAGTTTTGTCTGACTCTCTTCGACCCTATAAACTGTAGCCTGCCAGGCTCCTCTGTCCATGGGATTTTCCAGGCAAGAAGTACTGGAGTGGGAAGTCATTCCCTTCTCCAGAGGATCATCCTGACGCAGGTATCAAACCTGGGTCTCCTACATTGGCAGGCTGCTGCTTTCCTGCTGAGCCACCAGTAAATGAATACAATGGTCTAACAGGGTTTTGTCCCCGCCACTCTTCAGAGCCAGAGATTGTTTGGTCTCTGGGCCACGTGTTACCTGCAGATGTGTTTAGCCTTCACGGGACATTTTATGTGAAATGGATTTCTTTGGAAAATGTAGAAACTCTGGTAATGCAATGCTCACATTGACCTTTGGCTAGAACTGGTAAATATCTGTCCCTTTTAGATCAGTCATGTTTGCTGCCATCCCCACTGTGCTCTATCTCCCCCTCATGTATCTATGCTACATACCTGGTCTTGCAGGGATGTGAGATTGTAGCTCCTATATATGCATCGGGTTTGGTGTGTTTAAAAGATCCAGTCCTCTCTTTTAGAATAAGAGGAAAGAAGCCCCTGATTTTGCAGTCAGTGATTATGGAAGGTTTTAATAAAGCAACACAATGTAAAAGGTGGTTCTGAAATCTGGTTGCTCAATAAAACTACCTGGAGACCATTTTCCATATGCAGATTCTGGACTGAATCTCAGACCGCCTACATCAGAATCTTGGCTATGTAGAGACCAGGAATCTGCATTTTTCAAAGCTCTCAGGTGATTCTTGAAGTATGAATTTCCTATCCCACTGGAGATGTTTGAAGCTTGTTTCTTTAAAATGTTTTTCTCAATAAAATTGGAATGATTTGCAACATTTTGCAAAACTAAGGGTTTGAAATGTGTTAAATTCGTTGTATTTAAGTATCTACAAGTGAAGAGTGGCCAACAAGGTATTTCCTTTTAATAAGAGCAGAGAAATAACAGCCAATTTATGTTAGTGAGATATTTTATTTATCTAGACAGTATATTCATAAAACCTTTTTTCTCTGTTTTGGTGGTGAATGGGAACAAGCTGAGGTCCTTACTGAACTGCTGATGGGGCCTGCGGAATACCATACTCCAGGGATAATACTGGTTAAATTGAGACGTAATCTACAGTTCTTAAACAACTGTTTCTAGCTTTTCTTCTTTACGGTAAGGTCGGGATCTCTACCAGTCTCCTGGGGATGCTAATAGACCCCCTTCCGCCCTGTGAAGGAATGAATAAGGAAATGCGAGGGTATTTAAATAAAGTTGTTACCACAATTTTGATCAAGGAAATTTACATAACTTTGGCAATTCTCCAAAGCATTGCATACAAATTCAATTGACAAATACCTTGTTAAATGATTGTTTCATTCAATAAACATTTATTGAGTGTCTACTATGTGCCAGGTACTGTTCTAGTTCCTGTTCTTATGAACATTATGTGTCTGATGAAAAACAAGCATAGCTTCATTAGTACGCGGCAGGAGCTTTTCACAGGAAGCATGCTTATTGTATGGATTATATTGACTTTTTTTTACATTTTAAAGTTTTATCTTTATACTTTTATTGACATATAATTGACTTACAATATTGTATTAGTTTCAGGTGTACAACATAGTGATTTGATGTCCTTTTACATACAAAATGATCACCATAATAATTTTAGTTACCATCTATTACCTTCAGTTCAGTTCAGTCGCTCAGTCATGTCTGACTTTGCGACCCCATGGACTTCAGCATGCCAGGCTTCCTTGTCCATCACCAGCTCCTGGAGCCTACTCAAACTCATGTCCATTGCCTCGGTGATGCCATCCAACCATTACATCCTCTGTCGTCCCCTTCTCCTACCGCTTTCAATCTTTCCCAGCATCAGGGTCTTTTCCAATGAGTCGGTTTTTCACATCAGGTGGCCAAGGTATTGGAGTTTCAGCTTCATCATCAGTCCTTCCAACGAATATTCAGAACTGATTTCCTTTAGGATGGACTAATTGGATCTCCTTGTAGTCCAAGGGAGTCTCAAAAGGCTTCTCCAACACCACAGTTCAAAAGCATCAATTCTTTGGTGCTCAGCTTTTTTTATAGTCCAACTCTCACATCCATACATGACTACTGGAAAAACCATAGCTTTGACTAGATGGACCTTTGTTGGTAAAGCAATGTCTCTGCTTTTGAATATGCTATCTAGGTTGGTCATAACTTTTCTTCCAAGGAGCAAGCATCTTAATTTCATGGCTGCAATCACCATCTGTAGTGATTTTGGAGCCCAAGAAATAAAGTCTGTCACTGTTTCCATTGTTTCCCCATCTATTTGCCATAAAGTGATGGGACCAGATGCCATGATCTTAGTTTTCTGAATGTTGAGCTTTAAGCCAACTTTTTCACTCTCCTCTTTCACTTTCATCAAGAGGCTCTTTAGATCTTCTTCACTTTCTGCCACAAGGGTGGTGTCATCTGCATATCTGAGGTTATTGATATTTCTCCTGGCAATCTTGATTCCAGCATGTGCTTCATCCAGCCCAGCATTTCTCATGATGTACTCTGCATATAAGTTAAATAAGCAGGGTGACAATATACAGCCTTGATGTACTCCTTTCCCAATTTGGAACCAGTCTATTACCATACAAAGTTATTGAAATATTAATAACCATATTCCCTGTGTTGTACATTATATCCCCATAACTTATTTTTTCTATAACTGCAAGTTTATACGTCTTAATCCATCTATTTTGTCCTTCACCATGCTATCCCCCCTCTGGTGACAATATTTGTTCTTTGTATGAGTCTGTTCTTGTTATGTTTATTAGCTTTACTTTTTTAGATTTCACATATAAGTGAAATCTTACAGTATTTGCTTTTTTTTTTTTAAAAAAAATATATTTTTTTTACCATACCACATGGCAAGTGGAATCTTAGTTCCCTGAGCAGGGATTGAACCCGTGCCCCCTGCACTGGAAGTGTGGTGTCCAAACCACTCTACTACCAGGGAAGTCCCAGTATTTGTCCTGAAACCACTGCTTTAAGTATGGTTGACTATTGGTTATTTTTAGATACCTTTCAGTAAGTTAAAGACTATTTCTAGTTTCTAAATGTTTTCAAAAATAATAAATAGATATTGAATTTTATTAAATTCTTTTCTTAAATCTGAAAGTGGAAAGTATTAGCCACTTAGTCGTGTCGGACTCTTTGCGACCCCATGCACTATAGCATGCCAGGCTCCTCTGTCCGTGGGATTCTCCAGGCAAGAATACTGGAGTGGGTTGCCATGTCCTTCTCCATGTATTAATTTAATTTTAAAGGCATCTATGTCAACATGTCCTGCAGAAAACCCACCTTGACCTCTCACTGAAAATTAGTTCACAAAAGCCATGAAGTGCAATTTTCAAGTTTAATTTCTCTCAGCCGTTTTATAACTTAGAATGCACAAGTATTGTACAGATTTCTCTCTAAAGACTTTATATATTTTTAATGCCATTGTAAATGGATCCTGTGTAGAAATGGGAAGGATTCTCTCTCCTGTACTCAGCGGTATTTCTTCATCTTCTAAAATAGTGCTGCCGGGGGCCAGGTCAGGCCTTTCAGAAGCTTGTCAGCTTCTGCCTGGAATGCCCTCGGGTGGCACCAACTTCTCTGCATCAACTTTGCCCTCATAGACCTACTGTCCCCTCACAAGCAAAGCCATGGCTGCAGCCTTGAGCACTCCTCACCCATATCAGATGTGCCTGGGCTCCTCAGATTTCTCTTTACTGAGTTTCTGCTGGGACCTATATTAGACGGAGGACCAGAGGTCACCATGCAGGCACACAGGAAGAGGGATAGAAACCATGATCTTTAATATCTTCTCAGCATTTATCAAGCACTAGCTAAATCCCAGACACCATTCTGGGGCAGTAGGATATATAATCAAGACCCTTGCATTTTGATAAGCCACCAAATTGGGTTAGGTTGTCAAAGACCATGGCTTTGGGAGGTGAGGGTGGTGAGAAGTGAAGCTGGGCTGGCCTCTCTTATTGCCTGAATCTCTAGGGCATTGCTGATACAGAGCTGCCAGCTTAGGAAAATTGAAAGAAAAGACGACTGAGCAGTTTAGCTTTTCAGAAACAGTTTCTGCCCTTTTTCTGGTGAAAAAAGAGCTCGCCTAGCCAGGAATTAAGATCTTATTTGTCCATAGTTCCAAAACATAATTGGTAAAGAAAACTAACATTTATTTATGGCCCACTATGTGGGGGATTCCATACAAATATGTAATTTTTAAGAAGCAGCCTTTTGGAGGTATAATCGACAAGCCACAAACTGCACATGTTTAAATCATGCAATTTAATCTTTTATAACTTGTATATACCCATGAAACCATCACCACAATCAAGATAATGACCGTAGCCATCACCCTCAGAAGAGACAGAAGAAAATTATTCTGTCTCTTCGTAATACCTTGGTTCTATTTCTTCCCACCCTAAGTCTTATCTTCAAGTAACCAAAGATCTGTTTTCTGTCACTATAGATGAATTTACATTTTCTGGAATTTTATATTAACAGAATCATACAGAATGTACTCTCTATTTGACTCAACATAATTCAGGATTCATCGTCTTGTTGTGTGTGTCAATAGTTAATTCACTTTCATTGCTGAGGAGTCTTCCATTGTTTGGATACACCACAAGTGGTTTATATCCTTTCGTCTCTTGTTTATGTCATTTACAGTTTTGATGGTTAAAAATAAAGCTGCTATGTTTTTGAATGGACACATGCTGTCATTTCTCTTGGATAAATACCTAAGAGTGGAATGGGCTGTGTCCTGTGGTCAGTGTATATGTCACTTTTTAAGAAACTACTAAACTGTTTTCCAAAATGATTGTATCATTTTACATTTTTACCAGCAATGAGGAGAGCTCCCATTGCTCCATGTCTTTGCCAACACTTAAGTTTGGTCAGTATTTTTCATTTCAGACATTGTTAGTAGGTATGTGGTGGTAATAGCTAATGTTGGTGAGTATCTTTCCATGTGTCTGTCTACCATGCGTGTATCTTCTTTGGTGAAGTATCTCTTTAAATCTTTTGCCTGTTCAAAAAATTAAATTATTTTCTTATTATTCAGTTTTGAGAGTTCTCTAAGTATTCTATACTTGTGTCTTTTCTCAGATAAGAGATTTGGAAATTTTCTGTCTGTACCTTATCTTTTCATTTTCTTAACAGTAACTTTTAAAAAGCAGAGATTCTTTATTTTGATTAAGTCCAATTTATCAATTTACTCTTTTGTGGATTGTGTTTTTGACCCATATCTAAGGAATCTTTGGGCTTCCCTGGTGGTTCAATAGGTAAAGAATCTGCCTGCAATGCAGGAGAGCTGGATTCAATCCCTGAGTCAGGAAGATCTCCTGGAGAAGGGACCAGCAACCAACTCCAGTATTCTTGCCTAAAGAATTCAATGTACAGAGGAGCCTGGTGGGCTACAGTTCATGGGATCCCTGAGACAGACATGACTGAGTGATTAACACACACACACACACACACAAAGAATCTTTGGCTATTAGCCCAAGGTCACAAAGATTATCTTCTCTTTTCTCTTCCTGAAGTTCTATAGTTTTAGGTTTTATATATAGGTCTAGGATTTATTTTGAGTTAATATGATGTATGGTATGAAGTATAGATCCAATCTGAAAAAAAAACATCCTTTTATACCAGTACCATTTGCTGAAGACTGTCTTTTTCTTTCTAAATTGCCTTTGCACTTTTGTCAAAATCAATTGTTCAGATATGTGTGGGTCTATTTCTAGTCTCTGTTCCATCAAACTATTTGTCTATCTCTATGCCAATATCACTCAGTCTTGATGAATATAATTTTATACTAAGTCATGAAGTCAAATAGTATAAGTTCTCCAAAGCTGTTCTTTTGTAAAGTAGCTTTGGCTTGTGTAGGTCTTTTGCATGACCAAATGAATTTTAGAATCAGATTGTCAATGTTCACACACAGGAAAGTCTGCTGGGATTGTGATTGGGTTTGCATTGAATCTATAGATCAACCTGAGGAGAATTTATATAATTAAAAGTATTGAGTTTTCTAATCCATGAACACAATGTATGTATCTTTCCATTATTCAGATGTGCTTAAATTCCTTTGCAATGTTTTGTAAATTTTAATGTACAAGCATTATATACCTTTGTCATATTTCTTTCTAAATACTTTATATTTTCATACTATTATAAATAGAATTTTAAAATTTCAATTTCTGATTATTTGTCATCAGCATAGGGGAATACATTGATTTTTGTATATTGGTCTTACATTCTAAAACTTTGCTAAACTCATTTACTCTAGTAACTTCCTCCCACCCCCCCTACAAAATTCCATAGGATTTTCTTTGTAGACAATCATGTCACTGGTGAGTAAAGAGCTTTACTTCTTCCTTTCCAATTTTAAATTTTTTGTGTTTTTATAGCCTTATTGGGCTGACTAGAATCTCCAGTACAATATTGAACAGAAATGGTGAGAGCAGACATCCTTACCTTGTTTCTGCGGAAGGGAAAGCATTCTGTCTTCCATCAAAAAATGCCATTGGCTGTACGTTTTTCATAGATTTTCAGGTTGAGGAGTTTTCCTTCTACACAAGTTTACTGAGATTTAAAAAAAATCAGAAATGGATGTTGAATTTTGTCAAATACTTCTTTAGATTTCTTGTCCTTTTTGTCTGTTAATATGGTGAATTATACTAGTTGATTAAAAATATCAGCCTTGCATTTCTGGGCTAAAGCTCACTTGATTGTGATGCATTATCCTCTTAAAATATTGCTTGATTAGTCAGTGAAAATCATTAATTTGTGTCCAACTCTTTGTGACCCCATGGACTATATAGTCCATGGAATTCTCCAGGCCAGAATACTGAAATGGGTAGCCTTTCCCTTCTCCAGGGGATCTTCCCAATCCAGGGATTAAAGCCAGGATTTCCCGCATTGCAGGCGGATTCTTTACCATCTAAGCAGCCAGGGAAGCTCAAGAATACTGGCATGGGTAGCCTATTTCTTCTCCAGCAGATCTTCCCGACCCAGAAATTGAACCAGGGTCACCTGCGTTGCAGGCTAATTCTTTACCAGCTGAGCCACCAGGGAAGCTCCTTGCTAAAGTTAATTTTTATATCAATGTTCATGAAAAATAGTCAATAATTTTATTTTCTTAAATGTTTTCACTGGTTTTGGTATCAGTGTAAGGCTCACTTTGTAGAATGAATTGGGAAATATTCCCTTATTTCTGGGCTTCCCTGGTGATTCAGATGGTAAAGAATCTGCTTGCAATGCAGGAAACCTGGGTTCGATCCCTGGATCAGGAAGATCCACTGGAGAAGGGAATGGCTACTCACTTCAGTATTCTTGCCTGGAAAATTCCATGGACAGAGGAGCCTTGCAGGCTGCAGTCTGTGGGGTCACAAAGAGTCGGACACAGCTACTCACACTGTACTTTTTCACTCTCACTTATTTCTAACTATGTGGAAGCATTTCTGCAGAATTGGAATTCTTTCTTCCTTTAGTGCAAATCATTGGTGGATTTTCTGGGTCTGGAATATCCTCTATGGAACCGTTTTAATATACACGAATTCCATTTCTTTGGTAGATATAGGGATATTCGGGCTTCACAAATTTTTTGAGTGAGCTTTGGTAATTTCTGTCTTTAAAGAAATTTCTCTCCCCTATTTTGATGTCTCCAATAATGTATATGTCAGGATTCTTGAGGTTATTCTACAGCTCAATGATGCTTTGTTTTTTTCATTTTTACTTCTGATAATTTCTATTGTTCAGTCTTCAAATTCACTTATTTTTTCCTGTAATTTTCCATGTGCCATTGATCTCATCCACTGTATTTTTTATCCCAGATATGGTTTTTCACCACTAGAAGTTTGGGTCTTTTTATATCCTACAAATCTCAAACATATTTAGTCTTCCTATAAGTTCTTAGTTGTGTGAAACACAATTATAATAATTGTTTTAATGTCCTTGTCCACTAATTGTATCAGTTGTGCTATTTTGTGGCTGATTTTTTCCCTCCTCATTATGGGTTGCGTTTTTCTGCTTCTTTAAATGCTTGTTGATATTTGATTGGATGCTTCACAGTGTGAATTTTGTGTTTTTGAGTGCTGGATATATATGTATACCTGTAAATATTCTTGAGCTTTTTTTCAGGACAAAGTTAAATTACTTGGAAACAATTTGATATTTTGGTCATGTTTTAAGCTTTGTTAGAAACACAGAGGTGTTTTAGTGTAAGGTTGGTTTTTGTCTTACTATTGAGGCAAAATCCTTCTGAATACTCTAATGCCCTCTGAATTACGGAGTTCTCTACTCAGGATGAAAGAATTATTCCTGATTCTGTGTATTATTCCTGATTCTGGGTATTGTTTTCCCTGATCTTTAAGTCCTTTGCTGCTGCTGCTGCTGCTAAGTCTCTTCAGTCGTGTCCGACTCTGTGCGACCCCATAGACGGCAGCCCACCAGCCTCTGCTGTCCCTGGGATTCTCCAGGCAAGAACACTGGAGTGGGTTGCCATTTCCTTCTCCAATGCATGAAAGTGAAAAGTGAAAGTGAAGTCGCTCAGTCGTGTCCGACTCTTAGCGACCCCATGGACTTAAGTCCTCTACTACATACTTAAAGTGACCCTCAACCTTGAAATTGCTGGTCAATTGATCTCTGGAGTCTAATCTCTGTGTCTTCAGAGTTGAGCAGGCTTCACGTTGACTCCATGGCCTGGGAACTCTCTGAAAACGGTAAGCTGGCTCAGCTGTGGGGCTCACATCATTTATTTACCATCAATCTTGATCAGGTGCATCACTGGGCAGGCTGGCCCTGGCTGCAGCTGGAGTATTCCTTTGTCTTTAATTGCTTGATGTCCAATGTCTTAGAAACCATTTCATTATATATTAATATTTTGTCTTGTATTTCAGTTGTTTCAAGTGGGAGGGAAAATTTGGTCCCTGTTACTCCTTTTTATTGGAAATGTAAATCACAGTATATCACTTAATCCTAACAACCTCATTTTACAATGAGTATTTTTTTATCCCTATTTTCACACAAGAATATTTTGGTTCAGACAGGTTTAGCTGAGCTAATTAAAGGTAATCCCAGGGCTTACATCCAGGTGTTTCTTTCCAAAGCCTGAATTCTCACTGTGTTAGGCTCATGGTGTTGTCAGAATGACATTCCAGGCTTGGATTTAGGTCAGTCTCTGATTTCAATGATATCTATGATCTTAGTCAAGTCATGAATATTTTCTGTGTGGGGGAACCCAAGGGAAACTTTCAATTGCTCTGTTCCAAGGCTACGCTTTAGGCCATGACTAACTTCTCTTCCTATAGGCCACAGTTTTCAGCCTGATTTTCTGTCCCCTTTAACCCTACCTGTAAAGTTATTTTCCTTTAAAACTCCTTTCTCTCTCAAATGCTTAGTGCAGAGCCTGGCACACAAAAAAGTCCTCAATACATGCTTATTGAGTGAATACATAAATGGGTGCATGTATGATTGACTGAAGAGAAGAGTACTGTCCACTTGTCTTCTCCCAGCAAGCTCAGCAGGAGGGTCCCTGGACATCAGTGGAATCACATTAATATCAGCGACCCCCAGAGTCTGGCTCCACTCAGTCGAGCAGGCCCTTTAGGGCTCTTGAAACTCTCCCCCCATCCAGTAACATTATTTCTGAATTTTTAAGAGTTCAGAAGGGAATACTATTCAGTATTTTGAACTGTTGAGGAAAAAAGGCACTTATAGTTGCATAAATAGAAGGTGGTCATTTTTTTGTTTCATCAATTCATGAACCAAAGCCTGAAATTCTGATTGTACTAGTTTTGGACTGTAAATGTCACCAGTCAGCAAGAAAGTCTTGAAATTCATAAAATGATTTTTTTCCCCTAAGATCCTTCTGGCTTAAATAGCTCCTGCTGACCAGGCGATGGGATGAGTCAAGGCCCCTGTCTGGCATACTTGGCCATTACCAGGAGGACTCGCCTCCTTGGAGACAGCTCAGTGGGCTATGGGATGAAGAGGAGGGGCCAGAATAGAAAGTTCTGCTCAACCCCCTGCACACCTCTCTGTCCTTCAGGCAGGGGACATCCCAATTTATTGCTGAATTCCACAGAATGGTTAGTCTTAGAGGCTGGCTTTTAGGATCCTTGAGAATCCAATTAAGTTTAACCACTGTCTATGGACCATATGCTGTGTGCTCAGCTTGGTGCTCTGCTTGAGGTGGTCTTTGGCTCTCTGTTTGGTAGATAGCTCACTCCTTAATTCTTCTTTCTGAGGAGAGAACACTGAGAGGAAACACGCTGGGGCCTGGGAGGATCAGTTGTGCAAAGGGACTGGTAGCTCCAATAACATAAGGGCTTCTGATAATTTGAGAAATGCCCAGAAGGTTCTCTCCCCTTTCTGATCCCACCCTGCTCCCTACTCCCATCCCCTGAAAGGCCTGAAAATGCTACAGTGTTTGGAAATTAGTTGAAGTAAATCCAATGAAACACATACTTTAAGGGCTTCAATCTGTATCTTAATTGCTTATTAAAATTCACGCTTAAAAGTGGATATTTTGTGTGTGTTAGTCATATCTACATGTTTTTCATTTCATACTTACAGTAGTTATTTGAGATAGATGCCAGAATTTTCTCCATTTTCTTTAAATAAGGAAGCTGAAAAGGGTTAAGGCATTTACCAAATAGGTTAGAAACAGAAATGTATTAAAATTCAGTCTGCTGATTCTAGCTCCAGTGTTCTTCTCACTATACCCTTTCCTCTCAGAGGGACCTCTTGATGGGCCAGTAACATTTGTTTTAGTTCTTGGATTTGCCTGTCAATAGTGAGCAGCATAGGTAGAAAAAACCCCACTGACATTAGTGTTGCTGCTGCTGCTGCTGCTAAGTCGCTTCAGTTGTGTCCGACTCTGTGCGACCCCATAGACGGCAGCCCACCAGGCTCCCCCGTCTCTGGGATTCTCCAGGCAAGAACACTGGAGTGGGTTGCCATGGCCTTCTCCAGACATTAGCGTTAGATAAACCTTATTTTAAATCCTGGATCTATCACTTAAAAGCTTTGTGACTTTGGGCAAACTGTTTAACTTCTCTGACTCTGTTTCTTTAGAATAAAAGCACTTGCCTTCCAGGGGGATTATTTTGAATACTCTGAGACCTTATGTATATAAATGCCTGGCACACGAAATACATGGAGTAACTATTACTAGACATACAGTTCCCATTTCTTTCACAGTGTATCCTCTCATCCCACTTGAAACTGTATTCCATCAAACCATCCCTTATTATTTCAGACCTCGTGAATCTGTCTTTTCTGAGTTGTTTCAGCATTTACAACCCCTGCTGTTCAATTTAACAGTTAATTACTACTTTATATTCTTAGTCTCTGTCCCTGACTAGTGTGGAAGCTCTGGGGAGCCACTGGACTAGGTCTGAGCTCTCTGTTTGTTCTGTGGTATTGAATACATTCTAGGTGTGCAATAAATACCTGATGGAGTGCAATGGCTTAGATTCTTTGGGTGGTATATCTTATAGTCACAGTAGAAGGAAGAAGGCAGATTATCCTAGTGCCACTGGCTTGTGCTAACATGTCCAGCTCATACTGTAGAGACTGAGAGGATAAAGGCAGCATTTATAGGTGCCTGTTCACCTGTCTGATAAGTGATTTTGGTTATGTATCATCTGTCCAGGTTGCCCAGCCCACAGTGACCTTTGTACTGAGTCACACTGGCTGTGAGACCAAACCATGAGTTTCAGAGCATCAGACATTTAGTCTTACATCCATTCTGACAATCTTTGGGTCCTTGGGCAAGTTTTATCAGCCCTCTGAATCTGTTTGCTCATTTTAAAAATGGAGATAATGGTTCTTTGCCAGGCTGTTATAAAGACAAGTGAAGAGAAAGTTGCTCAGTCATGTCCGACTCTTTGTGACCCCTATGGGCTGTAGCCCACCAGCCTCCTCTGTTCATGGGGTTCTCCAGACAAGAATACTGGAGTGGGTTGCCATTTCCTATGAGCTTTATTAAGTGCAAGTGTTGAGTAAATGGTCAGATCAGATCAGTCGCTCAGTTGTGTCCGACTCTTTGCGACCTCATGAATCGCAGCATGCTAGGCCTCCCTGTTCATCACCAACTCCCGGAGTTCACTCAAACTCACGTCCATCGAGTCAGTGATGCCATCCAGCCATCTCATCCTCTGTCCTCTCCTTCTCCTCCTGCCCCCAATCCCTCCCAGCATCAGAGTCTTTTCCAATGAGTCAACCCTTCGCATGAGGTGGCCAAAGTACTGGAATTTCAGCTTTAGCATCATTCCTTCCAAAGAAATCCCAGGGCTGATCTCCTTCAGAATGGACTGGTTGAATCTCCTTGCAGTCCAAGGGACTCTCAAGAGTCTTCTCCAACACCACAGTTCAAAAGCATCAATTATTCAGTGCTCAGCCTTCTTCACAGTCCAACTCTCACATCCATACATGACCACAGGAAAAACCATAGCCTTGACTAGACGAACCTTTGTTGGCAAAGTAATGTCTCTGCTTTTCAATATGCTATCTAGGTTGGTCATAACTTTCCTTCCGAGGAGTAAGCGTCTTTTAATTTCATGGCTGCAGTCACCATCTGCACTGATTTTGGAGCCCAAAAAAATAAAGTCTGACACTGTTTCCCCATCTGTTTCCCATGAAGTGATGGGACTGGATGCCATGATCTTTGTTTTCTGAATGTTGAGCTTTAAGCCAACTTTTTCACTCTCCTCTTTCACTTTCATCAAGAGGCTTTTGAGTTCCTCTTCACTTTCTGCCATAAGGGTGGTGTCATCTGCATATCTGAGGTTATTGATATTTCTCCCGGCAATCTTGATTCCAGCTCGTGCTTCTTCCAGCCCAGCGTTTGTCATGATGTACTCTGCATATAAGTTAAATAAGCAGGGTGACAATATACAGCCTTGACGTACTCCTTTTCCTATTTGGAACCAATCTGTGGTTCCATGTCCAGTTCTAACTGTTGCTTCCTGACCTGCGTATAGGTTTCTCAAGAGGCAGGTCAGGTGGTCTGGTATTCCCATCTCTTTCAGAATTTTCCACAGTTTATTGTGATCCACACAGTCAAAGGCTTTGGCATAGTCAATAAAGCAGAAATAGATGTTTTTCTGGAACTCTCTTGCTTTTTCCATGATCCAGCGGATGTTGGCAATTTGATCTCTGGTTCCTCTGCCTTTTCTAAAACCAGCTTGAACATCAGGAAGTTCACGGTTCACATATTGCTGAAGCCTGGCTTGGTAGATGGTAATGTGCTATAAAATCTTTTAAAAATTATTTTTAGTAAGAAGGATTTAAATCCTTGTTTTACTTTTACAAAGACAGAGAAGAATAAAATGAAGTAAATAAAAAGAGAGCTAACTTGGAGTTACCCAATTTGTGCTTATAGAGAGGGAAAAAACGGTGAGCAAGACAATTTGAGGAAGGACACTTGAGGATACTAGCAAGTTTATGAACCAAGTGCAGAGGAGGATCATAATCAGAAATAAAAAGGCTTGCTTTTTCAGAGGACTAGAATATTGAGAGAGTTAAGATGGTTTGGGATGTGGGGTGGAAGAACAAGAAACAGGTATGATCTTGAGGGGTCAGAGATACAGAAAGCACCCATAGCAGGAGTAGAACCTGTGCTAATCCAAGGGGCCGTGTGCCAATGATTAGCTATTTACCAAGCATATATACACCAGGCACCATGGTAAGTATTTTCCAGTCTGTATCATTTGATTTTCACAACAACCTCTGAGATAGGCAATACTGCTCTTCCCACTTTACTGGTGAAGAAACAGAAGCACTGAGAAGTTAAATCATCACAAGATCAGCTCTTCTTCTTTTTTAATTTTTATTTTATTTATTTTTGGCTGTGCTGTGTCTTCACTGCTGCGTGGGCTTCTCTCTAGTTGTGGTGCACAGACCTCTCATTGTCGTGGCTCCTTTGTGGAGCATGGGCTCTAGAGCACACAGGCTTCAGTAGCTGCAGACATGGGCTCTGGAGTTGTGGCTCCCGGGCTCTAGAGCACAGGCTCAACATTTGGGGCCCACAGGCTTAGTTGCTCCACAGCATGTGGGATCTTCCCGGACCAGGGATCTAACCTGCATCTCCTACATCGGCAGGTGGATTTGTTACCACTGAGCCACCAGGGAAGCCCTCAGATCTTGTTCTGGCCTGACTGCAGATCCTAACTCACAAGCATTATGTCCTACTCTCTAGAAATTTGGGAGCTTATGTCTCCACTTAATTTGTTTTCCTCCACATATTTCACTCTGGAATACAAACTCATTCTGTAGGCGAACACACCAGGTGTGTGGTATTGTGGTCTGGGTTGAGAGCTTCTTGCCCTGGAGAAGAAGTGGAGAAAGACCACAATCCTGGAGACTGGAATTTCTCATGTTTGCTGATTTCCTGGTCATTCCCTGGCAGCAAAAATTTTCCAAAGGTAATACTGGAAACCCAGATGAGCAGAGAGGACGGGTGGCTGGACTGGGAACTGCTCTGCAGGGGCCCCATTTCTTCTCAACAGTGTGGGTCACGATCACAAGCTGTTGCCTAAAGCACATTCACCTCTTCCTGAAACAGTGCTTATTTCCAGAGCTCTGCAGGGCTTCTTCTACATCCTGACCATCTCCTGGGATGTGACCCTAATATTTCACTCTTCGTACTGCTTATTAAGTGAACATGACAGCCTAGTTGAGTAGGATAGGCCTGGGAGAGAAAAGATTTTAATGGCTTAAAGAATCATTTAATCTCAATATGAAACAGATAGCTCAATTTATGCCTCAGGTCTTTTCTCAAGTCACCTCTTTATGGCAATCAACTGACCTGATACAGAGATGAATAAGAAACAGCCCCTAGGTCTAATGTAAAATTGTAAATGTGATACACTGTGATTATTACTAGAATAAAAGTTTCAACAATTAAAGCTTCCTCATTTAGAATAGGTTACAAAGTAAAGTCATGAACTTTCCTGTCTCTGTAAATTTCAAGCAGAAGCTGAATAACCATCTGGTCATGACTGGATTCTTGCATCAGATGGGGACTACATGACCAGAAAATAGTCTCTTGCTGGAATGCTAAGGACTATTCATGCAGCAGCTACAATGTAGTGGTATTTCTGGCGTTAAGGCAGAAACGACTTGGCAGATATTCCTGGTTGCCTCCCCCCAATTTATTCCCTTTCCTAAGTAAGAGAAATCCAAGTTTGTCCCATTTATGCCCAGCTCAAGCTACTCAGCTTGCTACTAGGGATGACCTTGTTACATAGTTCTGACAGTGAGATGCAAGATCAAGTCACCAAGTGGGGCTTCTGAGACAGCTTGTTAAAGGAGGCTGAGGCATCTGATAAGTGCCTTTTCAGCTTTTACATTTTATCTTTTGTCCCCTCTCCAACTTTTATTTTACGCTAAGAACATGGCTGTGATGCCTGGAGGTGGAATAGCCATTTTGTGACAAAACCCACTTTGCTAAAAGATAGTGAGACAGAAAAAAAGAAAAACCTGTAGCATCTGATGCCATTCTAGATACTTTTTACCACTCTTGATTCCACCCATGGGAACTTCCTGTCATAGGAAAAAATAAACCACTATTTGGTTAAATCATTGTAATTGAATTTCTGTTACTTGTAGCAAGATACACTCTTAACTGATATACACAATATAGTGAAAAATATTACTTGAGTTTAAATTCTCTTTTCATCATTTATTTATGAGATATTAGGCAAGTTACATGGATCTCATGAAATGTCAATCTTAAAGATCAATAACACTTATCTTACAAGGCTTTTGAAAAGATTAAGTGAGATAATATGAATGAAATTGTCCAACACATTGTCTGGTACATAGAAGGACCTCAATAGATGTTTGTTTGATTTTTTTTTTTTTTTTGTAGTTGGAGATCTTACATGTGGCCCTTGAGACCATTAGAAAAGATGCTCAGTTTATTGATAGGCAGATTCCATAGTGAGGATGCGCAAGACAGTCCACTTATGTGTGAAAAGAAAATATTAGAAATTCTAAATTCTATTTAGATTTGTTTGTATCTTACCTTTTAAACATTTCTATTTTGAGTGCATTTAATCTATAAGTATAGAAATATATAATTTAAAAATAAGAAAATAAAATGCTTGTAGTGCGTAATGAAAGGGGCTTCCCAGGTGGCACTCGTGGTAAAGAACCCACCTGCGAGCGCAGGAGACATGAGACAAAAATTCGTTCCCTAGGTTGTGAAGATCTCCTGGAGGAGGGCATGGCAACCCACTCCAGTATTCTTGCCTGGAGAATCCCATGGACGGAGGAGCCTGGTAGACCACTGCAACCATTACTTGGGTTGCTTGTTTAGAAAAGGAAATTTCTGGTCCATTCATTAAGATGAGATGACTGCTGTCATGTGGTATGAACAAAAACCAATGGGAGCACAAGGAGAAAGTATCTAGGTCTGTTTGGGGGAGGCAAGGACAGCTTCCAGAAAAGGCATCACTTAAGCTGAAGGATGAGGAATTTGCCAAGAAAAAGAAATGTGTTCTAGGCAGAGGATTCAGCTGGGCAAAACCCCAGAGCAGGAGAGCTGGAGGGCTCTAGAGACTTGTAGCACTTTGTTCTTTTTGTTTTTTTTTTTTCTGTATCATAAGGTATATGGTGGGATATCCGGTCAGGAAACATGTCTGGGACCCAACCATGCCACACAAATGTTTAGGTTTCATGTTCTTAGCAATTGGGAGCATGGAAGTATTTGAGGCAGATAGACACTGTTGTATTTGTGTATTAGCTCACTCTAGGAGAAGAAGGGATGATAAATTGCAGGGAACATCACCTAGAGGAAAAAGGACCTGTGAGAAAGCCAGTGTTTTTGACCAGGTATGATGGTATATCAAACAGATAATGATGAGGGTCATTGAGGGAGCTAGTAATGGGAATAGAGAGGAAAGGATAGATTTGAAATATAGAGGTTCATGCAAATAAGACTGGATATGCTTTGTGATTGACTGGATATAGGACTTTTTTTTTTTGCTTAAGTAATTAGGTGAATGCTTGGACCTTTTCCCCAAAATAGGATGCTGAAGGAGGAGGCATTCTCCTGGTTCTGCCACTAGCTGTCTGAAGTTGACAAGTTACTTGACCTTTTCAACTCTCATTTCTCTTCATCTATACAATGAAATTGTTGTCAGCATTAGATATAATGGTATGTAGGAGGTACTCCATCCATGAAGGCTAACAATAACCCATGAAAATAATTCTTTCAGATGTTAAAATGCATAATATTTTATTTTCCCAATTAATACATATGCTTTAGCATAGTAAAAAAATGCATGCATCTTCAGGAAATCTTGGAATGTGTGTGTTTGTATAGTTGTATTCACTTATCTGCATAAAGGAACAGAGAAAGGATATACAATAGACCTATAAATACTTACCACAGGGATGGAGATGGGAGTATGGGATGTGGAAGAGTAGATGGGATGATGAACAGAGACCTGGGAACAAGATTTTAAAATGCACACTCTTTTATATTGTCCTAATTTTGAATCTTGACTGTATTTTAAAACATTAAAGTAAAACAATTAGAATGGATAAACAAGTTCCAAATATATAGCACAGGCATTTATATTCACTGCTGCTGCTGCTGCTGCATCACTTTAGTCGTGTCCGACTCTGTGTGACCCCAGAGATGGCAGCCCACCAGGCTCCTCTGTCCCTGGGATTCTCCAGGCAAGAACACTGGAGTGGGTTGCCATTTCCTTCTCCAATGCATGAAAGTGAAAAGTGAAAGTGAAGTCACTCAGTCGTGTCCGACTCTTAGCAACCCCATGGACTGCAGCCTACCAGGCTCCTCCACCCATGGGATTTTCCAGGCAAGAGTACTGGAGTGGGGTGCCACTGCCTTCTCTAAACAATAATGAAAATAAAAAGAATGTATATATGTGTAAAACTGAGTCACTTTGTACAGCAGAGATTGGCAGAGTATTGTAAATAAACTATGCATCAATAAAAAAAAATCCTGGGTGATTTTCAGTTCAATCAGTTCAGTTGCTCAATTGTGTCCAACATTTTGCAACCCCAAGGACTGCAGCACACCAGGCTACCCTGTCCATCACCAACTCCCTGAGCTTGCTCACCCTCATGTCCATTGAGTTGATGATGCCATCCAACCAGCTCATCTTCTGTTGACACCTTCTCATTCCACCTTCAATCTTCCCCAGCATCAGGGTCTTTTCAAACAAGTCAGCTCTTTGCATCAGGGGGCCAAAGTATTGGAGTTTCAGCTTCAGCATGAGTTCTTTCAGTGAATATTCAGGACCGATTTCCTTTAGGATGGACTGATTGGATCTCCTTGCAGTCCAAGGGACTCTCAAGAGTCTTCTCCAACACCACAGTTCAAGAGCATCAGTTCTTTGGTGCTCAGCTTTCTTTATAGTCCAACTCTTACGCCCATACATGACTACTGAAAAAACCATAGCTTTGACTAGATGGACCTTTGTTGGCAAAGTAATGTCTCTGCTTTTTAATATGCTGTCTAGGTTGGTCATAGCTTTTCTTCCAAGGAATAAGCGTCTTTTAATTTCATGGTTGCAGTGATTTTGGAGCCCAAGAAAGTAAAGTCTGACACTGTTTCCACTGTTTCCCCATCTATTTGCCATGAAGTGATGGGACCAGATGCCATGGCCTTAGGGTTCTGAATGTTGAGCTTTAAGCCAACTTTTTCACTCTCCTCTTTCACTTTCATCAAGAGGCTCTTTAATTCTTCACTTTCTGCCATATGGTGTCATCTGCATATCTGAGGTTAGTGATATTTGTCCCTGAAGTCTTGATTCCAGATTGTGCTTCATCCAGCCCAGCATTTCTCATAATGTACTCTGCATGTAAGTTAAATAAGCAGGGTGACAATATACAGCCTTGATGTACTCCTTTCACGATTTGGAACCAGTCTGTTGTTTCATGTCTAGTTCTGACTGTTGCTTTTTGACCTGCATACAGATTTCTCAGGAGGCAGATAAGGTGGTCTGATATTCCCATCTCTTTCAGAATTTTCCAGTTTGTTGTGATCCACACAGTCAAAGGCTTTGGCATAGTTAATAAAGCAGAAGTAAATGTTTTTCTGGAACTCTCTTGCTTTTTCGATGATCCAACGGATGTTGGCAATTTGATCTCTGGTTCCTCTGCCTTTTCTAAATCCAGCTTGAATATCTGGAAGTTCATGGTTCACATACTGTTGAAGCCTGGCTTGGAGAATTTTGAGCATTATTTTGCTAGTGTGTGAGATGAGTGCAATTGTGTGATAGTTTGAGCATTCTTTGGCATTGCCTTTCTTTGGAATTGGAATGAAAGTTGACCTTTTCCAGTCCTTTGGCCACTGCTGAGTTTTCCAAATTTGCTGGCATATTGAGTGCAACACTTTTAACAGCATCATCTATCAGGATTTGAAATAGCTCAACTGGAATTCCATCACCTCCACTAGCTTTGTTCATAGTGATGCTTTTTAAGACCCACTTGACTTCGAATTCCAGGATGTCTGGTTCTAGGTGAGTGATCAAGCCACAGTGGTTATCTGGGTCATGAAGATCTCTTTTGTATAGTTCTTCTGTGTATTCTTGCCGCCTCTTCTTAATATCTTTTGCTTCTGTTAGGTCTACCATTTCTGTCCTTTATCAAGCCCATCTTTGCATGAAATGTCCCCTTGGTATCTCTAATTTTCTTGAAGAGATCTCTAGTCTTTCCCATTCTATTGTTTTCCTCTATTTCTTTGCATTGATCGCTGAGGAAGGCTTTCTTATCTCTCCTTGCTATTCTTTGGAACTCTGCATTCAAATGGGTATATCTTTCCTTTTCTCCTTTCATTTCCTTTTTCATACCTTTCACTTCTCTTCTCAGCTATTCGTAAGGCCTCCTCAGACAACTATTTTGCCTTTTTTAATTTCTTTTTCTTGGGGATGCTTTTGATCACTGCCTCCTGTACAATGTCACGAACCTCTGTCCATAGTTCTTCAGGCACTCTGTCAGATCTAATCCCTTAAATCTATTTGTGACTTCCACTGTATAATCATAAGGGATTTGATTTAGTCATACCTGAATAGTCTAGTGATTTCCCCTACTTTCTTCAATTTAAGTCTGAATTTGACAATAAGGAGTTCATGATCTGAGCCACAGTCAGCTCCCGGTCTTCTTTTTGCTGACTATATAGAGCTTCTCCATCTTTGGCTGCAAGGAATGTAATCAGTCTGAGTTCGGTATTGACCATCTGGCGATGTCCATGTGTAGAGTCTTCTCTTGTGTTGTTGGAAGAGGGTATTTGCTATGACCAGTGCTTTCTCTTGGCAAAACTCTATTAGCCTTTGCCCTGCTTCATTTTGTACTGCAAAGCCAAATTTGCCTGTTACTCCAGGTATCTCTTGATTTCCTACTTTTGCATTCCAGTTCCCTATGATGAAAAGGACATCTTTTTTGGGCGTTAGTTCTAGAAGGTCTTGTTGGTCTTTGTAGAACTGTTCAACTTCAGCTTCTTCAGCATTACTGGTCAGGATATAGACTTGGATTACTGTAATATTGAATGGTTTGCCTTGGAAATGAACAGAGATCATTGTTGTTTTTGAGATTGCATCCCAGTACTGCATTTTGGACTCTTGTTGACTATGAACATTTGGACTCTTGTTGACTATGATGGTTACTCCATTTCTTCTAAGGGATTCTTGCCCACAGTAGTAGATATAATGGTCATCTGAGTTAAATTCACTCATTTCAGTCCAGTTTAGTTCACTGATTCCTAGAATGTTGATGTTTCACTCTTGCCATCTCCTGTTTGACCACTTCCAATTTGCCTTGATTCATGGACCTAACATTCCAGGTTCCTATGCAATATTGCTCTTTACAGCATTGGACTGTATTTCCATCACCATTCACATCCACAACTGGGTGTTTTTTCTTTGGCTCCATCTCTTCACTCTTTCTGGAGTTATTTTTTCACTGATCTCCCATAGCATATTGCGCACCTACCGACCTGGGGAGTTCATCTTTCAGGGTCCTGTCTTTTTGCCTTTTCATACTTTAATGGGTGACTATCAAGCACGTGTCCAATGCGTTCCAATAAAAGTCCTAGGGGTTCTTACATCTCTCTTTGCAAAACTCACCTCTTTTCTGGAGTTTCCCTACTAATCACCACCCCCCCCCCCACCTTCCCTTCTACCTTGATTAACTTAGTTTTTCCTTCTTTTCCTTTCTTTCTTTTAATACTTCTCTCCCACCCTCCCTTCCTCCTTTCTTTGTTTTCTTTCTTTCTAAAATATACACATATGTTATCACCTATTCTGTTGTCTCAGTCATAGAGTAAGAAGCAGAAATCCCTCAGCTATGAATGAGGCTGACATAAACAAAAGGCAAAAACTCACTCTTACATAATACCAGAGTCAAAGGGAAACCAGAAGCCTTAAAAGAAATTCACAAGCTCTTCCTCATATTGTGAGCTCTTGGAAAGCAGAAACTGTCTTTTTTACCTTTGCGGCCCTAGTACCTTGCACAGTGGCTGGTACACAGTAGGGGCTCAGTAAATGAGTATTAAACTTAATTGAAAAAATCTAAAAGGGCATGTGCTTCCTTAAGTGTTTTTGTCTGGAGAAGAACTCTGAATTTTGAAAATTAAATGATGACATATACACAGAAATGGAAAAATGGTTAAGAGTAAGGAACTGAGGGACAGGTAGACCTGGACTCAAATTCCTTTTTTTTTTAAAACCAATAACTGCGTGACCGTCACTAAATCACTTCTCTGAGCCTGTTTTTTAACCTGTAAAACATATGTGCACACATGTATACACACACATTGGTTTCAGATGGTTAGTAAGACAATTGAATGGGATAACAAAGTAAAAGCCTTAGCACAATGCCTGGCACTGAGTAATTAGTGTTGTTTCACTGAACATGTTATTTCTGAACATGATATCTACTTACTATAACAAAACTTTTGCAAGGTCAGATCAATGGTATAGGTCTCAAACTCATAAAATCTGAGAAATCCTCAACTGAGAGAGGAACTGAGGTGGAAAAATTGGATGAGAAACTTGTCAGCAGAGTGTACTTGCCTCTTAAACTGAGTTCCTTGCTGAAGCTATAACTGGAAGACAAGAGAAAGCTGACTTTGGAGCTGTGGATTCTGTGCATCACAAAATGATTAGAGCAAAATGCAGTGTTGGCTGGTGGCCTTGTGCTTGTTATCTCAGAAGTGCAGCCCTTGTGTACCTCTATCTGATTCATTTTCAGCAATGTGCTTTTTTGTGTGCGTGGGGTGGAAAGAGGAGGGATGACAGAAGGACACTGAAGGACTGATGGGGGAGAATATTTGAGGACAGAACCAAATAGACTTGGATTTCTAGTGCTTTTTACCTCACTAATTGCCAGGAACCTGGATGAACCAGAGCCTTGGTTTATTCAGCTTTTATGCAGCTCAACGGACTGTTAACAATATATGTCTGAGTCATGGGGGGTCAAGTGACTGCAGCTTCTCTGATGAGTCATTGTCTTGCTTCCACTAATGTTGATGACCAGGGCTGACTTATTTACTGAGAGCAAGTTACAGCTGTCTGCAGGTACAGGCTTCTATGCTACAGACCTCACCAGCAGAACCAGCAGGTTCCATTTGGGAGTGTTTGCACTCCTGGATGGAGAAGGCAATGGCACCCCACTCCAGCACTCTTGCCTGGAAAATCCCATGGACCGAGGAGCCTGGTGGGCTGCAGTCCACGGGGTCTCGAAGAGTCGGACACGACTGAGTGACTTCCCTTTCACTTTTCACTTTCCTGCATTGGAGAAGGAAATGGCAACCCACTCCAGTGTTCTTGCCTGGAGAATCCCAGGGACGGGGGACCCTGATGGGCTGCTGTCTCTGGGGTCGCACAGAGTTGGACACGACTGAAGCGACTTAGCAGCAGCAGCACTCCTGGAAGTTCCTGATGTGGAACAGGTGGCCTATGTGATGTGATAATGCCCCTCGCTTTGATTTGATATTACTGTGAGCAAGCATTTAGACTCGGAACCCAAAGGATTGAGCAAGAGGTAGAAAGTGTGACTAGTACTAATTACATTGCTCAGGATCCTAGCAAGGAAGATGGCACATTCATACTGGGCAGTTGAGGAGCACTTAAAAGAAAGATTATTTACAAGGTGTGGCCTGGGTTGAGGGAAACAGCAAGGATGGTGTGGGGTCTCTTGGAAAGCAAACGTGAGGAGCCATCATCAGGTTGAAGAACCAAAGAGAGGGAGTGGTTACTGGAGTTGGGAGGGAGGGGAAATATAGAGAGGGCCACCTGAGAGGAGCTGTTGTCATCATTTAAGGGTCACAGTTGATTTCTGGTCAACATAGAAAAGGAATAAGAGAAACAAATATCCAACCTTACTCTCCTTCGGCTCTCTCTCCTTAGATCCTTCCACTGGCCAACTTTAACTGGAAGCCAGTGAGCAAGGGGGCATTTGAGGTAGGTCAGCCTCCTGGGAAAGGGAGCAGGTGGAGAAAGAGGAGAGAGGATCTGGAAGGGCAAACAAAATAGTACAACCTCCTAGCTAGAAATACTAGTTTCTTCTCTGGCTCTTGGTTTTGTTCATCAGTAAAATGGGGAAATCGCACAACCTACTCTGTTATGAGAATGAAATGAGATAATGTAGGTAAAAAGTTTTGAAAAGCCCCAAATGGTTTTGTAAAGGTTGCATATGAAGTTGTTGAATAGCTGTTATGTTTCAAGGAAGAGAATGTAGTGACCAAAGTAATTTCCTTACTTCCAAGTTGGTTTACCAGCCCTTAATTTTATTTTTTTCATTTTATATGGGAGAACAGTTGGTTAACAATGTTGTGTTAGCTTCTGGTATACAGGAAAGTGATTTAGTTATACATACACATGTATCAATTCTTTTTCAAATTCTTTTCCCATTTAGGTTATTACAGAATATTGAGCAGAGTTCATTGTGGCATACAGTAAGTCCTTGTTGGTTTTCTGTTTTAAATGTAGCAGTATGTACATGTCAATCCGAAACTCCCAATCTATTCCATCTCTCCCCCAAATCCTTCCCCATAGGTAACCATAAGTTTGTTCTCTAAGTCTGTGAGTCCATTTTGTAGATGAGTTCATTTGCATATTTTTTTGATTCTGCATATAAGTGATACCATATGATATTGTCTTCCTCTTCACTTTGTATAATAGCACAGGGCTGGTGGCTCAGATAGTAAAGAATTTGCCTGCAATGCAGGAGACCCAGGTTTGATTCCTGGGAAGATCCCTTGGAGAAGGAAACCCACTCCAGTATTCTTGCCTGGAGAATTCCATAGACTGAGAAGCCTGGTGGGCTACAGACCATGGGGTCACAAAGAGTTGAATATGACTGAGCTACTAACACAGCCAAACACAGCATAATCTCTAGGACCATCAGTGTTGCTGCAAATGGCATTGTTTCATTCTTTTTAATGGCACCAGCCCCTCTTGAGACCCTATTAAGTTTATATCCCACACCTGATGCTGAACATGGGCACGAAGATGGGTGGGCTATAAAAAAAAGGTGATGACAGATACAAGGCATAGCCACTTATCCCTCAAAAGCCTGTACTATAGTTAGAAAGATATGAAGGTGCCTGTGCATGTACTCTTTTATCTATATATGGAGTGCATAGAAAGAGATGATGATATCCATGTCTATCATGTGAATACATACACACACACAAAATAATGCAGTCACATATACAAAATGAAGCAGTACAGTTAGAGATGACTAGAGCTGGTTAGGGACAGTCAGAAAAGGGGTCCAGAAGAATGGAGTTTGAGTTGGAATCTAGATCCTGAGGTGCCAGCTTTTGACCTGTCCAGGTTGTTGACTTGTTCTCCTTCCATGTTTAGAAATAGATCTTTTCAAAAAGAGAATGAAATATTTGCGTTCTTTTGACTTGTCTCTTTTGTTTCTTTTATGTCCAGTGCCAGGCATGGTATTCTGAAGGCCCTCAAGAAATGTTTATTAATTGAATCATTAAAGAAGTATCTGATATTTGTGCCATTTTATTAAGTAAGAGAATACATATGATTACAGCACTCTCTTCAGCACTGGGCTCTGAGAGTTCTTCCAAGGGTGTTTCAAAAACCACTGCATGCAAAAGAGGAGCCACAGTGAGTGAGGTTAGCATATGCTTTTGATAAGTGATTTGCATAAGATTAGTGTGTGCATAGACTGCAATCTTAAAAAATTTCCAGACAGAAAATGATTGCTCTCCGGAAGATGTTTAGTTTATTAAGAGCCTTATGACGTGTCAGACATGTTTTGTCTATTCTTCATTTCTGGGACTCAGTAGAAAGAGATGAGTAAGGGCAGTGATAGTCTTCTCAAATAGTTGTCACGTTATTGAAAAACGTAGAGGCAGTGTTTAGCCCTCAAGCACTTGTCCCGTTTATGTTACTAGTCAAGAATTCAGGATGTAGGAATGAGAAGGAATGTTAAAGTAACGTTGTCCAAACTTGTTTGTGCAAATATCAGTGGAAATGATACTGATGTGGAACTGCTCAGAAACACTGCAATGAATGCACAAAGCATTGGCACTGAGCTCTTGAGGACACAAGCTGGACATCCTGGAGCCATGCTGAGGCTTCTTGGGCTTGGAGATGAGTCTGTAGCTGGTAGGAGCTCTTGAAACAGGCTGAAGGTTGCGGAACAAAAGCACAGCCTGCACTTCCTGTCATCTCCCTGAAAAAGAAAAAGGAGAACATCACCCACTCAGAAGCCTGGGGGTCATAGAGGATGTTTGTTTCAACCCCAGCTCTCCCCCAGGCTCAGGGCTGAGGGTGTGGGGGTTACCAGGGGGGCTCTGGTGACCAGAGAATGATTTGTCCACCTAACATACGAGACTGCCAAACCCTGGTAAAGGACCACAAGTGACCAGGGTGTGTGTGTGGGTGGGGGTGTGTATGTGTGTGTATGCCTAAGTGGGCTCTGCCTGTTTACTTTTTTCCATTTATTTTTGTTACATATAAAATAGAATTAACCATTTTATTTATTTTTTAAATTGGAGAATAATTGCTTTACAATGTTGTACTGGTTTCTTCTGTACAATGCAAATCAGCCATAATTATATATATATATATATCTCCCCTCCCTCATCCCTTCCCCATCCCACCCCTGTAAATCATCAGAGTGCTGGGCTGGGCTGCCTGTGTTATACAGCAACTTCCTTCTAGCTATCTATTTTACACATGGTGGTATTTAATTCAGTGGCATTTAGTACATTCACAATGTTGTATAACCATCACCATAATCTAGTTCTAAGACATTTTCATCATCCTAAAAAACACTCCATACCCATTAAGTCTGCATTCCCCATTTCCTACTCTTCTCAGTCCCTGGTAACTGCCAGTCTGGGTTTAGTCTCTGGATTTATCTATTCTGGATATTTTATATAAATGGAACCTACAATATGTAGCATTTTATGTCTGGCTTCTTTTTCACTTAGCATAAAATTTTCAAGGGTCATCCCTGATGTGGCATATATCAGTACCTCATTCATTTTTATGGCTAAATAATGTGTTTATCCATCCATCAGCTGATGGAAATTTGGATTGTTTCCACCTTTGGCTATTGTGAATAATGCTGCTATGGAATTCGTATACCAGGCATTTTTGAATACCTATTTTCAGTTTTGGAGGGCTATATACCTAGGAGTGGAATTGCTTACTGGGTAACATGATAATTCAGTGTTTAGCTTATTAAGGAAAATAGCAAACTGTTTTCCATAGCAATAGCACCATTTTATATTCTCATCAGCAATGTAGGAGGATTCTGGTTTCTCCACATCTTCACCAAGACTTATTTCCCATTAAAAATTTTGGCCATCTTAGTGTGTTATTTTGATTTGCATTTCTGTAGTGACTGAGCATCTTTTCATTCTCTGTTAGATTTTTAACTCAACAGAAATATTCTAGAGCTGTACATTTCTGCCCTTGGGTGGATCTGTACTATAATTTACATGGTAAATTCTCTCATATGGATTTGCTTAGCTCTCTTTAAGTCATAGTGGAATAGGCTACTATTTGCAAATAGATCCTAATAAAAACTCCTGGATGGTGGTGTGGATATGGAAATAGATGAAGAAACATTTCAGAAGCAATATTTATTAAAACTATGCTATTATGGGTTTCCCTGGTGGCTCAGTGGTAAAGAATCCCCTTGCCAATGCAGCAGACGTGGGTTCCATCTTTGGATCGGGAAGATTCCCTGGAAAAGGAAATGGTAACCCACTCCAGTATTCTTGCCTGGGAAATCCCATGGACAGAGGAACCTGGTGGGCTACAATTCATGTGGTCACAAAGAGTCAAACAGGACTTAGTGACTAAACAGCAACAAATGCAATTAATAGAACATTGAATTTTTTGGCTCTGAAGTTTTATTTAAAATCTACTCCAGGAAAACAAATGAGACGGATAGCAAATTTCCCACTTCATGGAGTTGAATGTCTCTTAAAATGGGGCAATTGAAACTCACGAGTTTCCATCTTGCCATTGTTGCTGAGCGACCTCGGACATTTGATGGTACTTCTGACTTGTATTCTATATTAAGACAACCTTCTGTGCTTAATATAGAATTTCCCATTGGCTTTAGTGTGGGGGATAAGGATGAGCTCCTATAAGTATCGGTAGGTCCCTTGAGAAATTTCAAGAAGAAACCCACAAGTGAACTCATTGTGAGTTGTAAGGATCTTCCCATGGAAGCCATCCATTTCCATACATCTGGCTTGGACTGGATTTCTCCTTCATTAGGGCCATTCCTTCTTTTTATGCCAACTTCTTGAGGCAAATGGGTAGGGTAATATGTATCCAATTAGGGAAAGAGGAAATTTAGCATCCCCAGAATAGTTTCATATCTAGTTTCGTATCATTCCCAGAATAGTTTCACAGCTAGGTTTGTTAGCTACAAAAATAGACCTACATTAAAACAATGTCGAAAATGATATGAAAATAGAAACCATATTGTGTGCTAGTTTTTTTTTTATAAGTAGGTTAGAATTCTTAGATTTAGAAGAGATTGAAAAAGCTAAATAATATAGCACTAAGCTCCTCACTTGATTTGGTATTGGACCAGGTATTAAGGTCATGTCTCCAATCAGACCCTGATTAGGTTTATCTTGATTGTAATTTTTTCTTATGGTTAGAGCTCAACTTCTTATCCATAACATTTATCTTTTCCTCCAAAAATTGGGAATATTCTGAAATGTTTTTGAGAGCCAAGACTGAATTTTTAAAAGAATTTGTTATTTATTTTTTAACTTTTTGGCTGCACTGGGTCTTCGTTGCTGCCTTCAGGCTTTTTCTAATGGTTGGCAAGCAGGGGCTACTCTCTAGCCTGCAGAGTGCAGGCTTCTCATTGTGGTGATTCTCTTGTGGAGCACAGGCTCTAGGGCTCACAGACTTCATTAGTTGCAGCGTGTGGGTTCAACAGTTCCAGCTCTTGGGTCCCAGAGCATGTAGGGTTCAGTAGTTGTGGCTTAGTTGCCCCACGGCATGTGGGATCTTCCCAGATCAGGGAGCAACTGATACAGGATCAACCCTGCATTGGCAGGTGGATTCTTACCACTGTATCACCAGATCCAAGACTGGATCTTCATACAAATAGCATTTCAGTCTCACTCTCAAGAAGAATGATCTTCTTCTCATTTTGTCACCTGAACTCAGCTTTCTCGAAGTTAATCACCTAATCAGTAGGGGGCATCTTGTAGGCTGAACATGCCTGCTTGAATGAAAATTGTAAGAATAACTGTTTTTTTCTGGAGGCCAGATATGTCAAAACGATTATCTTAGTCAGGAGAGGAAATCAGATAAGGAGAACTGATGGTGTCCAGGTCATGAGAAGTTTCCTAAAATCTGTTGTCATTTCTCTGCTATCTTCTGTCTCTTATTAGCAACATATAAGGTCATTTTGCCAGAAAAATAAATCAGGTTGATAAATAGTCATTGCATGAATCTGCATTAGATGCTTAGATGATTTTCTGTGGATGAGTTACAAGGTCTTTCCAGATATGATCATTATCTTTAGCAGAACTAGAGACTTCATTTCCATTTCTTTGCAGTTCCCTGCTTCTGTGTTTTTATAAGTGAGTCTTACCATTCCTCTGAGTTCTCAAGTGCAATCTGCAATTGCACTGATTTTGAGTTGTTGTGTCTGGTCTTAAGTATTCTGAGACTGGGTCCTGTCTTTTCAATTTTATATTGGAGCATAGTTGATTAACAGTGTGGTGTTAGTTTCAGGTGTACAGTGAAGTAATTCAGTTATACATTATCTATTCTTTTTCAAGAATAGATCTTTTTCAATTTAGATTATTATAGAATATTGAGCAGAGTTCCCTGTGATATACAATAGGTCCTTGTTGGTTATCTATTGATATTTTAAATATAGTAGTGAGTAGATGTCAATCGAGACTGTGACATATTAAGAATATACAGTGAGATTTCATTCTTGCTTCTCATTTGGATATTGTTTGTTCAACAGAAATGTTGTCTTCTCCTTGTAGGATTGCAGAGAAATACAGGATACACTGTTTTGTTTTATAGTTTACCTTAGACTGGCAACTCTACTTACTGGGCACTTAAGTGGATTATACTTCCCAGTGTTCCTAACACTTGGGGCTGGCCATGGGACTGAATCCTACCAGGGAAATGTTTGTAGAAAGTGGTGTGCCTCTAAGACTGACCCATAAAAACCTCCCGTGTATGCTTCTGCATGTTTTTTCCTTTTTGTAATTGGCTAGAATGGGGAATACTTCTAGGGTGACTTTGGAAACCACATATTGAATTTAGTGGGGCTACTATTAGACTGACTGCACAAAGGAAGACCACGCCATAACTTACTCACTTTTCTATACTTTGTGAGCAAAGAATACATTTTTATTGTAATTGGATTATTACGTAGTTTGGGAATCTATCATATTTGGAACATAAATAGTTTACTTGACCAATAAATATATGCAGGGGGTTAAGTGATTTTATTGGCAACTTAATTGCTAGAGAAAGAGAGAACTTAGTATGGAATAGCTAATTTAAGATGGGAATTATTTGTGTCTTCCAAAAGTAAAAGTTGTAAGAGTGTGACAATAGGTTCTTGCTATGTAATCACTGACTCTGATTAAACTTGGTGGCTTAAGACAACAACAATCATTTTATTGTCTCAGGTTCTGTTGGTGAGGAATTTGGGAAAGGCTTGGATTATCAGGATGTTATATATACTGAAGTTCTTTTCAGTTAGTATTTAATGTGGAAACTCATCTTGTGGAAGCCATGATTTGTGCTGTGGAGGGAAGTCAGAAAAGTAGATGGCATGATTCTGAACATCAGGAAGCTTATAATACTATCAGACTTGCACACATAGATAGGTATAAAATAATATAGAACTCCTAGTTAAGGTATTAAAATCATCCATTCAACAAGTACTTAAATATATACTATGCTCAAGGAATGATGCTAAGGCTGAAACTCTAGTACTTTGGCTACCTCATGCGAAGAGTTGACTCATTGGAAAAGACTCTGATGCTGGGAGGGATTGGGGGCAGGAGGAGAAGGGGACGACAGAGGATGAGATGGCTGGATGGCATCACTGACTCGATGGACATGAGTCTGAGTGAACTCCGGGAGTTGGTGATGGACAGGGAGGCCTGGCGTGCTGCGATTCATGGGGTCGCAAAGAGTCGGACACGACTGAGCAACTGAACTGAACTGAACCGATGCTCCATGCACCCTACTAGAACTGGATATATAACTGTGAACAAGATAGACACATTCCTTTCTTCATGTAGCTTACTTTTAGCTGTGTGTGTGTCTGTGTGTAACAGATAACAAAGAACTTAGAGTTAATTGTATAGGATATTAGATAAAAATGTGATGGAGAAAAACAAAAGAGGAAAGGAAAGTAGAAATTGTGTGTGAGGCAGTACAATCTTAAGTGCAATCGTCAGGTAAAGTAATATTTGAACACAGATGTAGAAGTGAGTGGATGAGCCTGTGACCATTTGAATTGAATGTTTCAAGCAGAGGGAAGAACAAGTGAAAAGGTCCACATGCAGGAATGTGTTGGGTGTTTTCAAGGAGCATCAAGAAACTGTCACTGTAGTAACAAAGCGAGTAAAGGGGAGAGTTGGAAGTAAAGGCAGAGGGGAAGCAGGATGGGCGGGGGGATCAGAGGTGAAGGGCCTTGTAGGTCTTTCAGGCTGAGTAAGATGGGAAACCAGTTGAGAGCTTTTTGAGTAAGTGGGGCATGATGGGGTCTTTGTTTAAAAGGATCAGTTTGGCTGCTGCATTGGGAATGGTTAGTAGGGTCAGGATAGAAGTAGGGAGGCCATACAGGAAGCTGTTATAATAATCTAGGTGCTAGATGGTGGTGGCTTAGATTAGAGTGTAATAGCAAAGATGGTGAGAAGTAGTCAGGTTCTAGATCTGTTTTGAAGACACAGCCAAAAGGATGTCTTGATGGACTGAATACGGGGTGTGAGAGAAAGCCAGAAATCAAGAATGACCTTTTTTCTTTTTGCTTATTCACGTGGAAGGAGGGAGTTTCCACCAACTGAAATAGGTAAGAAAAAAATAATTATATGCTGATGGAATGATCCAATAGAGAAATTAATCATGCAGTAAAGAAAAGAGAATTGTTGTGACTGAATTGAGAGTAGAATCTAGTGTATATGTGGAGCTCCTGTCTTAGGATTTTCAGTAGGCCATCTATAAAAAACTAGGGAAGGCAGAATGTATGGCCAAAAAATAGGATATAATTTCTCATTTGAGAATGAGGGTGGGGAAGAGATGGAGGTCAGAGGAGCCTGGCAGGCTACAGTCCATGGAGTCGCAGAGGAGCCTGGCAGGCTACAGTCCATGGGGTCGCAAGAGTTGGACATGACTTAGTGACTAAACCACCACCAAGGATAAAGGAGGAAATATGAAATTGGCATCTAGATGCGTGAGAGTGAATTGGCTATTGAAAGGCTGTAGTATTGCCAGGTCTATTTGAGGTTCAGCAATATTAACATAAAGTGGTTCCTTATCAACATGATGGTATGTTTGTTTGTGTGCTTTTCCTAGCCATTTTTCAGCTTCTTGGGTGCAGGCACAGAGTAGCAGGAGAGTTGGATTTTCCCAGGGCTGGGTTTTGTTAAGTGTGATAAATTGAGAGAAAAGCAAGAGGGTGGAGGGTATAAGTAAGAGAGTGTTTATAATGACAAATCATGGCATTTAAACAGGATAATGGAAACAAAGACATGATGGGGGTAAGGAACAGTGAACAGATGGTAGAATTAATTGACTGTAGGTCCTAGTGGGGCTGATGGATTATTGCAGGTGGGCACTATAGATTCTATAGAATAGAGAATGAACTGGAAAGAGAAGTGGATGGAGGTCTGAGTGTGGGATGTTTGAATCTGAGATTATGGTAATTGTAGATGTGGTAATGACAAGGGGAGATGGACTGAGATGGGGTAGAGGACAAAATAATTTGAGGAGAGAGGAAAAGCAAAGAGGACAGCATTGAAAGTATCAACAGCATGGAATTGGAATCACTAAGAATTAAGACATGCATGTTGTTAGAGTGGCAGTTGTCTTGAAACATGAGAGAAAATGACCAAGAAGTGGGTAGATGTCTACAAAAGGGAGGGGAGGTGGTAACAGACCAAGATACAGATTCAAAGCTGGAAAATTTTAGGGAAAGGGAAAGACAATGATTTAGAAATAACAATGAGGAGCATGGACTATACATACTTTACTTTTAGTCCTAAGAATTTAGATCACTTGAAAGAGACTACCACTAGAGACTACTCTGGTAATCTGTAGACAGATTCTACAGATTCTACAGATTCTATCTGCCTCAGGGCAGAATAAGGTTTCTGTTAGTAACTTTGGAGAAAAGTTGAAGGTGAAAGAGAACTTACTGCTAATAGACTATGGGGTGCAGAAGGCACAGTGGAGGGATTTCAGGAGCAGGGGGAGATGGAGGTAGAAGAGCTGAGCAGACTTATGAAAATAATATAGGTTCTATATTTAACATAACGATTATCAATGATAGCATGATAAAGCTCTTTGTCTTATTTGCTTCTGACTATTTCTATGAACTGGGCTGTGCCTGCAGCAGGTAGTAGATGTTCTACTTCTCTCCTGTCTAAAATGGATCTAATTTTTGAACAGGGAGAAGAAGCAGATAATACAAGAGCCCTCAGCCAACAAGACTAGACTTAATTGTCCCTCAATTCTCTAACCAATTGCCCTAAAAGAGACTTCTCTGGTTTTCTTCTTCTGTTTGGATCAAGACATCTGGATAGGACAGAAGAATCTTTGAAGAGCCCACCTCAATTGCATGAAAGACTTGGCAATGGGAAACTTTTCCCTTCTATGGCCATGTTTAATCCCTTTGGATTGTGAGAGAAATGGTGTCAGTGGATGGAGGGCCACCACAAACACTACAGCCAGATCCTTCTCCAGTGAGCCACTGCTGAAGACTGATTTTAAAAAGAAAAGGAAGAAAGAAAAAATTTTATTAGGATAGATGATAAATGCCTCATCTGAAACATATGCATGCTCATTCACAGAAAACGCAATTGTTTTCTTGCTGCTTCCATGGCCTCCTTGGTGGAGCTGTCATTTTGCAGATGTCAATGGCCTGAAGGGTCCCAGTGTGTGTGTGTATGTGTGACAAATTCCTGTCCTGCAGCAGAATATAAGTAGAGCATGCCCTAATGGAATCAGAGGCATTGCACACTGAGGTTGGGATTCAGTCTTCCCAGTTGAAATTTTTCAGAATATATTTCTTCAGCAATAAGGTATTTTCTGAATTTTTCACCAATAGAAATAAACAAATTACATAAATGGGGTCCAAGATGCTTATTACTTTTTATGTGATTTCTTTTCTTTCTATTCTCTTAGCACATAGCAGGCAGCATTTATACTCCTAAAATTTATGTGAGAATGAAAGGAAAACAGAAAATTCTCTTCTAGCTCCTCTAAAAGAAGATTTTGAAGGTCATATAGGGAAGCACAGAGAAGATTTTATCAGAATGACTGGTGCATGGAATAGTGATGTGGTGGTAAAATCAAGAGTGTACTGTTTTGATTTTTTTTTTCCAGGTTCAGCTCTGAGACCTCAAAGTATTGACTTCTCACAATGAATTGTTCTTTGAAAGCATGGATACAGGACTAATTCTTAGATCTGCAAATATTTTTTGAAGACAAGTGACGATGCTAGCTGGAGGAGGGTCTTCAGGCTGAGAGAAACAGGGTTGAGTGGAATTCCTTCTTGAATGGTCATTACAGAAACTATAAAAGAAGCCTCCACAGAGAGTGGGAATTTCTGAAGATCTTTGGTTTCAGAGATACCGTGTTTGCCTGCTTTTGACTGAGACTCTGAAAATTCTCAGTCTCACACAAAAATATCCTTGAGTCATTGGCTATCTTGATTCTACTTTAAGCCCTTTTCAGCTCTACATGGAGAACAACAAAAGCTGTAAAGCAATTAAACTTAGTTGTAATTTCTACATCAAGGTCAATCTTGGCCCATTTTTGCAAACTTGCTGCTTCCTGGATGTTCTTATCTATTTGTGAAAACTCATCTTGGTTTCCATTACTTCATCATGCTTGATCTCTAGCAAAATGTTACTTTCCCCTACACTTCCCATTTGGTTATTTCTGGGCTCTTCCTAAAAGTGAACTCTTTCACAATTCTTATTTACCAGATGAAAGAATCCTGAAATTGAGACCCATGAATTAGTAAGATTCTTGAAGGTATTTTCTCATATAGATATTTTTTACATAAGTCATTTAAAAATTAGTTAATGAAAAGCCTTTTGGTAATTAATAAAACATATAATCCCTGTGTAGGTTTGGATAATTACAAGTAAAACATCTAATAGTGATTTGGTACTATGCAGTTTATAGACTATCTTAATGTTCATAATTTATTTGATTTCATAGAACAATAGTTCTATGAATTTAAAGGAATGGATATTAATATACCAATTTTACACAAGGAGGGTGGATAACATAGCTAGTAGGAACTTGAATCCCCGTATGCTGACTTAAGTTTGTGGCAATTGAAATAATTTATGTAAAGATAAAAGCTGTTCTTGTTCAAAAACAGTACTTTCCTGCGTATTTTTTCAAATTTATTTTAAAATTTTTGATGCAATTTTAAAGGGTACACTCTGTTTACAGTTATTGCAAAATATTGGCTATATTCCCTGTGTTGTACATCCTTGTAGCCTATCTTATACCCAATAGCTTATGCCACCCACTCTCCTATCCCCTCTTATTGCCCCTGCCACCCTCCCCACTGGTAACGACTAGTTTGTTCTCTAGATCTGAGTCTGCTTCCTTTTTGTTCATTAGTTTGTTGTATTTTTAGATTCTACATATAAGTTTACCATGCATTTTTCAATATCAATATTAGGTTGGCAAATTCAGGCACTAAATTTTCCCTGTTTCAAGCTTTTCACACGGGGATCCACATATGGCCCCCCTGAAGAAAATGCAGGAAGGATCTCCAGTAGTTCTTAGCTGTGTGCCACTGGCCAAACCACCTGAGCTCTCTAGGTTCTCTGTTTCCTTAACAGAAGAGGGAATGGTGGTGCTATTTGACTGTTAGTTATTACTTCAAAGGCAGCTATGTTGGTCTAATGAAATATAATAACTGACATGAAAATGGTTTGAGGCTATAAAGCAGTACACAAAAGCTGTCAGTGTTGTTCATCACCACTGTCTTTGGCAAAAGGTCTAGGAGGGAGGGAACTGGGGTTCAGTTGGGCGTTGCATGTATGATCAGGGATGAACTTTTCTGAGGTTTACACTTCTGTAAAATAAGAGAGAGGAGATGGGGTAAACCAGGCAAAGCTGTCTTAGGGCACTCTCTCTGTGGGGTGTTTATGAGGCTCTCTCCAGGCTTGTCCCCCTGCCCCACTTCCAGACCCCCGCTTCTGAGCTGGCACTATGGTAATATTTTCTGTGCCGTGTGTGCTCAGTCATGTCTGACTCTCTGTGACCCCATGGACTGTAGCCCGCTAGGCTCCTTGGTTCATGGGGATTCTCCAGGCAAGAATACTGGAGTGGGTTGCCATGCCCTCCTCCAGGGGATCTTCCCAACCCAGGTCTCCTGCATTAAGGCAGATTCTTCCTTGTCTGAGCCACCAGGGAAACATATAGCTAATAATGGCTTAAGGTATTTTTTTTCCCATTTACAAGTGATGTTTTCCCATTAACATGATACTTCAAAATTTCTTAAGAATGCCTCTACATTGGCAGAATTTTGAAGTCATTACAAGCTTTTGGTGAAGGGTAGGTATGCTTTTATTTTGGATTGTGGCTATCATTTGGGTTGTCCCCAGACTATCATGCTTTATATTACCATTTCATGAATGCCAGAGGTTATTTATTTTTATTGCAGTATAATTTATATAAAACCAAATGCCCCATTTTAAGCATACAGTTAATGAGTATTAACAAACATACAACCAGGTGACCACCATCAGTCAAGACATAGTTTCCACATGCCCCCCCTCAGCTTCACACTGCTTTCTGTCAATGTAGATTAGTTCTGCTTTGTCTAGAATGTCATATAAATGTATTTATATAAAGTATAATATTTTTTGTCTGGCTTGCTGATGCCATAGATTATGGCCTATGCTTTAAGCAAACCAAATTCAGTGCATGTAACTACTTTCCTATAATCGTGAATAGTCCGCAGTTTTGTGTACAGAATGAACTCTTGGCTAGTGATAGTCCGTGGGATCGTGGTGGCCTGGGCTTGTGACATTTTTTCTCTCTAAATCAGAGAGAAATGTTTCCCCTTAAAAAATTTTACAGTTAGCTGGTTATCTGCTGTCAGTGAATGGCAAAGTTTTGGGAATAGGGGAGCTTGCAGACTCTCCTGCTTCTATTTGCAAAGGTCCTTTAACCTTCCATTATGCCACTTCTGTTTTTGATACAGTGGTATGTATATAAACCATTATGGTTCCATCAGATGGCATTTATTCAACTTTTTAAATTGTAAGAATATGCTCATTATAGAGAGTTTGAGAAATAAGTGGAAAAGGACAATAATTTTCCCCCATACTTTCTCATCAGTTCAGTTCAGTTGCTCAGTCATGTCCGACTCTTTGCGACCCCTTGAACTGCAGCATGCCATGCCTCCCTGTCCATGACCAACTCCCAGAGTCCACCCAAACCCATGTCCATCGAGTCTGTGATGCCATCCAACCATCTCATCCTCTGTCATCGTCCCCTTCTCCACCTCCCCTCAATCTTTCCCAGCATCAGAGTCTTTTCCAATGAGTCAGCTCTTCGCATGAGGTGGCCAAAGTACTGGAGTTTCAGCTTCAGTATCAGTCCTTCCAATGAACATCCAGGACTGGTCTCCTTTAGGATGGACTGGTTGGATCTCCTTGCAGTCCAAGGGGCTCTCAAGAGTCTTCTCCAACACCACAGTTCAAAAGCATCAATTCTTCAGCACTCAACTTTCTTCACAGTCCAACTCTTACATCCATACATGACCACAGGAAAAACCATAGCCTTGACTAGATGGACCTTTGTTGGCAAAGTAATGTCTCTGCTTTTCAATATGCTATCTAGGTTGGTCATAACTTTCCTTCCAAGGAGTAAGCGTCTTTTAATTTCATGGCTACAATCACCATCTGCAGTGATTTGGAGCCCCCCCAAATAAAGTCTGACACTGTTTACACTGTTTACCCATCTATTTCCCATGAAGTGATGGGACCAGATGCCATGATCTTAGTTTTCTGAATGTTGAGCTTTAAGCCAACTTTTTCAGTCTCCTCTTTCACTTTCATCAAGAGGCTTTTTAGTTCCTCTTCACTTTCTGCCATAAGGATGGTGTCATCTGCATATCTGAGGTTATTGATATTTCTCCCAGCAATCTTGATTCCAGCTTGTGCTTCTTCTAGCCCAGAGTTTCTCATGATGTACTCTGCATATAAGTTAAATAAGCAGGGTGACAACATACAGCCTTGATGTACTCCTTTTCCTATTTGGAGGGAATAACATTAAATTTCTGGACACATTTCTTTCCAGTTTTATTTCCTAGACATGGTCTTTTATGTAATTTGATAATACATCATATAAAATTTTGTACCCTGCTCTTTAAATTTAATATTTCAGTCATAACATTTCTTTGTGTCATTAAAAAGTCTTCACAAACACCTTAAATGGCCATTTATATCTTATGAAATATGTGTTATTTTATTATATATATGCACATTTGTATGTAGAGAGAGAGATTTATAATTCAATACATGAGAATTTAAAAGCACTAGAGGGACCTTCACTTTTAAAAGGAACCCTATGTCCTAAAAAAAAAGAATCCTATGTGATTCCTATTCTAACGTTAGTATATAGGGATTATGTTTACAGGAGAACACAGTTATACCTACTTGACAGAAGGACGCACAAACTGGCTACTAAATCAGACTTAATATAGAGAGTTCTCCTTAACCCTTCTCTTATACTCGCCCATTGGTATTTCTGCTCTGCATGTGTGTAGATTTAGCTATGCTTCCATGAGACTACTGGTGAGTTTCCATCTGTTGGATCTCAAACTGACAGACGTTATAGGTGTAGGAGATTGGAATGTGCTTCCAGAGTTATTTTGCTTCTTGATGAGAGCTGATAAAAAATATGGACAATGAAACTGGGAGTCTTTGCCCTCTCATCACCCCACAGGCTAGAGGAGAGAAACCCTGAGAGGCATAAATGTCAACTACAATGGCTACAGTATTAAAAGTCTGTATACCTATATTGGATGTTCACTGGGTTTAATAGAACTCAAAAGATGCCCTCAGACAGGCTGATATTGCAGTAAGACCTAAAATCCGTCTATGAGATAATGTTTCGAAGGACCAGAATAGGTCTTAAATAGTACACAGATTAAGAATATTATTTATGTAATGATGCTCAAAATGGACAACATGACAAATTCTTAAGTTTTTATTCAGTTCTGCTTCATAAATATTTATTGGCCACCAAGCTAGGCACTGCAGGAAATATATGGAATATGATTTTGCAGAAATGTGACTGATTTAAAAAAATGAATTCCTGAATTCATATATTGAAGTATGTGATGTTCTTTGAGAGGTTAAACATTTTTCTAGGGATGTTTTTATCATTTCAAAAATTTCTAACTCCTCTCTTAGAGCTTGCCTTCAAGCTTATAGCACATTTAAAAAAATATGTATATAGTATGTGTATACACATGTATATAGATATATATTTAATTCTTAAAAATAGCCAAAAGTTTTTTGGTGCTAAGTCCTATGAATGAGGTAGTAGATCATTGTGGCTAACATTCTGTTCATCTAAAATGATGAGTGACTGTGGAAAACTGAGTTTGATATTTGGGGTAAGGTTTGTCAATTTCAAAAGAAGAGAAATGTGGTATTATTGTAGTAAGCTTGTTGCTTCTCAAAATGACCCTGAAGAAAAATATTCATTCAAATATAAGAGTTCTGAAGTGTTTATAAATAATTCTAATTTCTTAGCTAGAGAACCACACCTAAAGAAGGCTGTCAACTTTTGGAATCTTCTGCTTTGCCAAGAAGATGGCATGGAAGCAAGTGTCAGAGTTAGAAAGTAGGAGGTGGCATTAATTACTTGTTGCTGAAACAGGGCTGAGATATCTTGTGACACAGTCAGGAAGCTGGGGTGCCTGACAGGGCTCCTCTTTCCAGCTTTGCACTCACCCTCAAAGGTGTAGGTTGTCTTTCTGTCAAAATCTCCCCCTGCTTTTCAAGTTTTCCCTTGCTAGTTGTTTCATCCAGATTAATTTATGCAAAAGTGGTGTCTGCGTCTGTGTGTGTTTAATTCCTTTTGGTTGCAAGTTATTGTAGGATTGATTCTGGAAATAGGGAGTAAAGAAGGAAAGCAATTAGAAAGAGTAGTTCAGGATGGTTTCTTGAAGTAGGTGGATGGGGCTGACTTTTACTAAGTTCTGGAGCATAGAGATGGCATGCGTCGCTTCACCATACATGAACTTCAAATGTGTATGAGGACAATAGATGTTCTGTCTAGTGCATGTAACCTTGTCTCCTATAGTGAAGTGCAAGATACTTGAAGCACAGATGAAGCACTCTTTTATACTCCTCACAGCATGTAGAGTGCAGGACAGACTCATTAAATCTCACCTCAACAGTCACCTCTCCACTGAAACTTCCATGATGCTCTCTAGGTAGAATTACTGCTTTTCATCTCATGTTCCTTTAACCAAACCTGTGTCTTAGCTTGGGCTGCCATAACAAATATAGACTTGCTGGCTTAAACAACAGAAATTTATTTTCTCAAAATCCTGGAGTTTGGAAGTCCAAGACTAAGGTGCTGACCAATTCAGTTCCTGGTGAGGATCTTCTTCCTGGCTTGTAGATATCTGTCTTCTCACTGTGTCCTAACATGGCACAGAGAGAAAACAAGCAAGCTCTCTAGTGTCTCCTCTTAGAAGGACACTAGTCCTGTTGCATCAAGGCTCTCCTCTTATGACCCAACTTAATCCTGATTACTTCTTCACTCCAAATACAGCTACACTGTGGGGGTAGGGCTTCAGTTATGGATTTTGAGTGTACAATTTAGTCCATTGCACCCTAAGAACACTTAGAACATTGTATTGTAATAACTTATGTCCCCAATAGACTGTGGTCTTTTGAGGTACGAAGCACTGTGTTAGGCATTGAGAATCACAAAGGTGAATCTTGCCCTCAAGGAGCTTGTCATTAGTTGTATTAGCTTTCTATGGCTGCTCTAACAAATTACCACAGACTTAGTGGTTCAAAACAACACAAATGTATTAACGTACAGTTCTGTAGGTTGAAAGTCCAACACTGGTCTCTCTGGGCTAAAACCAAGGTATTGGCAGGGATGTGGTTCTTCAGGAGGCTCTGGGGGATAAAGATAATTTGTTTACTCACCTTTTCTAGCTTCGTGAGGCTGCTTGCATTCCTTGGCTTGTGATCCCCACTTTCTCCATCTTCAAAGCCAGCAAAGTTGCACCACTCTTCCGTGGTGCATAGAAGACATAGCCGGGAAAGGCTTTCTTTTCTTAAACTGGGCCCATCTAGATAATCCAGCATAATCTCCCCATCCAAAGCTATTTAATTTAATCACATCTGTAAAGTCCCACTTGGCCACGGCAGATAAGATGTTCACAGATTGTAGGGATTAGAATGTTCCAGGGGTTAGAATATTTTGGGGCCCATTATTCTGCCTACCAGGTTAGTGGAAGACAAAGATATAAATTAGAGGCTCAATGCAATGTGTCAAGTGCCATGTGAAGATCTATCTATTCAGGGTACAGAGACTTGGGAAGCATAGAAGAAGGTGGCTGTTCAACCAATGACAATAAAAAATAAGACACGGAGAGAAGAAATGAAGAGAGAGGAGATGGGTTCCAGGGAGATATTAGGCTGTTACTAAAGTAACTCTGCTTTTGGAGTGTGAATTTTAAATATTATAAATAGGCTCAGACACATTTTTATTAATCAAAATAGGAACCGTTGCAATCAACACATTTTTGCCAGTAAGAAATAAATTTGTTTATTCCTATAGCATAAAAATCTGTGTTTGGGGATTTGATGAATCCTTTGAAAGTATATTCTGCCTCCTGCTGGTTATGGAAGTTATCCCTGCAAAAAGCTATCAAGATGCTTGAAGTGGTAGTCAGTTGGTGAGAGGTCAGGTGAATATGGTGGATGAGGCAAAACTTCGTAGCCCAATTTGTTCAACTTTTGAAGCATTGGTTGTGTGATGTGTGCTCGAGCATTGTCGTGAAGAATCGGGCCTTTTCTGTTGACCAATGCTGGCTGCGGGTGTTACAGTTTTCAGTGCATCTCATCAATTTGCTGAGCATACTTCTCAGATGCAATGGTTTCACCAGGTTTCAGAAAAATGTAGTGGATCAGATGGGTAGTGGACCACCAACCAGTGACCATGACGTTTCATTGATGCAAGTTTTGCTTTGGGAAGTGCTTTGGAGCTTCTTCTCTGTCCAACCACTGAGCTGGTCATTGCTGGTTGTCATATAAAATCTATCACTGTATGCATATATCACACTTGTTTATTCATTCACCTACTGATGGACATCTGGGTTCTTAGTCTTCTGATTTTAATGGGCATTTTTATACAAGTATTTTTATGGTTAGAGGGAAGTTTATAGCATTAAATGTTGAGACTAGAAAAAATGAGTTCAAATATGAATAAATTAAGCAGAAGTACTTGTGGGACACTCAGGCAGTGAGGTCTAGGACCAACTTGGAAGACAATATAAGGCTCAGAAGAGTTATTTAGACTAGTCTCTAGTCATTATCTAGATGGACCATGCAGAAGCGCGGCAGCTGCAACGGACTGTGAAGAAGCATGGATGAGAGGACCTTCTCCATGCCCAAGGTCAGGGGCGGGCGACTGAGAGGAGCTACCCCATGTCCGAGGTCAGGGGCGGTGGCCGAGACAAGCTACCCCACGTCCGAGGTCAGGCGCGGCGGCTGAGAGGAGCAACCCCACATCCAAGGAGCGGTGGCTGAATGGGCACAGGAGGGCCGAGAAGAGCTACTCCATATTCAAGGTCAGGAGGGGTGACCTCATCCAAGGTAAGGAGCAGTGGCTGTGCTTTGCTAGAGCAGCCATGAAGAGATACCCCACATCAAAGATAAGAGAAACTCAAGTAAGACGGGAGGTGTTGCAAGAGGGCATCAGAGGGCAGACACACTGAAACCATACTCATAGAAAACTAGCCAATCTGATCACACAGACCACAGCCTTGTCTAACTCAATGAAACTAAGTCATGCCGTGTGGGGCCACCCAAGACGGATGGGTCATGGTGGAGAGGTCTGACAGAATGTGGTCCACTGGAGAAGGGAATGGCAAACCACTTCAGTATTCTTGCCTTGAGAACCCCATGAACAGTATGAAAAGGCAAAACGATAGGATATTGAAAGAGGAACTCCCCAGGTCAGTAGGTGCCTAATATGATACTGGAGATCAGTGGAAAAATAACTCCAGAAAGAA
Organism: Bos mutus; assembly: GCF_027580195.1. Taxonomy (NCBI): domain Eukaryota; kingdom Metazoa; phylum Chordata; class Mammalia; order Artiodactyla; family Bovidae; genus Bos; species Bos mutus. The sequence goes on along the minus strand of NC_091632.1, from coordinate 46,827,656 downwards.
TGAAGGGATGGAGCCAAAGCAAAAACAATACCCAGTTGTGGATGTGACTGGTGATAGAAGCAAGATCTGATAATGTAAAGAGCAATATTGCATAGAAACCTGGGATGTTAGGTCCGTGAATCAAAGCAAATTGGAAGTGGTCAAACAGGAAATGGCAAGAGTGAATGTTGACATTCTAGGAATCAGTGAACTAAAATGGACTGCAATGGGTAAATTTAACTCAGATGACCATTATATCTACTACTGTGGGCAGGAATCCCTCAGAAGAAATGGAGTAGCCATCATGGTCAACAAAAGAGTCTGAAATGCAGTACTTGGATGCAATCTCAAACATGACAGAATGATCTCTGTTAGTTTCCAAGGCAAACCATTCCATATCACAGTAATCCAAGTCTATGCCCCGACCAGTAATGCTGAAGAAGCTGAAGTTGAATGGTTCTATGAAGACCTATAAGACCTTCTAGAACTAACACCCCCAAAATATGTCCTTTTCATCATAGGGGACTGGAATGCAAAAGTAGGAAGTCAAGAAACACCTGGAGTAACAGGCAAATTTGGCCTTGGAATACAGAATAAAGCAGGGCAAAGGCTAGTAGAGTTTTTCCCAGAGAATGCACTGGTTATAGCAAACACTCTCTTCCAACAACACAGGAGAAGACTCTACACATGGACATTACCAGATGGTCAACACCGAAATCAGATTGATTATATTCTTTGCAGCCAAAGATGGAGAAGCTCTATACAGTCAACAAAAATAAGACCAGGAGCTGACTGTGGCTCAGACCATGAACTCCTTATTGACAAATTCAGACTTAAATTGAAGAAAGTGGAGAAAACCACTAGACCATTCAGGTATGACCTAAATCAAATCCCTTATGATTATACAGTGGAAGTGAGAAATAGATTAAAGGGACTAGATCTTATAGACAGAGTGCCTGATGAACTATGGATAGAGATTCCTGACATTGTACAGGAGACAGAGATCAAGACCATCCCCATTGAAAAGAAATGCAAAAAAGAAAAATGGCTGTTGAGGAGGCCTTACAAATAGCTGTGAAAAGAAGGGAAGTGAAAAACAAAGGAGAAAAGGAAAGATATAAGCATCTGAATGCAGAGTTCCAAAGAATAGCAAGGAGAGATAAGAAAGCCTTCCTCAGTGATCAAGGCAAAGAAATAGAGGAAAACAACAGAATGGGAAAGACTAGAGATATCTTCAAGAAAATTAGAGATACCAAGGGAACATTTCATGCAAAGATGGGCTCAATAAAGGACAGAAAACATATGGACCTAACAGAAGCAGAAGATATTAAGAAGAGGTGGTAAGAATACACAGAACTGTACAAAAAAGAGCTTCACGACCCAGATAATCATGATGGTGTGATCACTCATCTAGAGCCAGACATCCTGGAATGTGAAGTCAAGTGGGCCTTAGATAGCATCACTACGAACAAAGCTAGTGGAGGTGATGGAATTCCAGTTGAGCTATTTCAAATCCTGAAAGATGATGCTGTGAAAGTGCTGCACTCAATATGCCAGCAAATTTGGAAATCTCAGCAGTGGCCACGAGACTGGAAAAGGTCAGTTTTCATTCCAATCCCAAAGAAAGGCAATGCCAAAGAATGTTCAAATTACCGCACAATTGCACTCACCTCACACATTAGTAAAGTAATGCTCAAAATTCTCCAAGCCAGGCTTCAACAATACGTGAACCGTGAACTTCCTGATGTTCAAGCTGGTTTTAGAAAAGGCAGAGGAACCAGAGACCAAATTGCCAACATCTGCTGGATCATCGAAAAAGCAAGAGAGTTCCAGAAAATTATCTATTTCTGCTTAATTGACTATGCCAAAGCCTTTGTGTGGATCACAATAAACTGTGGAAAATTCTGAAAGAGATGGGCATACCAGACCACCTGACCTGCCTCTTGAGAAATTTGTATGCCGGTCAGGAAGCAACAGTTAGAACTGGACATGGAACAACAGGCTGGTTCCAAATAGGGAAAGGAGTACATCAAGGCTGTATATTGTCACCCTGCTTATTTAATTTATATGCAGAGTACATCATGAGAAACTGGGCTAGAAGAAGCACAAGCTGGAATCAAGATTGCCGGGAGAAATATCAATAACCTCAGATATGCAGATGACACTACCCTTATGGCAGAAAGTGAAGAGGAACTAAAAAGTCTCTTGATGAAAGTGAAAGAGGAGAGTGAAAAAGTTGGCTTAAAGCTCAACATTCAGAAAACTTAAGATCATGGTGTCTGGTCCCATCACTTCATGGGAAATAGATGCGGAAACAGTGGAATCACTGTCAGACTATTTTGGGGGGCTCCAAAATCACTGCAGATGGTGATTGCAGCCATGAAATTAAAAGACACTTACTCCTTGGAAGGAAAATTATAACTAACCTAGACAGCATATTAAAAAGCAGAGACATTACTTTGCCAACAAAGGTCTGTCCTGTCAAGGCTATGGTTTTTCCAGTGGTCATGTATGGATGTGAAAGTTGGACTGTGAAGAAAGCTGAGCCCCGAAGAATTGATGCTTTTGAACTGTGGTTCTGGAGAAGACTCTTGAGAGTCCCTTGGACTGCAAGGAGATTCAGCCAGTCCATCCTAAAGGAGACCAGTCCTGGATGTTCATTGGAAGTACTGATGCTGAGGCTGAAACTCCAATATTTTGGCCATGTCATGCGAAGAGTTGACTCATTGGAAAAGACCCTGATAATGGGGGGGATTGGGGGCAGGAGGAGAAGGGGTCGACAGAGGATGAGATGGCTGGATGGCATCACCGACTCAACGGACACGAGTTTGGGTAAACTCCCGGAGTTGGTGATGGACAGGGAAGCCTGGTGTGCTGCGTTTCATGGAGTCACAAAGAGTCAGACACGACTGAGCTACTGAACTGAACTAGTCATTATGTGTAGTTAATGCCATGGGGAAGTCCTTAGGTAGACTAAAACGTTCATGAATTAAATCCTGAGTAGTATGAGTATTTGAAATGAGGATCTGTCCAAGGAGGCTGAGAGAAGCATGACAATTTATCCTTCTGTGTCCCCAGCACAAAGCATAAGATCCAACGCAGTCACTTAGTTCGCTAAATTTAAGAGAATGGGAGCAGAATACATGGTTATTGACAGAGCCCATAGGAGGTAGATTAGGAGGAGAAATGGAGTGAAGAGTCACAAAGGACAGAATGAACTTGAAGAGGGCGAGTGGTGCCAGGTAAGCACAATGGACTCTACCTTTGCTTCTGCAGGGCTAGAAGAACCCAGCGGTTCAAGTTGTATGATTAGGTAGGGTCAGAATACGCAGGGCCTGAAACGGATGTCAGATTGAAGAATTTAAGACTCCAAAAGGCCGGCCACCCCGAGAAAAGCCAGGGTTCTGGAGTGGGCCGTGAGAACAAGAGATTTCCTTTCGGGAGGTGCACTCTGGAGGCATTGCGCTGGTAGTGGCATCTGAGCTGCTGCTGCGGCCGGTGGCGACAGTGCTGAGCTGTTACCAGTAGAGTGCTTTCCACTGGACTTTGGCTTACAGTAGCTACTGAAAGGGAACAGTGCTGTCGGCTGGTGCTGCTATTTCATGCCGTTCCCTGACCAAGTGCTGTTAACTCTATCTCTGAACCTTGGCACCAGACGACAGAGGCGGTGGCATCTGGCCGCAGCTGGGAGGCAGTGCATGCGCGCCGGGCGGGGATGTCTAGCTGCGAAGCCTAGCGCACAGCAGCCGCCCATCGCGGCGAGGGCGGGGCGGTCGCGAAATCAGGCCACGCCCCCCCTCGCCTGCGCAGGCGCGCTTCGGGGCCGTTGCTGTCAGGAGCGCACTAGAGGCCGGACAGTGGCGGGATCCGACGTCTGGCTGTACCCGGCTGACTAAACCCAGCGCGGCGAGGGCGGCGCGGCCCCGGCTCCCTGCCAGGTCGCAGAGACTAGCAGGGACTAGCGGGCAGCCGGCGGCGCAGGCACAATGGGGAATCGGGAGATGGAGGAGCTCATCCCTCTGGTGAACCGTCTGCAGGATGCCTTCTCCGCGCTGGGACAGAGCTGCCTGCTGGAGCTGCCTCAGATCGCCGTGGTGGGCGGCCAGAGCGCCGGCAAGAGCTCGGTGCTCGAGAACTTCGTGGGCAGGTGAGCACGCGAGGGGGAGGGTGAGAGGAGGGGGCGACCCCTCTTCAGGCCGCTGAAGCGTCGAGGGCAGGAGCCCGAGGCTGAACCAGGGGCTGCAGCGGATCGGAGGGAAGAGCGGCAGTGTCAGTGAGGGCGGGCGGGGTCGTCCCGGCTCCGGGCATCCTCTGTCCCTCCCCGCCTGGTGGCCCTCCTGTCTGCCTTTCATCCTGCGATACAAAGCCATTTCCTCCCCGTCCTCCGGTCTGGGAGTCGGGGAGGGGGTCCGCCCCAGGATGACTTCCCCCTCCCGCCCGGTGCGCGCCAGCCCGGGGGACGGCCTGAATGCGTAGCGCTCCCGGGCGCTTCCCAGTCCCCTTTCTGTTTTCCCGGCTCAATATCCTCCTCCTTTTCCTGTCAGCCTCCCCGGGCTCTCCGCGAGGCTGTGGGGTTTATTTCCCTGCCCCTCCCCCCTTGGAGATGCTTTCCTTCTCGCCCTGGTTTTCGGCTCCTGTCAGCTGTCTACTGTTCGAGACAGTCGTCGCCTGCCCCTAGCAGGGGAGGCGGGGTTCGAGGAGAAAGAAATCGTTTGTTGTGGTGAGGCTTTAACCCGCGACGCTTCCCCACCGTTTTCCTAAGGAGTCCAACAATAAAAGGTGGTTTTGTTTGCGTGTGCACCTACTCACAGCTCCAGGCATACGTGAGAGAAACCGAGGCAGAGACTCTGAGAGGGGGGTGCACTGGGACTTGTGTTGTCCAGGTGCCATGTCATTCCTGCATCATCTCGGAATGGACCAGCATCTTTCTCGTACTCTCTCTGCACCCCCTTCCCCAGCATCATCTTCGATTCCCTAAGCTTTTATTTGTCCTGCGAACCTTCAAGTTAACAGCTGAATTGAAATTATGATTCCAGGTTTCGTAGTTACTCTTAATTCAGAAAAACCCAAATAATTCATTTTTAAATTGGGAATCAGCATCCCCCCCACCCCGCCCCCGCCCCCCGCACTGAGCAGTGCATGAGAGATTAAGTTACCTTAACGGCCTTGGCTGAGGAGTGCAGACATTTGTTAAGAAAAGCCCATTGGAAAGCATTATGAAGGCTGAAATCTGTTTCCTAGTAATAAACTAGGTAGAAATGTACAACAGCTGAGGGAGGGGGCCAGCGACGGTACAATACAGAGACTGTACTTGACTCTCTGTTTGACTGGTTAGTGATTTGGAATTCAGAAGGTTCGTGGTTTGTTTTTTTGGCTTTTCTTTTCTTTTTTGTTAGTGTTTGTGTAAAATTTAGATATTCCCACATCTTTGGGAATGGTAGTATCCATAAAGTGTATATTCTTTTCTCTCAGATGTTGCTCTGTCTCTCAGATGATACTCTTAAGGATATTTTTTATCCTTCCTGTTTGAACTAGAAAGCTAAGAAACCTAGTTTTAAAAAAAGTAAAATTGCTGACAGTTGGCTGTTATCTTTGACTAAGTCACTTAATCACTTTTTTCAGTTTTATCATTAATTTTAGTAGTGAGAAAAGTGATGGTAAAGCATTTTGCCTACGTCATCATAGACTTAAGGTCTAGAGACGGATGACTATGTGATTTCAAACGTGTACACAAAACAGTCACATACATAAGGGTTTTACTGTCTTTGATTTATTGTCAATGAAATTCAGTAAATTTAAAGTGGTATCTATAGTGAAAGTGAGGTTTGATGAGGTTTTTTTGGAGATTTACAAATTCCAGAGCATTTAACAGGAAGCCTTAATAATAATTTAACTACTTTTGTTTTTTAAACAAATACTTAAAGATTAAAATTGTAAGTAATTAAAATGCAATGACCATATTTTATGCATCTTTCATATATTTAGTTGGATGAATCTGCTTTATAAATGCACTTTTTGCGGCAAGAACTTTTGAACCTAATGTCGATTTTATGCACATATCTTGATTCTGTTCTTGAGATTTTCAAATCCTGAACATAGTCACTGATGCTAATAAAATTGTAAATATCTTTCCTCACTAGCTATCCTCTTTCCAAATGAGAATTTTAAAAATCTGAAAGAGTAAAATATTTTAGCTTGAACACTCTTTATGATAGAATGAAAAATAGGGACGTTGTAAATATTATGTTCACCAGAGTATTTATCAGAATACCTTAGTAATTTATTGGTAATTTAATTTACCAATAATTAAATACTGTAAGAATGTCAAGTCAAAGGAAAGGATGAGCATAAAGAAAAAACTGATTTAATAAATATAGCAAGGCTTTATTATCTGTAGAGATGACACCTGCCAGCAGAACTTATATATTAGGTGAAAATTTAATTAAAAAAGTAATTTGATTTTAGTAAAGGTTTCAGTCATTGAATTATTGAGGAATCTAATTTCTAATTATAAACAAACCTTAGGGAAAAAGGAGTTAAGTTTTTTGGAGTATTTTGTTAGGAGATTCATTCTAGGTGGAAAAAACTGCTCATATTGCACTGTAACCTTTTATCTTTTTATTATCCAGAAATTTTTCAATAAAGATAAGGTTCTTTAAGAATGAAACTTTCCTCTTTTACATATAGCTGTTTTCATTTTAAGGCTCTGACCTCTATGCAGTTATTGAATGCAGTCATAAAACAAGGGCTCATTACTTGGGTAAATTAGTAGCATTTGTTCACCATTTAAGCTTATCCTCTTAAATAATGATGAATTTTCTTCTTAACATTTAGCAATCCATGTTTAGTGGACTGTCTCTTTCTCTGTCTGTTTATATTGATTTTTTTTGACACCACTGAATGAATTTGGATGTGAATTTGTTTACTTCATTTAACTATAACTAAAATCCAATTTTGGGGACAAGTTTTGAGACTGTTATGAATAAAATGAGTCTTGAATGAACTATTTGTTTGTGATTTTCTTGTTAAAGTGATGAATTTACATATTAATATAATGTAATATAGTGTGAGAAACCAAATTGTTCTTTTGGGTGTTCAGATGAGATATAGGCTCTCAGTGAGAGGCAGCTTAAGGTCTAATGAATAGAAGCTGAGACTCGGTGGTCTGAATATAGGGGTTCACTAGATGGCATGGGGTCTGTCCATTGGTCTTGTTTGTGTGTAGAAGAATTTATTCAACTACTGTTACATGTCCCCCCCCCCCCTTTTTTTTAACAGTGCAGTGAGATGATGATAATGGTCAATGTTTATAGAGTATTCATAATGCATCAGGTGCTGTTTTAGGTGCTTTTACATAGATAATCTCATTGAATCCTCTCAACCTCCCAAAGAGGAGGATACTCTTAAGAGTTCCATTTCACAGAAGAGGAAATTGAGATTTAAAGACTTTGAGTAACTTGAGAAGGTGATTTTTTTTTTTTTTTTTAAATTTGGAGTATAATCGCTTTTGGAGAAGGAAATGGCAACTCACTCTATTATTCTTGCCTCGAAAATTTCAAGGACAGAGGAGCCTGGTGGGCTACAGTCAATGGGGTTGCAAAGAGTTGGACAAGACTTAGCCACTAAACAACAGCATAATTGCTTTACAATATTGTGTTGGTTTCTGCTATACAACAACGTGAATCAACTATCTGTATACATATATCGCCTCCCTCCAGCCTCCCCTTGCCCCATCCTATCTCTGTAGGTCATCACAGACCAGAGCTGAGCTCGCTCTGCTGTATGCATCAGCTTCCCACTAGCTAGCTATTTTACACACGGTATGTATATATGTCAATGCTACTCTCTCAATTCATGCCACCCTTTCCTTCCCCTGCTGTATCCACAGCTCCGTTTTGTACCTCTGCAGTCTCTAATCCTGCCCTGCCAATAGCTTCATCAGTACAATTTTTCTAGATTCTACATATATGTGTAAATACATGATAACTGGTTTTTCTCATTCTGACTTATTC